>NC_056746.1:1235879240-1236239240 GCF_019279795.1 Protopterus annectens | reverse complement strand
AGTTGGGCCCTGCCTGTGCCCTCAAGTGCCTGAGCCTCTTCTTTTACTCAGATAACCTGGGCCACAGTCAGGGTTTTACTCCTTTATTTCACTGGGGCAGGCATTGTTTAATTTCATTATCTGCTTAGGAGGTGAATCTCATTTGCATAAAGGCAGTTATTTGCATTCTGTTGTGCAGTCATTTGTTACTTCCCTAGACATTGCCATTCAGTGTGCTATTTTACATAACAGTATGTACCGAATGTTTTTGAATACCCAATTTATGTTTTCTCTTAGAATGCATAATGTAGGCATTCTACTTTATTTCAGTTCATCATTTCAGAACTAAAGAATTCATTGCCTGTACCTAAAAAAGTTTGTCAGTGAAGATTATAGGTATACCCTTGTCTATATGCATTTAATATATGCATCCTTTATTTTTTTATTTGTGTTTTTAAATGCAGAGTATTACTCCACGTATTTTTCCCTAACAGACATAAATACTATACCAAGTAGTAATTCAAATGTGAGCAGCTTATGTGCCTCATGCATATATATAAAACTAGACGAAGAAGACACAATGTGACTTTTAAGTTTCCTGTTTACAGACTAGTGAAAGTAATGGTTATAAGTAGTGGCCTGTATACATCTTGACGTAAATTAATTTAATGAGGCTGAACGATTCAAACCCCACATCTAAAATGTGTATAAATCAGATGACAAATGTGGTATAATGAGACTTATAATGTAACAACATTTGAAATGTATTAAAAAATCATAACATAATAGAGCCATTAATTATATATGTCAGTTCATATACAGCTTCTTTATGTTTTCTGTAAGAGTGGACAATGGAGGCAACTGTATTCCAGACTCTGAGAAGTGTCTGGCCTGCATTCATGGCAGGCAGGATTTTTGGAATTCCACAACTGTTTTCCATGGACATTTTTTTTAACTGAGTATTTACTAATGTATTCAACAACACAATTACAATACAACTGTCTCCACATTTAAGAAATTGTAAACAAAATCACTAGCCTCTGTTTTACCGTGCCACATATGCTGTTAACCTTCCTTAACATCAAAGACCTAGTTTTACAATAAGATGTACATGAGCTAAAATTGTATAACCTTACCTGTTCCTTTTTTTTCAGATTAAAACACAATGTCTCATTTGTATTACTTCTAAACCTATATGCACTAATACAATATTATGACAGTAACAGAAAACTGACAAGAAATGATAAAGCAGCAGCCCTTTATACATTTTTAAGCAAAGAGGTAGGTTACTAAACATACTAGCACTGGGACCTCTATTGAGTATCATGAAAAAAAGCCCCCTCCCCAACAATTTGTAATGGAGTAACATTACAAATCTTCCTTCCGAAAAAAAGAGATCTAGCCATCTTTTGTGGGGATGTTAGAGCCATGTTGTCAGCAATTCAGAATTTAGCCTGTTCCAAGGTCCCCTTTTCTGGATAGTCAGTAACAATAACTTTTCTCTCAAGGAACATTTCAAGTCACATCCTTTCTTCCATTAAGATATGCTGGACTTGCACAACAGGAGTGCCCTTCACCTTCCATGATCGAATGATTACCTTTTTTCCTTGTTAACATCTTTAGATTCAACATTTTGTCCTTCTTGTGTAGGCCTAAGCTCGGAGCTATGAAGGGGTTAATGTTGATTTTTATCAGCAAATTAAACTGCATTAATGTTGGAGTTCAGCCTTGAATTTTTCTGTTTACAGGTCCAAAAATATGCAGACAATCACCTATCTGATTATCCAAGCACCAACAACAACATGAAGGTCCTCCTGGATGTAAGTATGAAAGTCTGTATGGTATTCAATAACACTTGAATAGGCACGGCCAGCCAAAAAAGTGAGATCATATAGATTCAGTGGAATACTGAGGAGTAAAAAAGTTTCTCCCCACTAAGTTAATGTTATCTGACAACCCAGACCACACTCTCAAACCCTCCTGTACCTGTCCACCATTGCCGTCTTATCTACAACTAATATAATCAACAGTGCTGTAACCGCACCTTTGCTGAGATATTTCTAAAAGTGGCATCAATCCATCATTCAGTCCATCTTGGAAATCAGTTGTGGCTACTGCAGTTAATTTTAACCTTTTAAATTTGTTTTTTTGGATGTATAAAAAAGATATCACCTGTCTAAGGAATACTGCGCTCTTGTGAGAAACCACTCCAACCAAATGAACGAGCCCCCTTAAAAGCAGCTGCTCCAAATATTTCACCAGTGGCACCTCATTCAGATGTCTAATCAATCTCTGATAATTCTCATCTGAGGATAAAGATAACCTGATAAGGGTTACCTTCCCTAAACTGGTACCTGTCCATATTTCTTTAAAATCACACCTAACAAGACCAACAAATACTTCTAAGGTAATCTTTTTTTCTACCCTGGGGTACCAGTTGACTGTCCCTCTTTAACCTTTAGTAAAACCAAACATCCCTTCCAACTGTGATTTTAAAAATTATCTTCCAAAGGGGTGAGGTGCAAGTTATCTGATAAAAAATACAGCAGAACATTGAGGCCTGCCAGGTTAATATATCTCTCAAAGTTAGGAAACTCCAATCCATCAAACCTTGTTGGTACTGATATTATATTCCCTGCTAGTCTTGGTTATTGATCATACCATATAAATTTTGTTACCTGCTGCTTTTGAGATTAAACAAAATTATTGTGAGGTGCTAAAGGGATACCTTGAGCAGTGTATAAAGCTTTGGAAAGTATGAACCAAAAAAAATCACCTCAGAACTTTAAGGAACATCAAGGCACAACCTCTTCCATATAGTCAAGAAATCCTTAGTCTTTTACAAAATTTCTTTGTAATACATCTTTAAAGACAACTCCACTGTCTTGCATAGCTGTATGCCCAGATATTTAATGCCATTTTGTAACTCCAAAAAGCTAATCATATTTTTACATTGATCACAGGAACAACAACTCACCCTGATGGTCTGTGTCTTTTTGGTGTTTATTGTATACCCAGATATAACCACGGTGGTGGTGCTGCGGTAGCGTTGTCACCTCACAATAAGACGTTGTCCTGTTCGATTCTCAGCTAAAGTGTCTTCTGTGTGGAGACATGCGTGAATGGGCGTACCTTCATTGAAGGTTGTATGTCAGGGCTGGTAACTCGGTACGTAAAAATCTACTGCCAATCATTAGCGGACCGGAGTTCCACAGTGGCGATCCCTAACTGGGAAAAGCCAAAAGATACAACAACATTGTATACCCATATATACAGTCAAATAGATCCAAGTCCTTTATCACCCTATGGAGGTCTGAATCTGACAGGGTTAAGCATACCAACAGATCATCAGCATATAGAAGAACCGTAACATGTTGCCTCCAATCCCCATGCCTGCCTTGTTCCACATAGTACCTTAACTGGTTTCTGGAGTGGGCAGCCCACTTTTACATAGATGTTATTGACATATCTATATATGTTTTTCGACAGTGAGATGAGTTGCTTAGAGAAGCCTATGGCATTTAGTATTTCTAGAAAAATTGCCATAACACACGAAGAAAAGCCTTTTCAGTATCAAAACTTTCTAGCAATAGTTCACTGTGTGTTACATTCACCTTTTCCAGCACTAAAAAGGTCTTTGTTATCAAATACCATTTTACCAGAAACAAAACCAGACTGGCCACAATGTATCAGTTAAGGAAGTATTTAAGAAAGTTGCTTAGCAAGTATATTCAAAAATAATGTATAAATGTAGTTTAGAATTGATATTGGTCTGTAAGAAGCAGGTATCAAAGGATTTTTCCCTGGCTTGGGCAGTACTGAAATAAGTGTCATTTTCCTAGATGAGGTGGGTTCCTACAGCCTGCTAATAGGCTCATTCAGGGCAGTTCTCTGATCCAGACACAGTATGGGTAATTTAATCTTGTGAAAAAATTCCACCGTCTTTTGACCAAGGGTATTTTCATGATGTTTCTGACTATATAGCCATGAGTAGAAGGATGCAAACTCATCCAGAATATCTTCTGTAGAATGAGCAGTGACCCCTGTGACCATGTTTAAAAGCTTACAAATTGCCTCATCTGCCATCTGTTGCCAAGTATGCTGTGCTAAATACTCCTGGGATTTGGGAGTCATTGCAAATGTTGAGAGGTTTGGGCCCATTGAGCATAATCCATTCTGCTTGTTATAAAGTTGTCTGCATCTGAGCCCCTTTGTACACTTCAAGGGCATCTTTACTACCCACCATGACCTCTTTCTGTGGAGTTAACAAATCTGACTGACTTCTTTTGTTTAATCTATGGTTGCATGGCTGTGAGCTTCCTTGTTGTAGTGTCGGATGACAGCTTTTAGTTCCCACTAAAATGTTTCCTGTTGTAATGATAGGGAGGAGTTATTAATGATCCTCAGGATCCCCCCCATCCAACAAAGAAACATTTTATATACTAATGGAAAGTTGCAGTAAAAAAATGAATCCTCCATATTTGAGGTTGAAAGTTAACCCCTCCATTCCAACTCAACATAAGTGGAGCATGGACTGATAGAAATATCAGAAAAATCTGAAATTGATTAAATTGCTTCAAGGTCTTATCTATGCAGGAATATGAGTCAAATCTCGGGAAATAACAAGGAAATACAACTTCTTCCCTGGAAGAGAAGCAGAATGTGCCTATCAGCCCTATCTGCAAAATCAGTTGGTAAACAAATTGATCATAAGGGTGTGGTCAACCTATCCCTTGCACCTTTCTGTACTTCTTCTTTCCTATAAACTGTGTTCCACTCACCACACCTCAACACAAAACCCTCCTGAAAAAAATATCCACTCCTTTAGAAGGACAATCATCTACCTTTCAGTTGTTCCTGAGGGAAAATACATTATCAACAAGCTTATCTTTAGCTACATATCAACTATTACCATCCATTTTTCTTTTCAATAATGCAACACCCCTCTTCAGTATGATCACTACCCGTCTTCTTCTTCCCTCGAGTTAAGAAGAGGAACCCACCACCTGATATCCCCAGCCTGTTAATTTATTATGTTCCTCAGGAGTGACACAGACTCCTTGTAAGAATATGAACCTATGCCCCAATTTCCTCATATATGTCATACAATTAGCCTGCTTGACAGGGTCTGTCAGCCCATTCACATGCCATGATATAATGGGCCTACTTCATAACAGTCAAATTTCATAACGTTGAATTTCATAACATTGAGACCATAACATCAAAAATTCAAAGCACTGAAAACTCAAAACATTGAAAACTCAGAACATTGAAAGTGTGCTTCATAACATTGAAAACTACAAGTGGATTCCAGGCAGTCACCCTTCTCTTGGCCTTCTGGTATCCCTGAAAGGCAAATATTCTTCCTCCTGCTTTGGCCTTCCATGCCTACTACTTTGCTTTCCAGCAGGGCAACATACATCTCAGCATTCGCTAAACATTGGTCAATGAATCCAAAAGAATTGTCCACTTCACCATGGTGGTCAGAATGCATATGAAGGGCTTCTTCTAAATCAATGATCATCTGATCTGACCTTGCTCTACACGTCTGGATAGTAGGATTAATATTTTTAAACTCAGCCATAATCTGATATAGGGAGACAGTCTTTTTAGCAGGAGATGGATCCTTTACAAGTCCATCTCCATTAGTGGTCATTACCAGCTATCTATGGATATGATCCATGTGGTGGACCTTCCAGTAGTGTTTCCTTTCTTTTCTTGAATTTTCTTTTCTTAGACAAAATCAATTGAAGCAATAATCATTAGACCTTATAGGTGAGCTATTGGCTGACTCCAAATGAAAACATTTGGTGTTCGTTAAACCTCTGGCAGTTAAGTGCTAACTTACAAGTGGGTTAGCTGATGTAGGTTCACTCATTTCACATCTCAGTCTTTAATAGAAGTCCCTGACCAGTGGATGTTTGTGGATAGAAAACCTTTTTTAAACAACTGTATTTATTCATCACATTGTTAATTTGTGGCATGAACATAAATACATTAGTAGCAATAAAAAAGATCACAATAGCACTTTCCGTTACTTTGTGCATGCATTATACATGCAGTTTATATCAGCTCTGTTCTTCTATTCTTTTGCATTAGAACATACTCATACAGTGTTTAGTTCTAGCAACCTATTTATTATAGTCATCTATTTATAGGTTCATAGGTAGGTACTAGGCTATCTGCCCAAAGGCATTTATAAGCCTAGCCAGAATGTGTTAGTTTTTGCTGCCTCCTTAGATTAGTTCCCTGTGCCTCTGTCCAGCAGAGCCACTGAAGTGATCCCCGGGGTAAACTTTCTGTTTCCCATCCACTCTTCAAGGTTTCTCTTGAAGAGTGTTAGTGAGGAGCTCTGCCTAATGTAGATTGGAATCTTGTTCCAAAGCATGGGACTTCTCTTGAGAATTATTTTGTATTTACTGCTCCCAAATGCACCATTTATTCTTATAAAAACATCTCCTCCATCTTTTAGTGTTCTCAGCTATATATCTTTTGTTTCCTTTACAATAGCTGCTGCCTACCTACTGCCAACTCACCTCTATGCTGTTTCTGTCTTCACAAGCCTTCCTTCCTCACTCTCCCAGCTTGCCAAACTTGAAAATGCTATAGATATAGATTTGTTTCCAACTTTCCATCCAGAGTTAATCACTATCTAGCTTTAAAGCAACTAAATTGGACAGAACTACCAAACTGTTGCATACTATCAATTTAAAATGGCTTCTGACATCATGTACTGCCTCAGCTAATGTCCTACTAATACTTTTTCATATACACTCACCTTAAGAACAACCCCCTTCTTCTGCCTACCAAATCTTAACAATGCAGCCTGAGATGCGTTCTACTCCAACTATTATCAAAGCTATGGAACAAAATTCTCCCTCACAAAGAGGCTAACTAACAATACCTCATAGTTCACACCCCAACTTCAACTCCACCTGAAGTCATCAAGGCTTTGAAAATGCTGTCTGACAACAGGATTGCAACCGGACCTTCCTACACCAGTACCTTGCCATGTTAATCCAACACCTCTTAGTTTTTCATTCTCTGCATACAGTGATAACAATTTACTGCCTCCTGCTACCTTTGCTGCACGATATTACATAATTTTGCCTTACCATGCTATATTGAAATTTCAGACTTGAAGCTTAGAATGTTCTAACTGTAAATGTGCTATACATTTCTCTTGTATAGCTTTTTATCTTATGAGAGTCAAATGCATTTTACTATTGTGCATACTGCTATTTGTATTTCTTTTACTTATATTTCATTCATGTTTTGTTATATTAATACTGTCCTGGGGCTTTTCTCCCTGGGCCTACCAATGAAAAAAGCTTTTGCCCGATCAGACTTTCCTGGTAAACAAAATAGATAAATATTCAGTGCTTCACTTGTAGCTGGTTTAATCTTTGATTTCCAGTTTCATGTAAGTGCTTTTCTGACTGCTAATAACAATAAGCTTAATAAGGCCTTACTATGTCTTGGCAATTCCAAACCTATGAGAACAACTCAATAGCACATCTCCTTAGTTAATACAATATCTTTCTCCTAAAACTGCATTAGGACATTTTTTAGGGAGTCCTTAAGCTCAGATAACTCAACTCCACACATTCTCAGAGAATGTGTTTCCAGTTTTCTCTTTCATTCCCTTCACGTACTCAGCATCTGCTCTCAACTTAAGGGAAAATCTTTTGAAGTTTACTTGGAGTACAAAAGCACTTGTGTAAATGTTTCAATGCAAATATTCTAAATCTTCTGGACTTTATAACATACCTAGTAGATTGACAGATTTCCTCCCACTGTTATTCTGTAATTTGTGGTCCTAATCTTCCCTTCTAGTCTTTAACTCCTAAAACGATAGATAAGAGCAAGAAATCCATTTAGTGACTCAAGCATTCTGAAAAAAAAAACATCTAAAAATATGCAGCTTAATAAAATAAAACCATAGCAAATATGCAAAGTGTTTAGATTTTTATTTAATCCTACTATCGCTGATTGCACAAAATAAGTGTATTTAGTTTTAAGAAGGGAATGCTTTGGCATATATGACAAAGCCCTGCCCCTCGTATTTTTTGTACTGCATAAGTGGAAATGCCAATATGGTTTCCATGCATGAAGGGCCAAATGGACCCAAATTTATCAGGAAGTAGGAAGAGACATTGTAAAACCAATTCATAAGGCTGAGACAGAGAAGGAAGTTTGCCAACAATGCAAAGTGAGATGATCTAGGAAAGATAAGAGAAATACCAAGGACTTTATATCTAAGAATGCACATAGTAAAGGAGAAAGTCAAATATCAGAATACAATGTGACATAACTGATGAGAAAGGAAGGAAAAAGAACTATAGGAAATACCAAACTACATCAGTATGAACATAAAGATACAAGGCATAAATCATTCACATGTTTCTGGACTGTAGAAAAAAAGCAGAAGGAAAAAAAATAAGTTAGACATATGCCAGAAAACAGGTCAGCATCACAGCTACTCAGAATGAGGAAACAAAATGTTTTACCAAAATGCAGGGCTGTTGCATAGATTAAGACACACCATCATGGTTCGCACAGGTCCATCCATCCATCCACAGCCCCTTTTCCCATTTTTGCACATGGGGTTAGGGTGTCACTTCAACAGTGACAATCATCTAGAGCCAAGGTTTAAACTACCTGGTGGCTAGCCTAGCCCTGATGCAGTAAATCTTCCACACCACACACACTCTCACACCTATGGCCAATTTATAGTGTCCAATATACCTACAGCATATCCTTGGAATGTGGAGAAAATTGGAACACCTGGAGGAAACCCATGAGAACACAGGGGGGACATGCAGACTCTGCACTGAAGGAACCCCAGTTGAGGCTTGAACTGGGGAACCTGTTGCTGTGAGGTGACAAGACTATCCACTGTGCCACTGTGCCACCCCTTGGTTCACACAGGTATAGATGAGAAATGTGTGTTGATGACTTGACTGGCAGATGGATCTGACTGCAATCAGCTGTGCAAGCTGCAGAGTGGTAGTTAACTGTTAACTTACCCAAACTGTATGTGCGAGTGTGTGTGTGTGTGTGTGTGTGTGTGTGTGTGTGTGTGTGTGTGTGTGTGTGTGTGTGTGTATGTGCGTGTGTGTATTTGTGTGCATCTCTCTCTCTCTAAAACCCTATCCCTAACCTTAATCCCAAAACCTGTCTATAACATTAAAATTCTGTCCCTAACCATAATTCTAAAACCAACCCCTAACATAAAATTCTATCCTTATCTTTAATCAAAAATCCCATCCTTAACCTTAATCATAAAACCCTATCCCTAACCAAAATCTTAACCCCCCCATCCCAAACTCAAATCTTAAAACACCCTCCCTAACCCTAATCCTGAAACGGTTTACTATCAAAAGTCGGAAAGTTAATTTACCATTGCTCATATGGTTGAGGGCAAAGGTGCAAAGTGTGAAAATCCCGACCTGAAATTACGTCACCTCTGGAATGTCGAGGCGCAGCTTGCATTCATGGTTTTGAGCGTTGCTGTTTACAATTGGATTGCACTACAGTGGGGATCTGGTAGTGTGTGTGCGTGTGTGTGTGTGTGTGTGTGTGTGTGTGTGTGTGTGAGTGTGTGAGTGTGTGTGCATATTGGTGTGCATCTCTCTCTCTCAAACCCTATCCCTAACCCTAATCCCTAACCTTAATCCCAAAACCTGTCTAAAACATTAAAATTCTGTCCCTAATCATAATTCTAAAACCAACCCCTAACATGAAATTCTATCCTTATCTTTAATCAAAAATCCCATCCTTAACCTTAATCATAAAACCCTATCCCTAACCAAAATCTTAACCCCCCCCTCCCTAACTCAAATCTTAAAACACCCTCCCTAACCCGAATTCTGAAATGGTTTACTCTCAAAAGTCAGAAAGTTAATTTACCATTGCTCATATGGTTGAGGGTAAAGGTGCAAAGAGTGAAAATCCCGACCTGAAATTATGCCACCTCTGGAATTTCAAGGCGCATATTGCATTCATGGTTTTGAGCATTGTTGTTTACAACTGGATTGCACTACAGTGGGGATCTGGAAAATTACCCTTTTCCTCACTGTATTGCAATCTCGGAATTAGAATATATAATTAGCAGGGGGTGTGAAGCTGCAGGGGGCTTGTCCCCCTGCAAAACAGTAAAACTATGTATGATTTATCAACAGCTTTTTTGCAGACAATAAACGGTACCGAAAATGCCAAATGTCGATTTTTGACTTCCGAACATTATGACATTTTGAATAATCAGCATGACAGTTTCAGATATTATTTTTCAGTCATTCAATCACACAAACATAAGCCTTTCATGCTTTTGATAGTAAACCTCCTGAAACACTCTTCCTATTCCTAATCCTAATGCTCACCTAACACTGATGTAATTGTTCTTTAAGTGGGCTGCACAGCTCATCAACTGTTGCCCCATAAAAATCACAGTAGGTGTTGCTTGTTGCACATCTCAGTATGCCCTAATGGCCAGATGCAGCACATACGGAACGCCATTGCCATGGAAGGGGCTCCATATTATAATTCTGGGACTTGGAAGTGCAAGCCCTGGAATTACAAAAAATAGCTATGACAATCCATGAGAACATCAAGTGTCAAACATCACTGTTCTTCTTTAAAGTCATTTTTACAAGGTGGACAAGCCCCCCCCCCCCAACACACTTCTTCAACTTATATACACCAGCTTGGAGACAGCCATACCTTATTGAAAAGGGACACCTCCAAAATGGCAATCTTGGACTTAATGTGTGTAAGTCTGCAGTTTTTCTTACTCAGTCTTGCTGTTTGAGAACTTGTGCTAACAAGTCTTGGAGTATTAAAGGGTTGCCCACTGGGAAAAACCACAGAAGCAATAACAACTGCATGGCATTTACAGATGTTTTCTGAGCACTAAAAATGTCATAAACAATAAACAAATGTAGGCTACTTATTGTGGAGTAGATTCCTTTGTAGGGTCTCCAAACTCAGAGGAGTGGTTGGTTCTCCCCAGGACCAACAAAAACAACAGTAAACAGAAAAGGAAAAGCCTTGTTATTTGAAGTAATCCACTATAGTATTCCAGTAGGCATTATGTGGGCAGACAGCTAACCAAAGTATAATACACACTTTCTCAAAATCAAGCAATGAAAATGCGAAGCAATCCTTTTTTGAGCTTTAAATTGCCCTGTTTATTCAAGGTAATAAGCACTTTCTTCTATCAGATGTCATGAGATATAATGTGTAATCCAAATACAGCTCACAACACCTATCCTAAAACATAGAGGATAAATATATATATATATATATATATATATATATATATATATATATATATATATATATACATACATACATACACACACACACATACAGTATATATATATATATATATATATATATATATATATATATGTATATATATATATATATATATATATATATATACATATATATATATGAATATATATATATATATGCGTCTACTGAAAAACATCATTAGACCTAAACAGTGACATCCTTAACATGGACCAGAAAACATGGACAATAGGTACACATGTGCAGAGTACTGATGTATGAACATGCAAAATTTTTTGCACCCTACCCTCCATGTGGGGACTTTGCCCCCATACCCCGTGCTACTTATATAGACTAACTCCAGGATCGTACAATATCAGGGATGTCACACACCTGCAAACATTCTGCTTAACCGATGTGTGTGTGTGTGTGTGTGTGTGTGTGTGTGTGTGTGTGTGCGTGCGTGTGTGTGTATATACACACACACACACAGACATATATATATATATATATATATATATATATATATATATATATACTACTGGCATTTCGAATCTGCTTCAGTCAGCCGTTTAAAATGTCGACTCTAAATGTAGACTTCGGAATGCCGAAAAGTAAATCAAAGTGAAAATGAATACAATGACAACCATGGTTCGATGTATTCTACATAGTAGGAGGTGACGTCACTCACCTCCTGCTATGCACATTAACATACCGTTAAACTGTACAGTCAACGGTATGTTAATTCTACTGTTTTGCAAGGGGGCTATGCCCCCCCTACACCCCACTCCCCCTACACATTAAATATATAAACTCCGAGATCACACTTATTTATTTATTTTTATTTATTATTTATTTGCAGTTTGTTTACTAGGAAAGTCCATTGGGCCTAAAATGAACACATTTTCAATGGAGGCCCAGGGAGAAAAGCTCCAAATACGGTTGTCAACAAAAAAATCACACTGGATTCAAATGAAGTTGTACAATATAAATCAACAGAAAGTCAATACACAGTTTTCAATAAAAAGCAGCAATAAGACCATTCTAAAATGCTGTCACAATAAAGAGTCAAAAAGTTTGAAATTTATACATTTATGATAATGAAAAACAAGGCAACAGCAAAGTATTCTTAGATCCTAGACAAATAACATCAGTAGTTGATAAAGGAAATACAAGCTGGAGTGTAGTTTTATAGGGCAGAAATAGGGAAATAGTAGAGAAAGTGTGTCACGTGGGGTGGGAAAAGGAGCATTCCCAGTCTGAAGAGAGGTGAGAGTGGAGAAGGTTCTTAAAGGAGGAGAGGTTATGGGGTACAAATGAGTGGGGGAAGGGAATGCCATAGTCATGCTAGTGAGAAAGATAGTCGAAGTGTCCCTGAAGTTTGTGTGGGCTTGTGTACTTCCAGGAGGTACTGGTTGCTAGAACTAAGTAGTCTTCTGCGCTGGTGTATTTGGAGTGTGGACGAGAGTGAGGGGCAACTTGAAGGTTGGAAGATTAGTTTATGAGCAGTGGAGAGTTGTATATAGGAAAGATAGATTGGGAGATCCAACCAGTTCAAGGAGTGGAGAGCTTTGCAATGGTGGGAGGAGTATTTGGATCCGGTAGCAAACTTAGCAATTTTGCTGTAGCAAGAAGCTAGTTTGGACTTTAGGGAGGATTGAAGACTGGTAAGGAGAGGGGCACTGTACAGAAGGGAGGGGAGGAGATAGGTAGTAGAGAGGGTGTGTTAGGTTGAAGGGGTACGATAACGATTATGGCGATAAAGCATACCCAGTTTTTGATGAGTTTTCCTAATATTAGTTTGTAGGTGGATGTCAAATTTTAATTGGTCATCAATGAGTACTCCAAGAAGTTTAGAGTGAGGAACTATTTCAAGTGGGTTGAGTTTTGGGTTGTTACTGAGAAAGAATTCTCATCGATTTGGGAAGATTTAGAAGGGGTAAATAACATGATCTTAGTTTTTGAAGGGTTGAGAATATGTGATTATTATGCATCCAGGATTCAGTACAGGAGAAAGTTTCTTGAGTTAGTTTCATAAGTGTAGGAAGTGTTTTGGTGGAACAGATAATTGTGGAATCATCAGCGTATCAGACCAGTTTAGCATTAGGGATGCAGTGATGGAAGTCGTTAATGTAGATGTTGAACAGTAGTGGGCCTAGTATAGATTCTTGTGGGACACCTGTGATAGTATGAAGTAAGGAAGAGGTGGAACTTTTCCATTTGACGGCTTGCTGGCGGTTTGCAAGGTAGCTGGAAAACCAATTGATGGAGGATGAGGAAAGATTCAGATAGGATAGCTTGGAAAGGAGAAGTTTATGTGAAACTGTATCAAAGGCTTTGGCTAAATTGAGGAGGAGGGTTGATACAATGTTGTTGGAGTCGCAAGCATGGTTGATGGTTTCAAGGAAGGAAAAGAGGGCTGTCGTTGTGCTATGCCCAGGTCTGAAGCCATGTTGTGTTGTGGTAAGTAGTTGATTGTCTATTAGAAAGGGTAGGAGTTGTAGGTGGATACATTTTTCAAGAATTCTAGAGATGAGGGATAGGATGGCTATTTGACAGAAATTAGAGATTTCTGCAGTGTTGCCTCCCTTGTGGAGGGGAATAATGACGGCTTTTTTCCAGAGGAGAGGTTCATAAGCTTCCTGAATGGAGCGGTTTATTAGGATGGAGATATAGACATATGCCATCGACAGCTAGCTTAAGGAAATTGGAGGGAATCTCATCTGGGGCATTTGAGCATGGTTTTAATTTTTGAAGGAGTTTTTTTATAGTACTAGTTGGAATAGGTTTGAATTCAAAAAGGAGGGTGCTGAGTAGGGTTAGAATTAGAGTGGGGTGGGATTGATGGGGGAGATGGGGCTATGCCTGAGACATTATTAGGGAAGGTTGTGGTAAGTTTAGCTGTTGAGTTAATAAAGAATGAGTTAAATTGTGTAGCTAAGGAGAAATCAGAAGAAGTAGGATCAGGACAAGGGTTGTCTATTTTACCAGGATGAAGCAGGTTAGAGATGCTGCTCCAGAACATTTTAGGGTTTGATTTATTATTATTTTGTAATGTTGTGTAATAGGTTTTTCTGTTCATGGCAATTTGTTTTTTTACTCTGTTTCGGAGTTGTCTATAGTCGGACAAGTTATTGGGAGCCTTATGTTTTTGGTACAGTTTCCATGATTTATTGCAGAGATGCATGAGGCAGACTGTCTCCTAGGTTAGCCATGGGGCAGTTTTGGCTTTGACCCTTTTAGACCTAAGGGGAGCAAAGCTGTTGAGCAGGTTAAGGAATTCAGAATTGAAGTAGGAGACAGCATAATCTAGAGAAAAGGTTTTAAAGGGTTCCAGTTGTTATGTTTTAAGGTGTTAGGGAAGGTTTGAGCATTGAAATTTTTGAGGGAACGGGCTGTGATATAGTTATGGTGTAAGTGGAAAGAAAGAGGTGTACATTCTGCAAAGGCAGAGAGATGGTCACTAAGTGGGTCAGGTGTGGTACCTTTATCAGAGATACTATCGGGGTGGGAAAGTGGTATCCTGTCTAGAATAATTCCTGATATAGTAAGTTTAGCAGGTCTAGTTGGAGAATCGATTAGTTGGGTGAATTTATACAGATTTATATTTTGTGAGGCTGTGGAGGAGTTTATAGAAGACCAGTTAATATTAGTGTCACCAAGGAGTATATTCTCATTTGGTATATTAGTTGAGATCCAGGAGAGAATATCCTCAAGAATGGGGATATTGTTTCCTGTGGGGGGGTGTAAACGGCAGCTATACATATGCTTTTGTTGTTATTTCTCTTAAGGAGGGCCAGGGTTAGTTCAGCTGTGGAAAATTGGGGAATGGGCTTTGTATAGTGAGTAACCATTAGGGAGGAAGAGTAGACTAGGGCTACTCCACCACCTTTCTTTTTGATTCTGTCATTTCTTATAACTCTAAAATAGGGTGGAGTCATTTCTGTATCCTTAAGGTTTTAGCCATGTTTCTGAGGGAGCTAAAATGTTTGGTTTGTTGTGGGGGAGCCAGGCATGAAAGTTAGTAACCATCTTCATAAACTTTGGGCATTTATTGTGTGAGTGAGGAAATGCGCTAATTCCCTGTTCCTCATTGAACCATGATCCCCCTTTACAATGTCAAACCCAAATACTCGAATTACACTACCCATTCGCTGCAGTGTAGTCGATCGATTTGGGTTCAACATTCTGCCGACTTGAAAACTGCAAGTCAACCATATGCCAGTCAACCGATGCAGTTTCAAGGTTTTCAGTATAAACCTATATATATATATATATATATATATATATATATATATAGATTCACTTCATAACACTGAAGGCTCAAAACACTGAAACTCAAAACACTGAAACTTCAAAATGTTTTGGTCTTCTACATTATGAAGTTTTCTTATTTTCAGTGTTTTGAGTTTTCAGTGTTATGAAGTGAATCTATATATATATATATATATATATATATATGTGTGTGTGTGTGTGTGTGTGTGTGTGTGTGTGTGTGTGTGTGCGCGTGTGTGTGTATAGCTGTATTAAAATTAACTGAAACACCCAAATATTGAAGTTTACAAACTTGACAACAAAATGTCGACCCAGCCAATATCAACATGCCCTGCAACAATCTTGGCGCATGCAAAACTTCAAATAAAAAAGAAAAGGATAAAACATTGTTTTTTTTTCACAGGAGGGCAAGCCTCCATGCAACACCCCCCCAAACCTCTTGCTAATTATATACTTACTCCGAGACTGCATAATTTCAGAGAAAGGGCATATTCTTCCATCCTGGAGATTGTCTATCTTGCACACCTGTCGACCATCTGTGTAGTCCACTATATTTTGTCAGCTAAATGGATGGTGACCAGTATTAGAGTTGACAAATTCCAGTAGGCCCATATACACATCTATATCTGTATTTATCTGTCTATATAGATAGATATAGATATAACTATAGATGTAAATATATATATATATATATATATATATATATATATATATATATATATATATATATATATATATATGTGTGTGTGTGTGTTTACATGCACACCTATTTTATATATATTTGTAATTTAGGTTCAGTTAGCATACTGTAGATGTTAAAATGCTATGACTATGCAGTACCCTCCAACTATAGAATTAAGGGCAAAGCCAAAAATAAAATAATCAGGCAATGAAGGGCCAAGATGAGGGATGTTTTTTTTAAATGTTATTTTAATTATCTTAAAAAAAAACAATAGAACAATAGATTTTGTATCGAAATGCATTTTGTGGACACTAAGAAGTATGAAACTTTAATGACTGGCATTATTGACTGACTTTACTCCTTAATGATTTACTAGAAAATTAAACGTTTTATGAGGGAGAGGACAAACAATATAAGGCAAAATCGGGGACAGTTGAGAAGTATGGGCCCAAGCCATCCCCAGTTTGTATCAGCATCTATGCAAACCCAGCTCTAACCCTGCCAGCCATTATCATTAGCCCCCTGCTATCTGATGAAGAATGGCATCATGGGACAGAGGACTCAAGCTGCCATGATCACTCACAGCTTAAGTGGACTGAATGCATGAGAATAAGGACCCCCCCACAGGCTGATGTATGCTTGATAGGCTAAGGTTGTACGTAAGGTGAGGTCTAGGAAAATCACCATTCCACCCCTAGGCAGCAGCACTGCCCAAGCTAGCATGCCTAGTCTGGCAACCATTCTGAGCCTTGGCCTTCCACCATCAGGACTGTAAAGCATGTCCCACCTATATCAGTATGTCATCTGCACCCCTGTTCCCCAAAGATACACAAGCAGGCTAAGACTCTTCATTCCTCTCTTCCCCTGATGGTTCCTGCAGGTCAAACCTGGATCACTTCTGCCATTGTTAGGGGATATCTGTACAGCTAAAGTACATAACAGAAAAACATCATGCTTACCTGTCAGTTGCTGAACAGCTTTGGACTAAACTGGAAGATACTGTGGCTCTTTTTTAGTAGTTTCATCAGCAGAATCTGCTAGTACTTAGTGATGTAAGAAAGACAGATCATGGTAGTCTAATTCAACTTATCCTTCTGGAACTCCCTGTTGCAAAGCAGTAAAAAAAAAACACATCATGTCGGATTAGTGATTTCATTCTGCAGAACCTGACAATGTCTATGAGTACTTTAAAAAAATATTGATAGAGCATATCTACAGCATCAAACTACCAGATGCAATCCCATGCTACATTTATCAAGACCAGAACCTCCATGTGACCTCACCTAGCAAGTATTACTTAAAAGGATGCTGGATTTGTCGTAAACAATGATAGAACCTACTTCAAAAAATGCTAGATGTGTGGCATTGAATGACAGAGCCTTCAATATGATCTAAGAGGCCAGGATCTGACTAGTGAACCCAGCTCTTGAAGAGTTATTTGGGGGGGGGGGGGGTCGAGGACTAAGTGGCAGTTTTGCTGGCTTTTCTATTACAGGAAGATGGACAGGATTTCCTGTATGAGCTGTGGCTCATGGAGGAGACTAGGGGCTTCAACTCTGCTTCAAGCCCATGGGGCATGTATTATCATCTCTTTCTTGCCTGCATTAACATTACTGCACACTGGGTAGGGGAAGGCAGAGGTTAAGGCATAATAACTAAAAAAAAATTGAATTCCCTGATAAATAACAGCTCACCTCAAACTGATACTCACTCTGTCTCACTATGTAGCTACAGTCAGCCAGTGGAAGAATGGATGGGACAGAAAAGAAAGGAAGCAACTCAATAATGTTGGCTGGGAAGGCCAAAAAAAACTATTTAAATAGGGGAGATAATTGGTTGCATAGGTCTTCTCATGTCTGTATGCCCACATATAAAGTGAAAAAGTGTGGAGAACCTTAATGTTTCAGCACCCCCATGGCACACTGCTTCATAATATGTGGTGGTGCAAGTTACAGGAAACCCCCATTTCTGAGCAGGGAGATTAAGCTGCAAGGCATTATAAAGCCATGTCATTGCCCTGTAGACGTTTTGGTGAAGTTCTGGTACATCATATCATTTTTTAACATTTTTAACACTGCGTGCACTGTTCTACTGCAAGGGCATTTGCATGAGTAAAGCCATTGACTGCACCATGATATTTGAAGCAGCATTACAAAGATGCAGCTTCTCTGCAAAGACTCTGCCAACTCAACAGGAGCTATTAAATTATTAGTCATGTTCATAAACCCTCGCTTCTCTCGAACCTGTCCCAACTGCCTACATAAAATCACTTCTGCTTAAACTTAAACCATGTTCACCCTCTACTGATAACTTACCTACCTTCTTTCTTAAGTTCACTGCAGACTCCATAGCCTACTCCATCTCTATACTAGTTAACAGATCAATCCAAGAATTGACCATCCTAGACATCTGGAAGTCATTCTATACCATACCCCGCCATAAAGGAGAAAACTCCACTGATCCTTCCAACTTCAGACCCATAGCCATTCTCTCCCCCCTCTCTAAATCCTCAAAAAATGTGCATACATACACAGCTTCTCAAATATGTTATTCAGGAAAACTTTCTGACCTCCACCCAGCATGGATTCCGTCCACACCACAGTACTGCCAGTACCCTTCTATCTTTCACTCATACTGTTGCAGAGGCTAGAGACAAAAAACAGCTGATATCCTGCCTTTTCCTTGACCTCTCAAAGGTCCTTGGTACTGTATCTCACTCTAAGCTACTAGCAAAACTATCTGACCTCACTTCTCTCCATTTCCACTATTTCGTAGTTCTCCAGCTACCTTTCCAACACATTGAAGTCTGTCAGATTTCAAACTTCTCACTCCCCTTTTTTACCTATCCAGACAGGCACCCCCCAAGGTTCTATTCCTGGGCCCTTCTTTTCAATATCTTTACTAATAACCTTCACTAATCCTGTTCCAGCTCTTCTCTTATGCAATACGGTGAAGACACTGTGCTCATTCCTGCTCTGACAACATCACTCAACTTCATTCTCTTACTCAAAACACATTCCTCACTATTGAAAGATGGCTAACTGAAAACCGACTCATCCTAAATCCAAATAAAACCAAACTCCACCTTTTCCTACCAAAATCACTCTCCCATCACAAAACCACCTTCACTGTCTCATCACTTAACGACACCACTATCAAAGTAGAATCTCACACTAAGCTACTTGGAACCATAATTGATGACCAACTAAAATTTGACCTCCACATACAGCAGTGCATTAAAAAGACACATAAAAACTTGGACTACTCTATAGGAACAAAAAATTCCTAACACCTAACTCCAAACTTTCTCAGGCTTAGACATTCCTCCCTCACTGCTTTCCCTATGCCTCACTAATACTTACACATCTACAAATAACCCTAATCACCAAGCTTGAACAAACATACAGTAAAATAGCTAGATTTGCCAGCAACCAACCCTACAATGCCCATCACTGCCTCACTCTAAAACAACTTCAATGGTTTGAATTCCCACAACTTCTGCTTCTGTCTCAGTTACATATCACACACTCCATCCTTAATAAACCTACGGCCTGCCCCTCCCTTTTCTCTCTAGTATCTTTCTATACACCTCCTCGCTTACTCCATAGCTCCAATCAAAATTTTCTAGATATTTACAAACCTAACAAAAACACAGGCAAACGTTTACACAAATGCAGAGTGTCCCAAGCCTGGAGCAAACTCCCCAATAATATTAGAAACATTAAGCGCACTAGTAACTTAAAAAAAAAAGCTACAAATCTACCTAGCTAACACATGGGCCTGCCCTTGTCAAGACCCTACATAACTCCTCCATCCTCTCTTTACCTGCCTTAATACTTCAACTAAAATCTCTCTAGACTTTCTGCTTTACCTGCAGATGACCTACCCTTTTGTTCTACGTCTGCATCTCAATTAATTGTAAATATTCTCCACTTTCATGCTATATCACTTTTAGTTAAAACAGTCTATGAAGTTGGTATCTGTAATGCTTTGTTACTCTCACTTGAATATAATTTGCTTTTGCTCTGAACAATCATTTACATTCAACAGTTGCTACTTAACTAATTTTTGTTTCTGCTCTGCGTTGACCATCCATTTGTTTATCTTGTTGTGAACTTCAAATGTAATTCTGTCCCTGCTCCATGTTGACAATTTATTTTTTATCTTGTTGTGAACTTCATATGTAATTGCTATCCTAAAATGTACATTGTTAAAAATCTATCATGAATTGTTATTGTTAGAATTTATTTTGAATTGTACTTTTTTTGGATTTTTTCTTCTCGGGTCTCCACTGAAAACGGGCTTCTCGCTGAGTTGGACTAACCCGGTCAACAAATGACAAATAAATAAATAAAATAAATAAATGTATCTTTTTTTCTTACAAAATATCATGTTTGCATTTCATATATTTGCTGCCCATTCATACGATTCCATATTGGTCAATGTAAGCTCTGGAACACAACAGCTAATAATAAAGCTTGTTACCATTTAGGTTTTATGCCCAGATCTTGGGCAACAATCAGGAACTGGGACTCTGTTTACAGATGGCATTTCTAGATGTGAAAGTAAATAAAAAAATTCTGCGGGAGTTAGAAGAAAAATATGATTACTTTGTTTTTAAAACAGACATCTTTCATAGCAGACTGCTTGTCACAGTGCCTGTTTAGCTAATCTACTGAACATCTACAAATAATATGACCTTCCTAACAGCAAGGCATTTATAACTAGTTACAAAGGAAACTGCAAATCTTTTTTCAAGGCCGTACTGAATGTCTTTCATGAAAAAAAAATCTGTTGTTTAATTACAGTTCAGCCTTCAGGGGAAAACAATCAGTTAGAAACCTCTGATTTCACAGAAAATGAAAACCAGAAGGCATTTGTTCGCAACCTATAAATCTGCAGGAGTTACTCGTGACTACCTTATGCTGACGTCTTCCATATCAAAACAAACATTTGATGGTTTGAAGGTGAAAAGAAAGATTTTTCCCTGCAACTTTCATTTGCATTCATCTTATTTTGGATTCATGCTTATATAGTGGCCTGAAATCTTAGAAGACAGGGAGCAGGACCACAGGTAAAGGTCTGCTCCCAAACATACAAGTAAGGAAAGAGGGAACCAGTGAATGTTATCTTTTTTTTATACAACCAGGTAAGTAATATTTCTTTATTCAGACAATATACTTCTGTCAATTTATTTCACTTAAATGAGCCATAAGGCCACTAGTAATATAAAACTTGAGACAAAACAAAATCTTTGAACTGAAATTGGACTTAAGTAAAGTACCGAAATCTCTTTGATTATTAATAAGAATGTGTTGTTCTAAAACATAATATTTATGCTACGGATAGTCCCTTGACTTTAATACTAAGAACATGCAAGTCTGTTCTTGTAGCTTGCAAATTCATCTACAGAACTCTATGCCACTGTAAACGTCTTCATTCTTTGGGACCTACATACCAACATTATTTTAAAAAGTATTTCAATCTGTATTTAGAAAACAACAGAACACTAGTAATCAAATGTATTTAAAATTTGCATAGTGCAGCACAACAGTCTATACATGGTTTATATTATCCATTGCCTTGATGTACACTGAATTTTCACAAGGTCACTTAATATATTGTAAATGTACTACACTCTGTGCAGATTTTTAAGTAGAAAGTATAGACTATAACACAAAGACAGACATGAAGAAGAAAGTTTAATAAACTGCATATTTTTGCATAGAAGCAAACATTGTATTAGAAAATCTGCTGTCTGTTTTTGCAGTGATAGCTTAATTGTTGATATATCTCTTATATTCTACATTAGCTACTCTTACTGTTAAAAAGAAAATATTCTTCATTACCAAATTCACTGCTAAAAAAAGACAATTTTTGTGGCAAGCTTCCTGTTATGTGGCAGTGTTTTATATATAGTACGTGTCATGAATACAGGACTTTTTTTTTTTTTTTTTTTTTTTTTTTTTTTATTACACAGAATTTAGCCTTTGTTAAATGTCAAACATCAAATACGCAAGAACAATAATATAGTAAAATCTATAAATATGGGGAAAAAATTACTGGCTCCGCAGAAGTTGTTAAAAATGATAAAAGGGTAAGCTTTCATTTGGTTCTTAAGGATTTCTCAACTTCAGAACCTTCACAAATGCTGCTGCACTTCCATGCATGTCCAAAGTAACATGAACACAAATAGACCTGAAATTAACGTTCTCACTCTCAGAAGCAGTTTTCATTTTATTTATTTTACATTATTTTACATTAAAAAAGCACCAGGGAGTTCAACATCAAAGGCATCAAATACATCAAAATTTCAAAGAATACTCAGCAGCAACAACAAATAAAAATATAATACATTTCAAAGACGTAGCCTGAGGTCCCATTCAGGACTGTCTCATTGCTTTATGCCTGCTTCTTGCTGGTGCAGGTTATAACCCCTGCAGCCCTGAACAGGAAAAGATGGATATGTCAGCAATCACTTTAAAATGCACTGACTGTTTCAATACAGACAGTGTGGATGTATAAAAGAAAATGAATCAGCAATGTTACACCTGTAAATGACAACTATAGAAGATAGTTTTTCACAGTGTTACCAGCTAACTATTTAATGAGGCTAGAACCTAAATGTAGCCCAGGTTTGTACTGCTATTGCAATCTTTACAAGTAATTGATTTTCCCTTCTCTCACTACCTTAATGTTAGCAAAGCAACTCCATGACCCAAAACTAATGCTTTTGTCAACACTGAATAAATCGGATCAGGATATTCTACAGCTCTGTTTTTAATTTTGCAAATATGCCCATAAATGCAACATTGTATTCTTCTTATTTTATCTTTCCTGTAGAAGAAATACATGAGTTATGCTGTACCCTGTTAACATAAACAAGCAAGTTTAATTTTCAGCTAATCAAAGACAGAAATGTAAAAATACTTCTGTAAGAAAAGAAGTCTAAAAGTACTTCTAGTCCACTCTATTTCTTGAATAATCTGTTTAGCCTTTGAGAAAGAGAGGAATTTATATTGTAAAAAAATGAAAAACGATTGCCATTGCATCGCTCGAAGCATAATGTACAATACATAGCTTCTTAGTCACTGCTGTTTTACCTTAAGGGTCATTAATATACTCTTTCTGTATATACTCTTTCTGTTATTTTCCCAGACAAGCAGCTTCATTTGCTTACCGATTTCTTAGTGGGTGAGGGAAAATAATACAACTGGAAGAGACTAGTTTTTGATTTCCCATTCCTATCATAATTTGCACGTTATCATTTATGACTGCTGCTTGTAGTGAAAGACACTTGTTAAGCTTACAGAGCTGGCAACTGAAGATCATTTTAAGTTTCAGAAATTCACTAAAACAACTCATCCCACTCTTCTAAGTGCAACATTCCCTTATTTACACATCATCTTCTAAACTTGTATACAAGTGTGAGTTTACCCTGTATGCGAAAAATAAGGGCACTTTGCTCATTCTATTTGCCCCTCCCCCATAATGAGCTATGACTGTCTCATTATGTTTATTTGGCATTGGAATGCCACACAAGCTTAGGTTGCATTACAGCCTATCATCTGACAAATATTTTAGAGCTGAATTGTTCAGAACTGTCGACATTTTTTTAAAATGGTCTATCCTTCTTTTGATGCTGTTGTAAATATCTGCAGAAGTGCTAATCAATCACTTTTTAAACATTCAGTTTTGGTTACTGGGTCATGTTATCTGACCTGTTAAGAGGGGTGCAGGGACAATACAATATGGTCCTCTGTAAACAACATGCTACAGCAAGTAAATTATTAATTCTCCTAAATTTTCTACCAGACTATCCTGAATCTTTTTTAGGCTCAGCAGTAACAATATTGTATTGGTACTTTATCATTTTCAGAGGACGTACAACTTCATTTATGTTTTTATATAAAATGAGTCGGTCATTACTTGAACTGCCATCTTTGTGTTTAATATTAGTTGGCCAACATCGCTTTCTTCATTTTTTCTACCATCATGAGAAAATGGTGACACTGAATGCTTCACCTAGTTATTATTTTAATAAACAAATTAATAACCTCTGTTAGGAATGTTTAACAAATCTGAAGTTATCATTATCTATGTATCTATATTTTCCTATATGTGCCATTATGTGTCATTTCTTTTTCTTTCAAAACTTATTTTGCAACATATTGCAACAGTGCACCTGATCATTTGCCAACAAAATGAGTAAAAATAATAGTAAACATAATACACTGTTTCAGCAAGAATGTGACCAGACAGCTAGTACAATATATAATTTAGAGAAAATGCAAACCTGCGATACTTTCCTGATTTCTTATAATTAAGTATCTGATAATATTACTCCCTCATTCTGAGCCAGAAATATAAAGCAAATGCTTCACTGAATTATGATAGCACCAAAAATGTGTAATATTAATAACAGACATAATCTATATACATTTAATGAACTATAATACATGAAATGATTGCATTATAAAATGTGCCTCGTGTATTTGTGAGCCATTGTGCTGAACTATTTTCATTTTGGGGGATAAATTAGATGTCTTTTATGATTCTTTGAAAAAGGGAGGTTGGCAGATAGTTTTGGAGTCACGGTACAAAAGTAGTTCCCACTCAATTAAGTCTATTACCTTAAAACATAATCTTAAAGTTTATAGTGCATGTTATATCACACTGACTCATTTAAATGTTCATCTGTGTGCATGTGCATATGTATATGTCTGCCTGTACACACACACACACACACACACACACACACACACACACACACACACGCACACACGCATTCACATTTGCATGCAAGTATATAAACTGAGAGTGAAACAGCTGGAGACAGAATTATTTGGCACCTGTGACTCAGATACAACCAGTAGACATAGAAAAACTACTCTATTTTAGAGGAGAACTGGAAGATAGTAAGGGAACTCTGGATTATAAGATACAGATTCAGTGAATTATTCATTTCTTTGGGAAGGGTTAACTATACTGTGATTTTTAAACAGCTATGGATTCCGTATGGCACCATTTATTTGTATTTTGGAAAACATTACTTCAGCCTGCTAAAATAAGCAGTTATTAACACAGTTAACAGTATTTTTAAATAAAATATCATCCTAATGTATTCTTCTTTAAACAGTGAATGTAGAAAAACTTCATGTGCCAGAAAATGTAAGCAACAATTAAATAAAATGTGTTTGTTACTCAGTTTTTCACATAAACCAACTTATTTATCTGCAGTGATCAATGTTAGAGCCTACATCTCACAGCATGTATATAGTTAATGACAAATACTAGAATTCTGAGTCACAGAACAATAAAAATAACCAGTCTAGCTAATGGGCATAAATATAATAGGCTTAATTTGCTGCTGTTGCTTTTAACTGCAAAGTAAAATTTAGTAGTCCTAGTAAATACCACCACTGAAACTTTAAGAAAGCATTTTCAATTATCCTTTTATCGCAAATACTTCATTTAATAAATATTATTGTCATACAGAATAAAACCAAGAGCAAATGTAATCTTTATTTGCCTTTTTATATTCCCCCAATACCCAGTACAATCCTAATAATTTACAAAGCTGTTCAAATTATGTTTAGTGATGACTGAAAAAAGTATTTAGTCACAGTTAATTTTAATAAATTAAGTGGCAGAAAGAAGAAACATTTTTCCTAAAGCTTTACCTTGAAGCTGAAAGAAATTTTCTTTGGGCTGTTTCTAGAACAATGTTTGGGTATTGGCTGCTACAACTGGAGACATTAGGGTTTATTAGACATTAGCAGACCCTAAAATGTTTCTATTCTGAAAAATATCCATTACATGCAAAACATACATCATTAAACCATTTTGTACCTTAAAGGCAAATGTTTTGCTGAGATATAATATTAATATCGCACAATGTTATACCTTTTATAAAACAGCCACCAGCTTCCTGTTGTTAAAAATAGTAGTGTTTGAATTATCTAAGTGTTTTCATTTATTGTACAGACATTTTTCCTGAGTGCCTAATGTCACTTTAGTAACATTTCAGACATGAAGTATTCCAAATGGCAATCACACTGCCGATGTTTAACTTTATAAATCTGGTGCTGATAGAAATATTTTAGTTCACGGATGTTATACCTCTATTGTTATAAGTGTTTTTTCCTTGATTACCACAGTGCATTGTTTACTAAGTTCCACTGTATTGTGTAGCTATAATTAGCATCTCAGAATACTCAAATATCACTTTTACATACCGATATGATACTACTTTTGAATACTGTGAAGCAAATGAAAGGTTGTATTTTAAATGGAAATGGATATCTTCCAGAAACATACACTTTGTTGGAATGTGCACTCCGACAGGTTAGACAATCACCTTATAGAAGTACTTCATTCTTTACTATAACAGTAATTTCAGATTCAAGTATATTTTTTATATAATGTGTTACGTAATGTGATATCTACCTAAAGACCTACAAGGAAGTTATGAAGTTTGATGAAGCATTTGAATGAAACATATAGTAACTTTACATATTTTTAACTTTTCTAATTAGACTTCCAACTTGTGATGAATCCTGCTTCAATGCTTTTGAAACAACCTCCACTGTATATAACAGCAAGTGGCAAATTATATTCTAAGAAGTAATTTTTTTTTCTTTTTGCATATCCAGACTCAGATTGTTTGTTACATATTCTTTATGAATGACATGCTTTACTACAAGGAAACCAGATAATATCTAAAACTACTATACTAATAGTATTAAATCATATGCTGTATTTTAATAGATATTGATAAAAACAGTAAAATATATTTTATCAGACATAACCAAATGGAAATTTGCATTTCACATTGATTGCATGAGTAAAATACCCACTGTTTTGGAGAATAAAAAAAACATTCCTTGAAGACATTTACAAGATAAGTGGAAAAGAAGCTTCACATGGGCTGAGCCTGGAATTGGTCAGTACTGATCAGTGCGCTACACTGCTTAATAAAAATAAACAAACAAATAAATAAATGAATACACACTGTACAGATATCCTGTAAGTCAAAGGTGCATATGCATAATATTTGTAAGACAGATAAGGATTCTCAAACTGACTGTATTTGCATTCTACAGTTCTAAAAGGAAGCGTGCAATTTTTATACTAAATAAGAAGCATAATACACAGATAATGTGAAAACGCAAACATAACACGTTGACTTGTACAAGACCAAAAAAAGCAGACTGCTTGACAACTGTTAACTGCTTTGGAGACTTTTTCTTTTCCCTAATGTTGTACGATATTGAGCTGGTATATATTAGTTTAGGGGTTGGAAAGCTTATTTAGAGTATTTGTGTTTATCTCAATGTTATCCACATGCTTTACATCTGTGTGACCGAGCAACTGTGGTGTGAAGATTTGTGTTAACATGTCTTACACCAGAAGAAAAGAATGTATTAATAAAGAACTGGGTGAGAAAGCAGAAAGGGAACTAGGGAAAGAATAAAACAATAGGTAGATGAAAGGGAGAAATGATCAACATTAAACAGATGAATGTATACAGTACACGCAGTGTCTTAAATAATTACCATATACTTATATGTGTGGGTGCCAGATAATTAATTTCTAATAACATCCGGCACTATAAACTGTACATGCTGTAACTGCTTCTTCATATCTAACAGCACAAAAATATTTTAATTGTTCAAAGCTTTTCTTGCTAAATTGTTCCATTATTTTTCCATAAAAACTGGGTTATGACATTATATCTCTTTTCCCTCAATTATATTTTAAATGTAACATTTTTTGTCCCTTCCTCTTTATGAGTTGCGATTGACCATTGTCTTTCCCTCATACATTTTTAATGTATATCTACTATTTAATATGTATATTATTATCATTATGGTTATTTTTGTCTATATCTGAAAGCAGCCTCCTGGAGAAGATCTACATAGTTTTGAAATGAATAAATGAAATAAGTAAACAGACTAGTTTACTGTAAAGCAAATGCAAAGTTATGGAAAACATTCAGGATCTAAAACATGTGGTGTCTTTCTCCTTGCACTGGAAACCTAATGCAATTTCAGCAGGTTTCAGCCTAATCATATGCAATGCCGTTGATACATAACCTGAATTTTATATTTCCTATCATCCTACTTATAACAAAAATATGCACACACACGCACATACACACATACACAGGTAGGCACATGCACGCACACACACACACACACACACACACACACACACACACACACACACACACACACACATACACAGGTAGGCACACGCACATGCATGCACACACACACACACACACGCGCGCAGGCACACACACAGACACACACACACATAGGCACACGCACGCACACACACATACACACACACACACACACACACACACACACACACACACACACACACACACACAATGTTGCATGTTATTTTACACACATATACACAGGTAGGCACACACACACACACACACACACACACGTAGGCACATGTACACATGCACACACACGTGCGCGCGCGCGCACACACACATGCACACATGCACACATGCACACATGCACGCACACACACACACACACACACACACACACACACACACACACACACACACACACACACACACACACACACACACACATACACACACACACACATACACACACACACACATACACATACACAATGTTGCATGTTAACTTAACCACTCACACTTACAGAGTGTGTTAAAACAATCAATCATGCTAGTATGTCTTTTTTACAGCATTCTAATTTTCTTTTTTTTTTTTTAAGTTTACACTGCATAAAGATAAGGTACAATAATTAAATCCCTTTGTCCTTTACAGAAAACAGCAGTGGTTCCATCACTATTGTGTGCCTCACTTACAAGAGTAGTTCAGTGGTGTGCAGTTTTCTTCAGAATTTCTGCAGTCCAGGACCATAGGAATGCAAAAACAACTACATTGCTCAGGCCTATAAGTGTCTGCTTTTGGATGTCCTGTTTCACTTCCATTGTTTCCACATAATTTATACACAACTTCTTTCAAGTATTCTTTGAGCTGTTGATCTTTTGTGCAGTAGTATGTATCATATGTGTTTGCATAATAAGACTGCAAAACTGACTTTATTCTTTGAGAAAAATTGCTGACATAGACATGTGGGACATTAAAGATACTAGTTATCTGAAAAAATGCTTGGAATTCTCTTTGATAAATGTTTGGGATTATTACTAAAATCTGCACTTCCTTTTTTTTTTAAATTAGTATGAACATATTTCTTAAAACAACACAATTGAGGAACATTTTACAAAGGATTTGTCTCCGTGCATTCCCTTACTCTTTTTGGAAAACATCCACAAACATTCTACAGAAAATATTTAATTTAAAAAACAGTGTACAATATACATCACTCAATAAGGGAGAAAACCTGCTTGTTTCTTACACTTATGATCAGTCTTGGCTTGAAAATGTGACATTCTGCAGGCCAAAGTCTGTGTTACACATCTACTAACTGTTTACTTTGGTAGTGTTGAATGAATTATTTAATTCAGTTTTAAAGTTTTTAAGTTAACTGTGAAATCAGATTGCTATTCTAAATAGGTTGTACCTGTCTGACAAAACATACCTCTCAACTGTTGAGATTTTTGCAGAATGTCCATTTTTTTTGCCTTATATTTTGGTCTGTTCCTCATAAAACTTGTGATTTTCTGGAAATGACTGAGGACTGAAATCACTAAATAATGGCACACATTTGAGTTTCAGATTTTATACCCTAAAGAAAATGCATGCTAACACAAAACCTATTGTTCTATCAATTTTCTAATTTTATAAGAGCAATATTTAAAATGTGTCTCTATTTTTGGGCCTTTGTCCCACCATTATTTTAGGCTTTGTCCAGGTTTCTTGAGCTAAGAAGTTGAGAGGACAAAGCATAAATACATTTCTATTTTTAGTGGACTGTCTTGTCATCTAGGAAGATCCATTATTTTGCAATATAGCTTAGTTGTTTAAAAGGTGTACCTTTTATATTTCATTGTTATAGTTTTTTTTTTTATTTCTGTTGCACGATTAAGTGTTTTGCATGTATCATAAGTCTGTTAATACAAAGACTAAAAAAGATTGGTTTGCAGTGATGTTTTCACAGTGTCGAGTTGTCAGGCCGGTGCCCAAACTTCACAGAAGGCACACACTTCTGTGTGTGCCAAAAAAGATAGACTACATAGAAGTTCACAGAATTAGTCTGGGCTCCATGGCATACAAAGGCATATCATTATTGTGTTCACTCACTTGCCAGTATATATCATCTACTCTCATATTTTACTCCATACACCCTCAATATTGTAGAGTTCTGAATGTGAACTAAAAATATCCAGTTGTTGGCTCTTAGGATGTGGCAATATCATTTATGCAACTTGCTGTTGATCGTGGCAAATATAAAGTAGTTAGGAGGGGTTCTAAAAAGTATTTACATGCATGTGACTAATCAATTACCCAACCCCTTTACATAATTCCTGATGGCAATGTTGGGAGACTCCTTTGCAGACCTGACAGAGGTATGCTCAGCAGTCCAAAGAAGGTCTCAAAGGTGTAGCCTTCCCACTCTATTCCTAGCAATCTACAAAATTATATACAGCATGGCATGTTGGCAACCCACTGCATTGAATAACAGGCCATCTGTTGAGATGCTTGATTGATTGGACATCATGAATATATATGATATGATTTTATGTTTACTTCATGCATGTGCATAAAGATTTCGGAATGCATTCAATGCACCCAAGCAAGTTAGTGCAAGCAATTAGGTTTATGGCCTGCTACTAAGCTTCATCCTGTGGTCATGAGTTTGGTCCCTTCCATCTCCATTAGTGCACTGTGTAATGCTAAGCAAGCCACTTAGGCAACGATCTTGGACTGCCACTCAAAATTTACTTAGTTAAAAACAGATGAACAAATTACTAAATAAACAAATGCCCCCATACAAGGGATCTAAGCCGTCTGTATTGGTGTGAATAAGGTTTTGTATGCATAATAAATAATGTCAGGTAAACAAAAAATCTTTAATTTGCTACTGTTCACACAAGTGTGTGGGTGTGAGAGAGAGAAACAAAAAAGAAACAGCTAATTAATAACATTATTTTTATAACATTTCTGTTATTCTTGAAGCCCAGAATAGTAGAAAAATATTTCTGAAAAGTTTGTCCAGATAAAATGTGGTACATGGTATCATCCTGATACGGAGCTTGCTGCTTGGTAGCATGCACTCACCTACTGATGTGTGTGCGTGTGTGTCTATACATGCGTTTGTGTGTATGCAAGTGTGTGTGTGTGTGTGTGTGTGTGTGTGTGTGTGTACATGTGCCGTGCGGGTGTGTGTGTGTATGCGTGTCCATATGTCTGTGTGTATCTCTGTGTCTATGCATGTGTGTTTGTCTGTATGTCTATGCATATGTTTGTGTGTGTCTGTGTGTGTCTATGCATGTGTGTTTGGGTGTGTGTCTGTCTGTTTACATGTAGCTGTGTGTATCTCTGTGTCTATGCATGTGTGTGCGTGTGTGTGTGTGTGTGTGTGTGTGTGTGTGTGTGTGTGTGTGTGTGTGTGTGTCTATGCATGTGTAAAAACTCACAAGGACGATAAACTAGTAAAACACAAAAACGAATACACTGGAGTACCTTCCAAAAAGACTGTTTATTGTTAGCGCTTTCCTTTAGACAAATTTCTAAACTTCTTCAGACAACTTGCCTCAACATACTATCATATTAGTAGAGACTACAATTAAACTTTAATTGCTCATTGCCCATATTTTGCCTGGGCTAAATGAATGCGCTTCTATTATGTGTATTTTAAAGCGTAAAGCACTGAATAGGTTGGACATGCAAGTTAATGTGTGCTAGCCTGTGTAACTAATTTATCAGTGTCTCTGCATTTTCTGTGTATTTCTACAAAAAAACAAAAAAACAAAAAAAAATCCTTGTTTTCCCACCTTTCTCAACTAGTTTAGACCAGTATACAGGCATTGCTGTATTCTGGGCTGTGGTGTAGTTCCTGTGTTGTCCATTACCTTACTTGGATAGAAGGAAGTTTCTTTGCTCACCAGTGGGAGTGGGGAGCCTTGAGCAGCCTACCTGTCCTTGGGGGAAGTGACCTCAGCACAAGAAGCTGTAGTAATTGGTTGTTTAGGACCATTCCTAGCTCTTTTGTAGTTCACTGCTTAAAATCCGCCTTTGCACGGCTTTGTGCGGTCGTGCGCATAGCGCAGCGCCGGTTAAACTTGGTTAAACAAGGTTAAACTTTTTCTGGCTCCGCCAAGTCTGCTGTTCAATTTTTCCTTTAGAACTGTTCTACTTGCAATCTAAACAGCCTATACTCTATCTGAAAAGCTCAGCACTTGCTCCTAAAGCATTTTTATACAGGTAAAGCACTCTTAAACAAAAGAAAGTACTTCATTCACCTAAATTCTGTTGAGTACACATCTCCCTATAGGTCCTTTCTGACTCAGTTACACAGCAATCTTTTTCACTATTTCTAGCATGTCGAAGGGTCAGTTGCTGGCGTCCTCTCCTGTTCAGCTGGTGAATCTGGGAATCTTGAGGCAATGTTACAATTGCCTCATGTACACAGACAACCCTCTCCTCCTCCCAACAAATACAAATATATGAGAGATGCAACTATATAGCCAAACTGGAGGCTGAGCTCTCTCAATTCAGTACTGGCAAGACCAGTCAGGAGGAGAAGGTAACCACGCACACCACAAACCCAGTCTCACATAGAACTATCACAACAGCAAACCAAACACATAAACACACAAAACATACTTGGAGGCTGATTAAAAATCTACCAAAACAACAGAGGCCTCCAAAGCAGACACCCAAGCAACCACCACCTCAAGACATAGCACATGCAACACATAGTTCACAAAGTCAGTGTGCTAAACAGTCACAGCCCTTAAGGCCAAACAACATGCCAGACACACTTGTAATAGGTGACTCCATAGTCAGACACACTGACGTCCCGCTCACCAGACTGAACAAGGAAAAGGTCACAGTAAGCTGCCTGTCGGGAGCTAGAATCCGCCACATAACACAAGCACTCAGGTCACTCCACAGCAAGTACAAATATGACTCAGTCATTGTACATGCCGGTGTGAACGACCTGAGACATACCTCCCTGGACTACATGAAAAGAGACATAGAGGAGCTCTCTGATTATGTAGCCCAGGCCGGTATGACCCTGACTCTGAGCAGCATCTTACCCTCACCAAGAATGATGCCACAGTACAAAGACAAAATGATCAGTTTTAACAATTGGCTTAATTACTGGTGTCATTCTAAGGGGATCCAATGTCTGTCTGCTTGGGATGACATGCTTGACAAGCCACGCTGCTTGCAAGGGATGGCTTGCACCTGTCACCCCTGGGCTTCCGGATATTGGCCAAGGCTCTTGCCACCCCATAGTGCCTTTTTTAGGCAAGGCTCAAATGACAAACCTACCTCCCTAGAAAACACAAGTGGAAAAAACTAAGGGTAATGCTGCTCAATGCCAGAAGTCTAAATCTCAAGATGCACGCCTCAAGCCCTCCTCAGTATGGAGAACATCGATGTCTGTGCGGTGACTGAAACCTGGTTCAAGGCTCCTGAGAGCACCCCAGCACTATCAGGTTTTACCTCATATCATGCTTTCCGGCCCCAAAACTTGGACCGAACCACAAAAGGAGGGGAGTATCCATTTTCATCAAAGATACCCACACCTCCAGGTTGGTGGCAACGCACGAAGCATCGGAGACTATCCAGGTGCAACTAACCATAGGCAAAACTGCCTTACAGTTTGTAGCATGCTACAGACCACCCTCTCAAACTCAGGAACCCCACACAGCCTTCCTGAAGACACTGGAGAGTATGAATGTCTCTCCAAATACCATCATTTTGGGAGACTTCAACTACCCAAACATAGACTGGGAACATTACCAAGCCCCAACACCCTAGCCCAAAGGTTCCTAGAATTCATAAACTCAAATGCAATGGAACAACTAGTCACCATTCCCACAAGAGGAGACAATATACTAGACCTGATCATCACAAACATGGGGACAAAATGCTCCACACCGAAGTATATCCCTCTTTGGTAAGATCAGACCATAAATTAATCTCACTGGAAATCCACATCCCGCCCCCACCCCTGCACAAAAGACCACAGTGAAGAACTTCTCAAAAGCAAACTTCACACTTCTTAAGACTGAAGTGGTATCCTTCAAGGCCCCTGGGCCAGTGGAAACCACAACCCACACTGCTGAATCCTTTGCAAATGCCTTCTATGGGCACCTTCAAGAATGCATGGATCATGCAATCCCAAATAAAACCAAGACCCATTCCCCAAAGGCAGGCGCCGGTCTGGTGGACCCCAGCCATAAACAAACTTTACAACAGGAGGAGGAAGCTACTACATGACAGAGCAAAATCCCTAAAAGGGAAGGCGTCTCTGATGAGTACTAGCAAAAAACTACGATCACTCATAAAATCATCCAAGGCCAACTTTGAGAGAAAAATCGCAAAAGACACAAAAGACAATCACAAGGCCTTCTTTAGCTATGTTAGAAACCTGGGTGGAAACTCCCAGATATGCTCAGAGTTAGTCCAAAATGACACAAAATACACTGAACCCACTGACATTGCCAACATTCTGGCAGACAGGTTCAGTGCAAATTTCTCCTCCCCCTCCCTCCCAAAAGGAGAAATAACTATCCCAGCAGAGTGTAGCCTCCCTAACATCTCAGATGCCCAGGTGAGAGCCGCCCTCTCTAAAGCTAAAAACACAGCATCAATGGGACCGGATGGTGTCCTGGGCTGTGTGCTACATGAACTCCAAGAGGAACTAAACCCACACATAAGGTTGCTGTTTAATCTTAGCCTTACTACAGGATACATACCCAAAGAGTGGCGTACGGCAACAGTGGTCCCACTTCACAAAGGCGGTGCTTCTACGGACCCTGGAAATTACCGCCCATAAGCTTGACGAGCCTGGTCTGCAAAGCTATGGAGAGGATCATTATGGAACTCATAAACAAAGACATTGGGGACCTACAGACATTGGATCCTACCCAATTTGGCTTTGTCAAGGGCAGATCCTGCCTTTTGAACTTGGTCGACTTTTTTGAAACAGTCACTAAGGCCATTGATGAGGGTAAGGCAGTTCACACAGCCTACCTTGACCTTGCAAAAGCCTTTGACACAATACACCACTCGGGCATCATAGACAAACTCACCAGCTTAAATGTAAACCCATATGTCACAAGATGGGTTGCAAACTGACTCAAGGACAGAACCCACAGGGTCAGAGTTGCTGGAGCTATGTCAGACTCTAAGCCAGTCACAAGCGGTGTCCCACAGGGCTCAGTCCTGGGACCCCTCTTGTTCGGCATTTATTTTTCCGAGGTACAGGCAAACATAGGAGGATTGTGGCTGACAAAGTTCGCAGATGACTGCAAACTGGGTGCCATAATTGATACTCCAGCGGACACAAACATCCTTCAGAGAGGCCTCATAGAAACGGATAATTGGTGCCAGAGCCATGGCCTTAAGCTGAACGCCAAAAAATGTATAGTCATACACTTTGGGAAAAACAAGGTACCGACAAATTACCACATAGGCGGTAATCCATTAAGTACGGAAGAGGTAATCAGGGACCTAGGGACCCAGGTTGACAGTAACCTCTCATTTGACACTCACATTGCCAAAGTGGTTAGGAAGACCTTCTATATTGCCCACCTTATCATGAAGGGTTTCACATCTAGATCAAGAGAGGTCATTGTGCCCCTGTACTCTTCTCTTATCAGGCCAATGATTGAGTACAATGCCCTATTTGGGATGTATCTCACCCGACACCTGCAGCAGTTGGAAAGACCCCAAAAGTTCCTCACCAAGAGGATAAAGGGTCTTAAACATATGTCATATGCCGTCCGACTGAAAAAACTCCAGCTCTATTCAGTCGCATACCGCCTACTCAGAGGTGATCTGTGCCTGACGTACAAGGCCATGTCCAATCCTGAATTAATGGACATGCTCCACCTCAGAAAATCCAAATCCATCAGAGCCACGAGAACAAGTGACTTAAACCTCAACACAGAAATAAATAGGACGTGCTGGAGGGACAGATTCATAACCCAGAGGCTCCCTACACTCTGGAACAGAATCCCAGTCCATGTTAGGCAGAGCCCCTCACTGACTCTATTCAAGAGAAATCTCAACGAATGGATGGGAGATCGTAGGTTTACCCCGGGGGTCATCTCTGTGTCACTACTAGACAGAGGCATAGTAAACTAAACCCTAAAAGGGCGTAGTATTCTCATCCTAAGGGGTGGTGTAAGCCACATACACTCTGGCTAGGCTTATAAATGCCTTAGGGCAGATAGCCTAGTACGAACCTATGAACCTATGAACCTATAATATAAATATATCCTACCTAATGTGCATCTAACATAATTGAATAGTTTTTATTCTTGTATTTTTAATTGACATATGTATATGTGGTCTCCATAAATATTTTGAGAAAGCATTTCTTATGTTGTGACTTTGGCCGTCAACTTTTATAATGTATTTTAGTAGGTTTCTGTGTATTTGCGGCACAAAATGTCAGTGTGTATTTTTCAGTACATATTGCTTTAAGGATTTAATTTGCTGAGCAATTAAAGTTTAATTGTAGTCTCTACTAATACGATAGTATGTTGAGACAAGTTGTCTGAAGAAGTTTAGAAATTTGTCTAAACGAAAGCGCTAACATTAAACGGTCTTTTTGGAAGGTACTCCAGTGTATTCGTTTTTGTGTTTTACCTGTCAATGAATGTGCGTTTGTGTGTGTATCTATGCATGTGTTTGTGTGTGTGCTTGTGCGCACGCATGCATGTTTATGTGTGTGTGTCCATGTGTCTGTGTATCTCTGTGTCTATACATGCATGTGTGTGTGTGTGTGTGTGTGTGTGTGTGTGTGTGTGTGTGTGTGTGTGTCTGTGTCTGTGAATCTGTTTGTGTATGTGTGTGTGTGTGTGTGTGTGTGAGTGTGTGTATGACTATGCATGTGTGTGTGTGTGTTTATCCATGTGTGTGTGTGTGTGTGTGTGTGTGTGTGTGTGTGTGTGTGTGTGTGTGTGTGTGTGTGTGTGTGTGTGTGTCTATGCATGTCTAAAAACTCACAAGAACGATAAACTAGTAAAACACAAAAACGAATACACTGGAGTACCTTCCAAAAAGACTGTTTATTGTTAGCGCTTTCGTTTAGACAAATTTCTAAACTTCTTCAGACAACTTGCCTCAACATACTATCGTATTAGTAGAGACTACTATTAAACTTTAATTGCTCATCGCCCATATTTTGCCTGGGCTAAATGAGTGCACTTCTATTATGTGTATTTTAAAGCATAAAGCACTGAATAGGTAGGACATGCAAGTTAATATAAATATATCCTACCTAATGTGCATCTAACATAATTGAATAGCTTTTATTCTTGCATTTTTAATTGACATATGTATATGTGGTCTCCATAAATATTTTGAGAGAGCATTTCTTATGTTGTGACTTTGACCGTCAACTTTTATAATGTGTTTTAGTAGGTTTCTGTGTATTTGAGGCACAAAATGTCAGTGCATACTTTTCAGTACATATTGCTTTAAGGATTTAATTTGCTGAGCAATTAAAGTTTAATTGTAGTCTCTACTAATACGATAGTATGCTGAGACAAGTTGTCTGAAGAAGTTTAGAAATTTGTCTAAACAAAAGCGCTAACAATAAACGGTCTTTTAGGAAGGTACTCCAGTGTATTCATTTTTGTGTTTTACCTGTCTATGAATGTGTGTTTGTGTGTGTGTCTATGCATGTGTTTGTGTGTGTGCTTGTGCGCACGCATGCATGTTTGTGTGTGTGTGTGTGTGTGTGTGTGTGTGTGTGTGTGTGTGTCCATGTGTCTGTGTATCTCTGTGTCTATGCATGTGTGTGTGTGTGTGTGTGTGTGTGTGTGTGTGTGTGTGTGTGTGTGTGTGTGTGTGTTAGTGCACTCTGAATTACTGGTGACAGAACAGTAGAAGGGTGTACTGTTCCTATAACTGATGCAGTTCTGATCACTTTTCAGACTGTAATCTGAAGTGTACTGACCAGATATAATGTGCAGGAAACATGTGAGCATGGTCGAAATTTTACATAAAATACAGGACAATATTCAATCATCACAATGATGAAGTCTTTCATAAGGCGTTGATTACTTTGTTTGCTTAGTAATTTTTTTTCCTTACTGTGATATAACATTGCGCTAACATAAATTATTTGCAGTGCAGTCCTGAAGTTACTGCATTTTCACTAAATGTAATGCCATAAAATGTCATAAATTACAAGTATAATCACCAATAAGCAAAAAGCAGCTGTTACTATGAAAGCATACAAAGTATAGAATGTTAAATAAAATAACCAAAATGTTTAAAATCTGCCATTTGAAATGTTTCTACAAGAGCTGTGTGAGCTATAATTAAATGCATGAAAGCAAACAGCAAGGCATTTTATTGATAACATGAAACAAGTGTCAGCAAATACCTGATCCTGTAGACTATTTTGATTTTTAAGCAAAAATAGCTGCGTGCATATACAGAATAATCATTTTATTTGAGTGGGACTAAGTAGCAGACAAGAACATGATGACAGTGTTTGAAACGGAGATGTGGCATCAAGCACTGGGATACTCCAGTGCTTTACTGGCACACTCCAGTGCTTTACTGGCACACTCCAGTGCTTTACTGGTACACTCCAGTGCTTTACTGGCATACTCCAGTGCTTTACTGGTACACTCCAGTGCTTTACTGGCACACTGCAGTGCTTTACTGGTACACTCCAGTGCTTTACTGGCACACTCCAGTGCTTTAATGGTACATTCCAGTACTTTACTGGCACACTCCAGTTGCTTACTCGGAAACATTTTTAAAACGTAAAGCAACCAGGAGCCAAAATGTAATAATCACTTTGAGTACTCATGCCAAGACTGAACACAAGTCTATGAACAATCTGCATATACTGTGTCATTGTAACTAAATACTGCACGCATGCTTTGTCAGTATAGCTCAGGATGGTACCCGTGCTTGTCAGGTTTAATACCTGGGTGTATTGCATCTTGACATGCATTCTCTTCTAATTGTTTTACCTCCACCAGATATATATTTTCATAGGCTCATAGAATCATGGGAGATTACTAGGCTATCGACCCAGAAGTCATTTTAGGCCTAGCCGTCTAATCCCAATGTAATACCATAGAAATGCTAGTCAATAATTTATAATTCTGTTTGCCAATTAGTCCTCTTCTCACCTAGTCATTGTCATTAATACATGTAACAATAGATTTTATAATGCACCTTATTTAAGGAAGATTTAATCTCTGTTGCACATTTAAAATAAAATTAGAAAATGCAGTTCAAAAAAGTCACCAACGTTTGGAGAATTTTCATGCAGAGCATTTTTTTATTTAATTTACTTTTATTTTATTTAATTTCTTGGACACACTTGCTGAGTTTAATGCTTTCTTTGGTTGTTTTTGTTTCACATTTACTATACCTTTTATCAATTGTGTTTGTGACCACTTGACTAGAAACTCATATTATTATTATTATTATTATTATTATTATTATTATTATTATTATTATTATGTAAATATTAATTCTGAAATTCATGTTACATTTGTTACCAATCAATAAAAACAAAGTTAGCATGATCTTGTGTACAGAAAAATTGGAAGAGGCAGCAGAGATAAAGCAAACATCAAAAATCATCACTTCTGCAAGAACTGAATATCTCAAATTTCTCTAGTGGAGAAATTGCCATTACGACTACTTTTTATCTATGTTGTACTAATTCATTTTAACAATATAGTTCAAATATCAGTCAATAAACCTGGCATGGTATATTCAGTCAATCTGCTTCCTTTTTATCTGCATTTGCTGAGTTTAAGGTCTCCAGTATAAAAACATTATTGTCTGGCAAACTTGTGATTTAGACAGCAGGGTAAGATAAGGGAGGGTATTATAGTTGGTTATCAATCCACCTCAAGCAAGCTGAAGCACAAGGTGTAGCCAAGGCTTTAGCCACTTCTGAAGGTCAGCTTTTGTTCTCCAACAATATCATGTACTTTATATGTTTTAGATATCACCTAGAATATAGGTGCTCCAACTCTGTCAATTGGAAACACACGCACACACACACACACACACACACACACACACACACACACACACACACACACACACACACACACACGCACACACACACACGCATACACACACACACACACACACACACACACAACACACATACACACACACACACACACACACACACACACACACACACACACACACACACACACACACACACACACACACACACACACAAATACACACACACGTGAAATTACCAACATTTGTTGCAGCACTTTTTACTTTAATTATTGATTTGCAATCATGTATGTAGATACTTATCTCACACATATTAGCTACAAAGTTTCCAAGACATATAACATTCCTAGAAACCTCTGTAATGTACATTTGTCTTCAGGCTTTGGCATTTCCACAACTGGTCTGACATTTTGTGCATCAGGTTTCAGTCCCACAGATGTTAGAATTTGACCTGAATATTCCAGGCTTGTCATTCTTATTTTAAACATATTCTTATTGCACAAAAATACACTGTCTTGATCTATTTAGCAAGTGAATCAGTCTACTGACAGGCTCTTCTTATGCCCGATGCCCCACTAATAGAACATAAATTATGTTTGCAATCTCAACCTAGCCTCTAGTACTGATAAAATTCCACCAGCAGTCTAAAGAGTCTGTATCTTCTTAATGGTGGATTACATGTACATAACTTGGAAATACATTCATCTAACTTTATCTGCCAAAACCCTTAATTGCTTCTGATACCAAAAATACCCTAGCAGTTGGCATTCTTAAGACCACTTCCTAAGTTGCAAAAATGAGCAATGATATCCTTTAATCACTTTATTCAGAACATGTGGATCAATATAAATATGAATCTTCTCTTTCTTTCCAACAACGACCATAGTATTCACACAGTCTAGTGCCCAAATTGTATTATAGGTTCATAGGTTCATAGGTAGGTACTAGGCTATCTGCCCGAAGGCATTAATAAGCCTAGCTAGAATGGGTTGGCTTTCGCTGCCCCCTTAGATTAGTTCCCTGTGGCTCTGCCCAGCAGAGCCATTGAAGTGATCCCCGGGGCAAACTTTCTGTTTCCCATCCACTCTTCAAGGTTTCTCTTGAAGAGTGTTAGTGAGGAGCTCTGCCTAATGTAGACTGGAATCTTGTTCCAGAGCAAGGGAAGTCTCTAGGACAGGAATCTATTCCTCCAGCACATTATATTTATTGTTGTGGTGAGGTTTAGATCCCTAGAGTGTGTGGTTTGAGGGGATATGGTTTTCTTTAGGTGGAGCATGTCCATCAATTCTGGGTTGGACATGGCCTTGTATGTCAGTCAGAAATCACCTCTGAGTAGGCAGTATGCAACCAAGTACAGCTGGAGTTTCTTCAGTCGAGCTACATAGGGCTTCTGTTTGAGGCCAGTGTTCCTCTTGGTGAGGTACTTCTGTGGTCTTTCCAGCTATTGCAGGTGTCTTGCAAGGTACATCCCAAATGGGGCGTTGTACTCTATGATGGATCTGATGAGTGATGTGTAAAGGGGCACAATGAGCTCTTTTGATCTGGATGCAAACCTTTTTGTGATTAGGTGGGCGACATAGAAGGATTTTCTAACCACTTTGGCATTGTGATTATTAAAGGAGAGATTACTATATACTTGGGTCCCCAGATCCCTTATTACATCTTCCATATTTAGGAGGCTACCACCTATGTGGTAGTTTGTGGGTACTTTGTTTTTTCCAAAGAGGATGACTATGCACTTTTTGGCATTTAGCTTGAGGCCATGGTTTTGACTCAGTGAGACCCTTTTGGAGGATGTCTGTGTCAGCCGAAGAGTCAATTATAGCCCCTAGTTGGCAGTCATCTGTGAACTTGGTCAGCCATAGTCCTCCTGTGCTTGCCTGTACCTCTGAAAAGTATATGCCGAACAGAAGGGGTCCCAGCACTGAGCCCTGGGGAATGCCACTTGTAACCAGTTTACAGTCAGAATTAGCTCCTGCAACTCTTACCATGTGGGTTCTGTCTGTGAGCCAGTTGGCAACCCATCTCGTGATGTAGGGGTTTATGTTCAGGCTGGTGAGCTTGTCTATAATACCAGAATGGGGAATGGTGTCGAAGGCCTTTGCGAGGTCTAGATAGGCTGTGTGGACCACCTTTCCCTCATCTATAGCCTTGGTAACTGTCTCAAATAAGTCCACCAGGTTTAAGAGGCATGATCTGCCCTTAACCAAGCTGAACTGGGTAGGTTTCAGTGTTTGGAGGTTCCCAATGTCTCTGTTAATGAGATCCATGATGATGTGCTCCATAGCCTTGCAGACGAAGCTAGTCAGGCTTATAGGGCGATAGTTCCCGGGATCTGTTGTGGCTCCACCTTTGTGGAGCAGAATAACCGTTGCTGTGCACCACTTTATGGGCACATAGCCTGTGGAGAGGCTGAGTTTGAACAGTGTGTTTAGGTGAGGGGTTAGTTCATCTTTGAGCTTGTGTAGGACACAGCCTGGGACACCATCCGGTCCCATTGATGCTGTATTTTTGGCTTTGGAGAGGGCTGTTTTAACCTGAGTGTCTGTGATTTCAGGGGCACTACATTGTTCTGGTATGGTTATGGGCCCTTTTGGGGGTGAGAGGGGGGTGAAGTTTGCACTGAACCTCTCTGCCAGGATGTTGGCGATATCAGTCGGTTCAGTATATTTTGTGCCATTCTGCACTAACTCCGAGCAGATCTGAGAATTGCCACTTAGATTCTTGACATAGCTAAAGAATGCCTTGTGGTTATCTCTGGAGTCCTTGGCAATTTTTTTTTCGAAGCTAGCCTTGGATGATTTTATGAGGCATCGTAGTTTATACCTAAGTTTTCCATTCCTGTTCTGTTTTAATTGTTAAACCTTCTGACACTTTCCTGGGAGCATGTATTACTAGCCTGGCTTTAGGTTTTATTTGCATATCACCTAAGCCTGTTGTTGCCTCACAGTAAGAGGTTCTTCAGTTCGATTCTTGTCTGGAGCTCCTTCTGTGTGGAGTCTGCATATCCTCCCTGTGGTTGACTGAGTTTTAAAGACATGCAGGTAGGTGTGTGTGTATGTGTGTGCTCTCTGTGAAGGTTGCGTGCTGGGCTGGCAACTCGACACTGTAAAAACACCACTGCCAACCAATCTGCGGACCGGTGATCTGCTGTGGTGACCCCTAACTGGGAAAAGCCTAAAGACATTGCTTTTACCTAAGCATGTGAATAAATTAATGTAATTATGAAGGATATTATTGTTATGAGATGTATGCGACTGTGTGATTGATTCTATATGTGCACGCAGTCTTTGAATTTGCTTTGTGAGTTTGTTTTACCATTTCTCACATCTCACGAGCCAAAGAACACAACATATTAGAATATACATCTTTAAGTGCTGCAAATAGGAAAATAGATTGTGCATTTTTTGTTCTTTAATACTTAATGTATCCAGTCCGTAGCCAGAATATATTGACAGCACCCTTCTGACTTCCAACCCAGTGCTGCAAGACTTGGAAACATAGGTTGATAGCAATATGAAGTTTGACCACTACGTTTCCATAGTGGTAATGAAAGCCTTCTACATAGTGCACCTCATAAGCAAGGGCATAACATCCAGGTCAAGGGATGTTATAACTCCAATGACTCAACCCTCATCAGACAACTAATAGAGTACAATGTACCCTTTTGTATGTACCTCACCAGACATCTGCAGCAGCTGGAGAGACCTCAGAGGTTTCTGACTAAGAAAATACAGGGACTCCAAACCATGACCTACATGGACAGGCTGAAAGCCCCTGTCACTTTACTCTGTGTCTTATAAGCTGCTGAGAGGTGACTTATGCCTGGCCTATAAGGCAATCTCCAACCCTGCCCTAGTAGAAATGCTGCACATCCGCAAGTCAAATGGCAAAAGAGTCACTCACTCTAGGGATCTCAACTTAGCTTGTGACATTAACAGAACATGCTGGAGAGACAGATATGTCTCCCAGAGATTGCTTTTCTGGAATAGACTTCCTATTAAAAAAAAAACAGAGCTGCTCAATGACCCCGAGTCAAACGCAACCTAGATAACTGGATGGGACATGGGAAATTTATCCCTGGGGTGGCACCCATATTCCTGGTGGACAGGGGTAGTTAGTGTTGATCACAGACCCACTCTGTTCATAAATTCATTCTGTGAACTACACAAAAAGAACAAATGGGGATATATGGGATTAACATGGCTAGGCCTGTAAAGGATCTAGGGGCACTAGCCTAGTAACCTGCTATGAACCTATGACAATGTAACACATCTCTTTGTTCAGTTCCAAACATCAGCAGTGCTTTAACATTGTGTTCAGAACCAAAAATAATTTGTACCTTTGTCTGGGTTAAATTCATCATTCTTCTTATTCATTCTCAGCACATATTTACAAAACTGTCACTTGCATTCTTGTCCCAGTGTTTCAGGGACATTCCAGATGCCACTGTATTAATGTCTGTGCCTTTCCCACGAATCACCAACTCTTCCTCTTCTTTATTTTCTGCTTTCATAACTCTCTACTCTCTCTGTGTCTCTCTCTCTTTCTCTCTTTTCAACTCATAGGCCGTATTTCTTTTTCCATCTCCTAACTCCAATGTCTCTCCTGTAGGAGTATTTCTGTATAGGCATTAATGCAGACTTCAAACTGTTGGACAGTGGAAGACTTTTGCCTGTATACAAGCTGTATAACCTCATTTTATTTAACTATGCAGTCTTGGCAGAAGCAGATTTGAATACTTTGCTTGCACTGTGATTTCTGCATCCAGGTTATACATGAAAAGGGTCTAAGGGCCCACCTATTCACCTGGTCAACAAATAATAAATCATACAATCACACTTTTTATTTCCATTGAAACAACCAGAGCTGTTTTTTGGAGCTGTTCGTTTTCATATTCCTATTCAAACACCAAATCTTTTGAATACATGCGTTTTTACTTTTACAAATAAAAAATGTCATTTTCTAGTACATATTCAGCAAGGCTGATTAAAAACAAGACATTACTTCCTTTCAAGTTTGTAGACATGAATTTCACTTATACAATCTTTTTTTTCTTGACTCTAGTTTACATTCCTGTATGATTCTTTCATACTGTTCCTGTTATACATATCCTTACTTCACATCTAATTTTGACTTTTTATTTGACTCATATTTTATTTTACACACATTCGTTTTCCTCATTTAATTGCCTGAACATTGTATTCATAATTTCACTTGCTCTGATCACATTTTACAGTTTATGATGAGGTGAGGTCTGTCTCTTTTATCCTCTGATTCATCATTTTTAATATCACGTGTTAACTTTGTCTCTCATTAATCAGTCATTTAATTTATCAAATTCATAGTAAATGCAAACCTCAACTGAATTGTGCAGAACTGTATGCATGTGTTGCATGGGTGTTTAAAAATACAAGAACATGTTTTGTTTGTTGTCCTTTTAATCTTGGCGCTTATCCTCTTTAAGTCCGGGTTTGATTCTCTCCACCAGTCTTTGTATTTTTTTATTCTCACTTCAAATATCCCATATTATATAGCCCGAGCAACATAAGCACAAAAGTGAATCATTTTTTAACACAAAATATCATAGTGTCTGCCACCTAGAAAACAAGGAATGCAAGAATCGCATTAGGAACAATGTATATAACATCTGTATTTGCTTCTAGTATACTAGCTCAGTGAACGTATGAGTTCTTATCCATCCAGCCTGAAATGTGATTGGATGCTTTTTTTTTTTTTTTTAAATTGGTTAACTAGATAAGCCCAGTGTACACAAATGTCACTTTTCAGGGGTTGACCCAGGAGTACTGTCTGGTTAAGTAACTTGTTTAGAGTCGCACAGTAGGTAGAAGGTGCCTGAGGGAATCAAAGAGTAGCTTACAAACAGTGTCTTGAATCACAGAGTAGCCTACAGGAAGCAGCTTGAATCAGAGAGTAGCCTACAGGAAGCAGCTTGAATCAGAGAGTAGCCTACAGGAAGCAGCTTGAATCAGAGAGTAGCCTACAGGAAGCAGCTTGAATCAGAGAGTAGCCTACAGGAAGTAGCTTGAATCAGAGAGTAGCCTACAGTAAGCAACTTGAATCAGAGAGTAGACTACAGGAAGTGGCTTGAATCAGAGAGTAGCCTACAGGAAGTAGCTTGTTAATAGTTCATAGCGTGTTTCCTCTGCACTAACCACCATTCTTTTGGGGAGATAGTGATTAATGCTTCATAAAACTAAACACTAAGAGATGCTTTGTGAAACAAGCAAAATATTGCTGCCATATTAGTCTTTCATTAAATCCATTGTCTCATTTTGAAAGTAGTGATAGAGAAAACGTCATCTTTACTTTCTACAAACTGACACAACACAACACATGGCAGTTTTCATCAGAGACAATGGGTCGGCAGCTGTGTTCCTAACAGGTAGTTAGACATTTAATTATTTCTCTTTAAGCAATGACTTGTGGTAAAATGGAATTGGAAATATAAATTATATGGTGAATTAATTCTGTTAAGAACAACTGTTTAGAAAGATAAACTGCTTGAATTATATCCCAGTATTTCATTTTTCAGGATGTAACAGAATTTTTATATCACAGAATTAGGACTGCATGTTAATTTCAGTAGTATATAAACTAGGCAAAAACTTATAGTGGTTCAAATTTAGCTGCACATTGTCAGAATCAAGCTATGATTCAAATTTATCTGAAGTGGAATGACACTGCAGACAGATAATTTGTATTTAAATTTGGTACATACGTCACACGTAATCTGAAAGCGAATGTGATGGAGACTTGCGGTGGTCTTCTTGTTCTCCTTTCAGCTGCTCCCATTAAGGGTCACCACGGTGGATCAGTGGTCCTCAGAATGAATGGCAGAAGAGTTTTACAGTGTTGAATTGCCAGCCCGGTACCCAACCTTCTTCAGAGGGCAAACGTGGGGACTTGTGGTATTGAGGGACTGAAAGAGGAAGGTAGTGAATGGCATGGGGATGAACACTGGTATTTATTTTTATTTTTCATGTGTTAATCTGCCAAACGCACCATGTACAAGCACTCTTTGTGGGTGATGTAGCACTTTCTGGATAAGCGACTTGCTTAGTCACACAGTATGCATTTGGAGACGGAAGGAAATCAGATCTAAGATGCTTTTGCATTTTATCACTAGACATGATCAGTTATTTCCAGAATGCTAGTGAAATGGCTGCAGATTGTTTTCTGTCTGCGTCAACATTACCACTGAATAATACCAACATGATTGTGACTAAATGTTTAAAAACAAAATTTAATACAAAATGGAACTTAACAGCTTAGCCTCTAAAACTGCATCCTAGTCTACTCTAAGTAAAACAATTCAAGTTTATATGTAAGTTGAAATTTATGGCAAACAATCCGCATTTCATATCTAGGTTACTACAGTTTAATTCTTGGCAGTGTCTTGAACTTGTTTTTTCTGTAAGACATAAGCTCATTTTAATTGCATTTCCTAGGGTTATGGCTCAGGAATAACAAAATGTAAACCATATTTAAGAACAATGTGCTTCATAAGTAAATCATTAGCAGGGAATACAGTAATCCTCCAGCTGCCCCACCTCTGGATAGTTAATAAACTACAGTCTTTAGTAACAGATTTAATGTATGAGTACTGGTGTGAATGGTGGAAAGCATAAACAGTATTTTATTTTAATACATAATCATTCCATGTTTTGCAGTTTGTATATAATGTATTTATTACTATATTTACTATTAATAATGATTTAAATGAACCTGGTAATTAGGCAGAAAGCTTTAGCAGAGTCTCAAAGGTCTAGAAACATAGATTACAGCATCAATGTGCTTTACAATAGATCAGAAAGTTCCCTTTTCCCATTTTTTTTAACAATCAAACACATGGAGATCTTTGTTTGCTCAGATCTCACAGCAGCTCTGTGTCTCACACATTTTGAATTACATTGCAGTTTTTGAATCAATTCTTAATCAGAAAAAATATTACATGTCATCTCAAACTTCAGTGTAAAAAGCAGCTGTTTATATCCCCTACTCTGAGTTGTACCAGTCTGTCCTCAAAATGTATCCTACAATTGTTGACGTTTGTTTTCCAAATATTACACATTATAAGTTATGATGGGTCTGATGCTGGACAACTACAGTGATACTATGACCTATCCCGACCTAGATGCCATGCCTATACTTACAAGTTGAGCAACATAGAATCATTTTCTTACTATCTTGGACACATGTTGGTTGAAGGCTAGGTTACTGTCTACATGAGTTCTCAGCCTCCTGACCAGTGAATCAACTTTTAGGGATGTTTTACTTTTGATGCAGTTACCTGGGATGGCCTACTTTCAAAATGGTACTATAATGCGTTGATTGGCATTGAGTTATAAGCCATGGCTTTGACACCAAATGTTTGTCAGTGTTAGACATTCCTGAAGGGTGTTCTCATCTTAGGGGGATTCAATGACTGGTCCCACTTTGCAATCATCTGCAAACTTGGTCAACTAGAGGCCTTTGACATTTTGCCTCCAAAATGAAGATGCCAAAGAGGAGTGGGCCCAGCACAGAGTCCTGAGAGACTCTACTGGGTGACTGGCCTCTTTTTTGAAGAGAAAAAAATGTGCCTTTAAAAGTAGCATGACTTCTGGAATGTTTATATGTTTCACCGTTTTGTCCTGAGTGCAGCATAGTCGTTAAATTGTCAAAAAGTTTAAAATACACTTTTAGAAAATACAGCAAACAAATTGGAAATGAGGACATTGCTGGATCCAGCAGAAGGTGACATAGGCAGTTGCCTAGTGCCCCGTGGCTGGGGGGGCACTCTGGCCAGGAGGTTTAATAATCTAATTAAAAAAAAAAAAAAAAAAAAAAACTTCTTAACACAGAGGTGGTGGTGTATTCTCCTTTAAGGAAAGCTATGTATGCATCGCTCACCACCACAGAAGTAAGCGTATTCCACACTTAAGCACGGAATTTAAACTAGCGGTTCCTCTAAGAGACAAGTGTGTATGTATATGTGTGTGTGTGTGTGTGTGTGTGTGTGTGTGTGTGTGTGTGTTTAACATACCTCTCAGCTGTCCAGATTTAGCCTCATAGTTTTGGTCTATTTCTCATAAAAATCTGTGGTTTTGGCAATTCATGGAGGACTGAAGTCAATAAATAATGATATGTATATGCATTTCAGACTTCTTATCCTTCAGAAAAATGCATGGGAACACAAATCCCGTTATTCTAGCAACTTCCTAAGTTAAAAAGAGCAATATTTAAACTATACTGATTTTTTGGCCATATCCCCATTATGGCTTTGTCCAGATTTCTTGTACTGAGAGGTTGAGAGGTATGTATACCTCTCAAATGACAAGATTTATGCCTCAATTTTTGACCAATTCCTCATAAAATTTGTAGTTTTCTGGCAATTCACAGAAGAATGAAATGACTAAATGATATCTATCTATATATATATATATATATATATATATATATACACACACACACACACACACACACACACACACACACACACACACACACACACACATACACACACACGTTTCAGACTTCATATCCTTTAGAAAATGCATGCTAACACAAATCCAGTTATTCTAATAACTTTCTAAGTTAAAAAGAGCTCCATTTTAGGCCATTGTATTGCCACTTTTAGGCTTTGTCCAGATTTCTTGCATTGAGAGGTTGAGAAGTATGCATACCTCTCAACTGTCAAGATTTTTGCCTCATATTTTTGGTCTCTTCCTCATAAAACTTGTGGTTTTCTGGCAAACCACTGACAGTTGAAATAACTAGACAATGTCATACATTTGAGTTTCAGACTTCATTTCCTTCAGAAAATGCATGCTAAGACAAATTCTATTATTCTAGCAACTTTCTAAGTCTATAGTAACACTATTTGAAATCTGTCCCTATTTGTGGGCCATTGTCCCTATTATTTTAGGCTTTGTCCAGATTTCTTGTGGTAAGAGGTTGACAGGTATGGAGGTATAGTATGTAATGCCCTAGTTGGGGGGAGACAGGTTAGTCAATTAACTTGATCAGGCTTGACCCTGTAATTTGGTTACAGGGGACAAGAGCCTGAATCCTCTATACTAACTACCAAACTGCTGAAGGAATTGTGAGCTTCAATGGAGACAAAAGCCTGAATCCTCTACACCAACTACCAGACTGCTGATGGAATTATGAGTTTGAGTTTCAGTGATTTTCAATGGATTATGAGCTTCAGTGCATTTTCATGGAATTGTGAGTTTCAAGGGAAGAGAAGTTTGCCGGTGCTCATCTAAGTCTGTTTTCCCTCATTTTTTTATTTTTCAAATACAGTTGAATAAATTCTATAGTATTTGTATATAATATCTTAATAACTATGTACACTATTTACATCAGCCTGACACTATAACAGAGCTCAATATATATAATTACTTTATAGGTATAACAATCCAGTTATCAGAGAGTATCTGTTCAGTTATTGTAAAGTGTCAATTAATGATAAGAATTTTTTCCATGGATTGTTAATAAATGGCTAAGGGTGAATCCTTTAATTCTTTAATTTTAATTTCTAACAATGATGTGGTCTTCAGTAGGCTGTAGAAGTCTTCCAAAGTCGGTATTGTGTTTGTATTCCATCTTCTTGTTATACACTTCCTTGAGATTGCAAGTATCGTCGATACTAGGATACTAGATACATATTTGACTTATTCAAATGAGGACCTTTGTAAACATTTAATAATACTAGAGCTTTAGATAAGTTATACGATTCATTTAATAAAGTTTGTAAAAAATTTTTAATATCATTCCAAAATGGCTTAATTTTAACACAGTCGAAAAAATGTGATTCCAATCTGCATTGTGTATTTGCTCATACCTCCAACATATTCCCTTTGTGGAAGAATTAATTTTAGTAATTCTATCTGGAGTTAAGAATGCTCTATGCAAGCATTTCCAATTAAAAACTTTCCAGTATTATGTAAAGGATGCATGTTTTATTGATAATACAATATTTGATTTAATTTCTTCAGTTAGCTGTAATGAGTGTCCTTTTGTTATATAATTCCTATATGAGGATTTGGGTGTTGTTTTATAATTTATCAATATCTTGTAAAATGTTGAAATACTATTTCCCATGTCATAATCATTATATATGATTTCTTATAGGTATTTTGTAAGTTTGGTATTTCTTTAAATGAAGAATTACTAATTCTGCATAAATCTTGTGAATACGTCAGAATTCTTTGCATAGTTAGCCAATCTTGTTGTAGAATTTTGTATGTTAGTTCTATTGTTTGTATATCCAGAACTTTTACTTCTTTGATACATTGAAACCAACAAACAAATCCTTTCTGTTCCCAGGAATTAATTATTTCTCTGTATATTTTATGTGGATAGCTCTTTGCATCTATGAATGGTGTTAAAAGATTAAAGCAGATTTTTAAATCTATATTTGCATTAATAACTTTCCTAAATGAGTCAATGTAATAATTAATCATACGAGTTTTAGTGGGCTTAGTTATGTTATATTGCATACTAATACATATGTGCCATGGCAAATTGTTTTTATTTGTTATTTGAAATTTATTTGTAAATCAAATTCATTTATTGATATTACAGTTAGTAATTCTTTACAATTTGCAGAATAATTCGGACTTATCCAGTCTGAGATTGTTTTAGACATTGATGCTTTTATATATGTTTCTATATCAGGAAAGTTTAATCCTCCCTGTTTCCATGGTCTGATATAATGCATTAAAGCTATTCTGTTTCTTTTGGGAAACCATAAAAATGTTATTAGGCACAAGTTTATTTCTTTGAGTATATTCCTTTCTGGTAACAGTTGTATTGCCAAAGCTATATGTAGAATCTTGGGTAGTAAAACCATTTTTATTAACTGTAGTCTATCTTCAAATGTTAATATTATTTTGCTACACTTTTCCACAGATATTTTAATTGTATTGATGATATTATTGTAGTTTTTTTAGACTAATTCATTATTCTCCTTGCATAACTCAATTCCTAGATATTTTAAGGTAAATTCTTGTTTCCCTATAATGTGATTCCCCTTCAACTGCAATTCTTTTTTTTTATTTAAAAATAAAAATGATTTTGATTTATTGAAATGGAGTTCTAAAGTCCTGTAAAATGTGACAATTAAAATATCTAATTCTTCTAAAATCCCTTTTGTATTGGATAATGTTAATAATATGTCATCAGCAAAGAACATTACTTTAGAATTGTATTGTTCATAAACATCTACTCCTTTGAGTTTTGTACTGTTACGTATTGAATCTGCCAATATTTCAATAGCCAAAGCAAATAGAATCAGTGACATGGGACATCCTTGTTTAGTACCCTTTGTTATATGTATACATTCAGAGGTGAAAGGACCTAGCTTAACATATGCTAAATTATTTGTATATATGTATATATGTATATATATATATATATATATATATATATATATATATTCTTTAGTAGATGAACAAGGAAGGAGGAAATTCAAATAGCACAAGAATTTTGAATAAATAGTCCCAATTTAGGGAATCAAAGGCATTCTCTTTATCTAAGTCAATTATGAGTGTTTCTTTATTTTCTTTATTAACATAATCTATAAGATAAATTATCCTTTTAACATTGTCATGTGTGTGTCTATGATATATAAATACAGTTTGATCATTATTTATTGTTTTGGATAGTGGTATTTTCATTCTGTCAGTTAATATTGTCATAAATATCTTATAGTCATTATTTAATAATTATATATGTCTATATGAGGTACAGAGGTTTGGAGATTTTTTTTCCTTTAGGATTGGTGTGATTAAGGAATACCTCTAAGAGGGTGGTATTAAAGCTTGTGACTGAATTTCTAATAGAGTTTTATGGAAGAGGGATAGTATCTTTGAAGGAAAAAGTTTATATATTTCTATAATTATGCCATCTATACCTGGAGCTTTATTATTTTTACCCTCTTTTATTGTATCTGTAATTCCTTTGCAGGATATGGGTGCTTGCAGATTTAGTTTTAATTTTTCTGGTATTTTTTTCATATTAGAACTTTTTTATTTAGATTCAACTGATCAATATGTATATTTTCATTTTGGAAATGTTCCATATAGTGATTTCTATAGGCATCAAGAATGTCACCTATATTCTAGACATTTTTTCCTTTCTTTTCATGGAAGGTTCTGTTAATGTTATTAGCTTTAGATTGTATTTTGATCCTTGTGGATAAATTATGTAGATATTTGGTTGAAGTGGCCAAGGTATTAATTTTTAGTTTTTCTAAAGCTAAAGTTTTATGTGCTAGAATTTCATTATATTTATTGTTTAATACTTCTACTTTCTTTTTCATCTCCAAATGATTTTGATTTTTTTCAGCTTTTACTGACAAAAGTTTGGATTGTAGATCTAATTATTCAGAATCCCATTCACTGATTATTTTATATACCAAGTTAGAGTTTTACCATATATGTAAGCTTTTAATGAGTCCCATATCATTATTTTATTTATCTCTGTGGTATAATTAATATCTAAGATGAACTGTAATTCCGATAATAACCAGGGTTTGAACTCTTTAATTTTAGTTATATATGCTGGAATTCTGGAGTTAAAGATTAATGGTTTGTACCCATTTTGAAGTTTTAGTATCAATGAATTCTGGTCTGAAAAGAGGCAGGGAGTGATTGAGAAATGAATGATTTTAGAGTGTAAGTCAAGGGCAGCAAATATTTTATCTATTCTAGTTTGGGTACCAAATCTGTGATCTTGATGTGAAAACAACAAAGATTTATCTTCTTTAAATTTGAAAGTATCTACAAGATAAAATGATTCCACCCACTTGTTTAAAGCTTTTGATACAGCAGATGTATGCAGCGGTCTTTTATTTGTAGTTTCAGAAATATCAAATGTACAGTTAAAATCTCCTGCTAATATTAAGTTGCCTTTATAATTACTGGAAATGAAATTCAACTGTTTTTAACAGTTCCTAATCCAATGCCTGGGAACCAGTATAGATTGGCTAGGCTCCATATTCTGTTATTATATTTAACTATTACTAATGCCATAAGGCCTTCTTTATCTTCATACTTATAAATGATTTCTGGGTTAATCACATTTGTTTTCAATAAAATTGTTACCCCTTTTGTCTTTGTCTTATAAGTGGATTGTGCCAATATCATATATTCCTTAGGATTCCATTTGTAATTGTCATTTGTTTTGAAATGAGTTTCTTGAAGGAAGACAATTTGTGCTTTGTTCAGTTTTAAATATTTCAGTAGATTTGATCTCTTGCTAGGATTGTTTAAGCCATTGATATTTAATGATAATAAAGTTAAATCCATCTTAGGTTATTTAGACTATGTATTTTTTGTTTTATTGTGACTACTAAACATTTTCCTTTGATAACTATAAAGTATATGTTTGAGCTTTTAAAATAAATTATCAGTTTTATACTTTGAGTGTTTACCAATAAAGTAATGCTTTGGTCAGGCATACTAAAAATGTTTTTTTAAATAAATTTAAACTAATAAATGTTAACAAAACTAAGATCCACATTAGTGATGGAATGAAAACCATTCCTAATCTGATGGATAAACCTAAATCCATCAGATTATCACTCATACCTTGACAATCCAGAACTTCTGAGCTCCGTAAATTGAATTATTATATGGAGAATATTTATAATAGGAATAAGCAATATTTATATTATTTATACAGATATAGTACTATTGTAGATTAGACAGAATTCTAATACAATATAAATGTCGACTTATTGTATAAGCAATTAATATTTACATGAAAGATAGATGACAAGCAATTCAATCATAGTAAAGTAGGATGTATCATATATAAAACCTCAGTAAAAGATTATAGCACACAGTTATTTAACATATTCACCCTTATTGATGAAGTCTTTCAAAGCTTATTACTTAATATAAATAGATGGTAATAATATTTATACCTAATGTTTCTAATACAATGTATTTTACTAGATATATCAGAAGTTATATTTCATTGTTTGCCAGCATTTAAGTAATCACTTTGTTTGTTTTTAACTTACTTAAAGCATCACGTTTGTTTTATGTAAACATCGATGAAAGTGCATTTTAATTATCAGTGCATCCCTCTTCCTCCCATTTCCTACACATAAGGATTTTCATATCTATCATTTCTTATTATAAAATGAGTGAAATTATAGGTTAAAAACAACAAATTCACTTATTGTGATTAATGATTACAGGGTCCCTTTCCATATTCATAAATTGCCATTTTATGGCATATACTGAAAGTTTTTAGATTTAAATGGCAACATTCTATTTTGTATAATCAGCAAAGGTTAAACTGAGTGATTATTGTCAATTTGATACTATTTGTTCAGAATGTGATTGTGACATCATGTTACTTCCAAGTTCAGAGTTTCTATTGTTTACCTTGAACAACTTTTGTCAGTTTGATGTCATGTATAGAACATTACTTACCTTGGTAACAGCTTAAGTATTATGTATGGTCAAGATGGGTTACAAAAACTACAATTCAAGTTAAAGCAATTACATGACTTGTTATGCATATTTACTTATATAAGAAAATCATCATGCTTCCCCTTGATGTTCAATGTAGTGTATGTCATTTATGACAAGTTGAGACAGTAGTGTTATTATACACAAGCCCATGTTATTAAATCCTGTCTTTAATATCTAAATTCAGCAGACTGCTTCATCTTATATGACAATTATATATTTTATTTCTAGATTTACTAAAATCATACATTACATAACAATTGTGTGTGTGGTTTTTTTTGGCTGTTGCTTAGTTATTTGAGAGACCACAAGTTGTAATGTTTATTCTTAGTATTAGCTCCTTCCAAGCATGTTTATACAGCCCATAGACTTTAGGTTATGAGACCCTTCTAGTTTCTTATTTGGTATAAGTATATTTCCATCCTTACATACACACATATCAGTACTTCAAGCACTGGCAACAATGCCCATCCAGTTTTTCCAGAATACCATTCACTAGTTCATGTGATGTGTTTCCAGGCTGTTCTTAAAATATCCAAACCGATATTTGTCCTGTTCCATTTTACCAGCCTGTTCCATGCAGTGGCCACTCTGCCAGTGAACCACTCAACACACTTTCCATTCCCACAGATATTTCCATGAAGGAAATCTGATGACTCGTTAGCACTTCCCGGCAACCCCAAAAACCTCTAGAATCAACTATCCCCATATGCCCAACACATCCGAGCAAGCTCACCTCCCAGACCACTGCAAAGGGTACTGCACAAGACCAAGTGCTCTTAGTCTTTCACAATAACTCAGACTTCCACTCTTATGTAAGTCCTTAGTGTGTTTGGACCGAAATACATTTTAAATATAAAATTGCGCTTATTATTTATTTATTTATTTTTAATCAAGAATCAACGTAATGAGCTAAACAAAGTGTTGGGAGACCATCAATATGTGTACATGTGGTTTAAAACAGCCCTTTTGTTTTATATATATATATATATATATATATATATATATATATATATATATATATATTTTTTTTTTTTTAAACCAAAAATGTCATTGCTGAGAATCATCTCGAAGGCTCCTCAGAGCCATTAAGCATTATCATCACTCTGTCTCCATTATCATAGCAACCTGGGAGCATCTGTTTCTGTTAGTGTGTCTGTGTACTGCATACCAGAGGCTCACAATGCACCTGAAGCAAAGCTTCAGTTCACTACAACTTCAAGCCTAAATTCCCTCCTTTTCAGTGAGGCAGCAGCCAGGAAAAGAACAGAGAGCAAACAGATCAAAAAAAAAAAAATCTCCCAACAAGCCACCTCAACAAGAGATAACACACTCCTACAGTCCTCCCACCTCTCACTCAGCAGACGTACAAACAAACCATTCTCCGCTAAAATATCCCAAATCACAGTTCTATCCACCCCCTTCCCCTGGCTAAAACACCCAATGTCTCTTCCTAATACACAAGCATCAGTAAACCTCGATCACAAGCTACAACCCACAGCTTCCCAGAGATGAAAACGGCAACATATAACAGCTGCCACACACAGATGCATCCACATACACCATGTCAGGCTTAATCAAACAGCATTCGAAGCTATGATACCTGCCATAATTGATATTGATTATGTTCATACAGAATAATAATGACATTTGTGCTAGATGCCAGACACAGCTGCATCCATGCACACCATATCAGGATTGATCAAACAGCACTCGAAGCTATGATACCTGTCATAATTGATATTAACTATGTTTAGACAGAATAATAATGACATTTGTACTAGCTGCCAGACACAGCTGCATCCATGCACACCATAACAGGATTGATCAAAAGCACTCATAGCTGTGATACCTGCCATAATTGATATTAACTATATTTAGACAGAATAATGATGACATTTGTACTAAGCGCTTGCTACTATTATTTAACCAGGATATACATGACATTTCTAGATCATACTTTAACTGAAGAAGGCATTAGTCTCCATGACAACATTTTTTTGTTCAAAACACTCTACCGTTACTGCTATTATATATGATGTTAATTTGTTACATTTGAGTCTGAACTCTGATGAATGGTGCCTTGTTGAATTAGTTAATTAATTACTTAAATTATTATAAGTAAAATCAATGAAAAATGAACAAGATAAGTATTCATTGAGTTCAAGTAGGGGAAGAGAAACTTCTATGTTTGTATTATATGTTGCTTTGTTTGGCTTATATATAATGTAAATAATAACCCATCTTGACCTACCTTTGTTTGTGAAGAATTATTGGACTCTTTGAACATTCTGAATAAATCATTACTGTTTCTCAGTTGTTTAATAATCCCTCCTTTTTTAAAAATAAAAACAGATGACAAGTGATGAGCATATCAGTTGATACTTTGAGAGATGTAATTTTAAGAGTTATTTTTTGGGACAGCTATCTTGGAATCAGTTTTTTGTTTCTTATTTCTAGCATCAGTCCAAGGATTTGTTTATTTTATTATTTTAAGAGTAGGGACCATCCATTCCATTTCATCTGGGATAGACACTATGTTGTTGTTTTTGATGAATATATTAGCTTCTTCTAAGTCATTAAAGGTTATCATCTCATTGGCAAAAAGTATTTTTATCTTGGCTGGACAGGCCAGCTGTGCTTTAATGTTTTATTTCAACAGTTTTATTATTGGCCAGACTTTTTTCCTTTGTTTTAGTATTCTGGAAGAATAATCATTGTCAAACCTCATCAGGCTTTGATTGTATTTTAAGGGTGATTTTCCTCCAAGCAGATTTTGCTATTAGTTCCTTTTCCAGAAATTAAAGAAATTTTATAACTATGGATCTAGGTGGAGTATTTGTTGAGTTAGAGACATGTTTCCTCGGTGCTCTATGTGCCCTTTCAATTCCAAATGAAAGTCCCTCTTTCAAGTCTAAAACTTCAGGAATCCAGGTTAAGAATGAAATAATTTCTTCTCCTTCAGTGTTTTCAGGCAGACCAAAGATACTTATGTTGTTTCTCCTTTCCCTGTTTTCTAAGTCATCTATTTTGTTAAGCAGCCATGCATTCTGTTTAAGCAGAAATTCTTTTTGGAATTATTCCTCTTTGAGTCTCCCTTCAATGTCATTTAGAGAAGTCTCTATATTTGTTACTTTTGTATGGTGTTGCTGTAATAGTTCCTTAAGAATATTGTGGGAAGAAATATCCAGGGAATTGTTATGGCTAGGCTCGTATAGACCATAGGGCCGATAGCCTAGTACCAACCTATGAACCTATGAGTGCCAGTCTGTTTTTGAGAATTTAATTTGAGGTTTTCTAAGTCATTTTTAAAGCCATCCATCTTCAATTGCAGTTCTTTTTTCAAAGCAGCATCTGGATGAGAATTCCTTGAGTTGCTCATATTCAGTGACTCAATATATCCCCAAGTTACTTGACAGGTAAATTTTTCTATATATCCACCAACATTGATATTTAGTTTAGTAGGTTATCTATAGATTTCTGATGTTTTAAACTTGAAAATAATAAATTTTCCTATATTATTATACTAGTTTATGGAGCTCTCAAAATTCACTGCTCTCAGTTGGCCATCTAGGCTCCACCCCCTAAGTCTGTTTTTCAATGTGCAACTAATTGTTTTGTTTTGCAAATGGCAGTCACTGTGTGCACTGTAGAATTTGAAAGCAGTCTTAGTAGCATAATTGCCTTTGGTGCAGAAGGTTGTGGATTCTACTCCCACACCATGTAGATGGAGTGCTGATATTGCAGTGCCCTTCTGATTGCTGATTATTTAGTGCAGTTTACAGGGGAATAGGGGTTCTACACCCCTGAGTGTGTCCTCCTTTCTATGAGATGCCTGGTAACTATGAACTTTTCAGTTTGTCAATCATTGCAATATTACTAATTTTTTTAAATGTTACATAGGCAATTAATTCTTCAAGGGCAGCAGGCACTGAATTTGTAGACCAACCTCTTCATTAGTTACAGATCTCTTTAATATGGAATTATTTGGATGACTTTTACTTCTGCAGACATTGTACTTATTGACTGATATTGGTGGATTGTAATGACAGATGTCTGAGTGGTCCTTTATGGTTGGAATTTTCTGAAATGGGTAGTTTTTTCATTATTGGTTCATGCATTTTGTTTCATTGCTTACTGGAAGAATATTCAAAGGTGAAAATTTAAAATGCATTCTAACAAGTGGTGCTGTATTATACAGGGAATAAAATTTAATACAATCAGGAAGGTGAATCTAAAACACATACACGTATGCATGGCCCTAAATATGTATGGAAGGAGCCTATTGTTTGGAAATGGCCCAAAGGTAAACTTATTCCTCCACTGGCCAGATGCATGTTCTTTGAATGTGGATTTTAATGCCATTTCAATGACTATGAGTTTCAAGGCCAGAGAAATTTACTTCTCATGCTGTCTCTTTTCATTGTGAGACTGTACTGTTTGTTTATCAAATGGCTTTTAGTATTTGTGCTATTTTATTTCAATATCTGTAATCAGTTTAGAAGTAAATAAGCAACCAGTATGCACACAGACAGGTCTGAACAGTGTTTATGGTAACTGGGAAGAAATAGCCAAGTAGTGGAATACTGGAATGGCTGGGAACAGAGCTGCTGCAGGGGGGGGGGGTTGCTGCAAGATTTATTACCCTGCTAAGGGCCCCATTTGATCTCGATCCAGACTGAATGAGGAGATGGTTTACAATCAAAATTTTAAAGGCCATTATCCGATTACTAAAAGGCAGTTTTCAAAGTTATCATAACAGCGATTCGAAAAGTGTTGAACCCGCAACAACAAATGTTAGTGTGCATTCGCTGTTGTGAGATCGGCATTTTGATTGGAGACCACACTACATGTACCTTTTTCCACACTGAAGTGTGATCTCGGAGTTGAAATATATAATTAGCAGGGGGGCACGTGGGGCACAGTGGGGCTTGCCCCCTGGAAAGCTTGTGTAAAACATCACCTGATATCAAGGTAAGTTGTGAAAATGTCGACAATGTCAAATTCGAATTGCTGACATTTTGCATGTGTCATAATTTTGACTGTTCATTGTTGTCATTTTATAGCTTTTTTTTCAAGAAAGTGATTACTCGAGGAAATGTTGTTGACATTTTGATAGTAAAACATAGGAAATATTTGGGTTTAGCAGCATTTGCTTAATCCTTTATTCTGTCAAGACTAAAGTTATTAACTCTCTTCTCTTTCTTTTTGAATGCTGAGTAATATTTTGTATACCTATTTTCTCTTTCTCCCCTCTCTCTTTCTCTCTCTCCCCCTCTCCACTCATTTGTTTTTCAAAATCACCACATGCTTTAGTGTTAAACTGCAACAAACTGACAAACAAACAAAAAATATTTTCTTAACTAAAAAATTCCAAGAAATGTGTCAGTCTGCAGATTACACAGGCAAGATATTGACTGGATGCACTTTAAGAGGCTGTTTTGGAAGAAGGAATTATTGTTATTAATAAATATATACCACCACAGCATGTCTTGTCCTGATATGTCAAAAGACACTATACAGCAGTTGTAAAATGGCATATTTAACTTAGCTATTTTAAATAATAATAAGAGAAGAGTGTCAGGAGTGATTTGTGACAGATGAGTACCAGTAAGAGTGAAAGGGAAGGTCTACAAGAGGGTAGTGAGACCAGCTATGTTATATGGGTTGGAGACAGTGGCATTGACAGAAAGGCAGGAGTCAGAGCTTGACGTGGCAGAGTTGAAGATGTTAAGATTTGCACTGGGTGTGACGAGGATGGACAGGATTAGGAATACGTATATTAGAGGGTCAGCCCAGGTTGGAAGGTTTGGAGACAAAGCCAGAGAGGCAAGATTACGTTGGTTTGGACATGTGCTGAGGAGGGATGCAGAGTATATTGGGAAAAAGATACTAAGGATGAAGCTGCCAGGTAACAGGAAAAGAGGAAGGCCTAAGATAAGGTTTATGGATGTAGTGAGAGAGGACATGCAGGTGGTTGGTGTGACAGAGCAAGATGCAGAGGACAGGAAGAAATGGAAACAGTTGATCTGCTGTGGTGACCCCTAACGGGAGCAGCCAAAAGAAGAAGAAGTAGTAATAATATTTATTTATTCATTTAAATAAATAAATAAATAAATAATATAATATAAAATAATAATAATATAAGTTTATAAAAATGCAGCTGGTCAATTTAGTCTTTGCCATTTCTGTAACTTTTCTGTGCCTACTTCATATAAGCCATCATCACAATTTAAAGAATTGTTCTTAACCCTATATTTAAGCAACACAGAAGTAGAGGTTTACTTAATTTCCTTAGTTATACACCCATGCATTTGTGTCATGTAATCTTTCTGCTTTGGTTCTTAAGAAGTCTCTACAAGAGGCTTAGAAGTAGGGTATTCAGCCATGCTGACAGGGATCATGTTTGGGAAGGAACATTGAAGGTGCTATAGAACGGATTAGGATAGGAGGAGAAAGTGAATGTGTTTTGTGGCCTGTCTCTGTTCTCTCTGGAGCAGATATTTATACCATATGACTGACTCCTTGGATATTTGGGATGACTGGCAATGCTGGTGCCTAAGAATTCAAATTTCAGCACATTGCAGGTACATTTCCTTAGGAGTGAACAAAGTCATGTGCTAGTTCTCCCTTGGCTTCACTGCATCCATCCATCTACAACCCCTTTTTTCCAGTTTTTGTATATGAGGTTAGGGTGCTCCTTCAACAGTGGCAATCATCTAAAGCCAAGGTTTACATCACTGGGTGGCTATGGTAGTTCTTCCACACCACACACTTGCACACTTAAACCTATGTCCCAATTTACAGTGTCCAATCCACCTAGTGCATGTTTTTGGAAAGTGGGAGGAAACCGAAGCATCCAGAGGAAATCCACATGAACACAAATAGGGCATGTAGATTCCACACAGAAGGCACCCCAGCCAAGAATTGAACCAGGGAACCTCTTGCTATGAAGTAACAATGCTATCCACTGTGCTACTGGCATTACTGCATGCCAGGCACAAAAGAAAAAAAGATTAAAGAGGGAAATGTCCTCCTTGTCAGAATTGTAAGAGCTACAACAGCTGTTCCACATGCAAGGCTAGGTCCTCACAGGCTGTTTGTGGAGTTAAGGGGAAACCAAAGAAAATCACCACGTGATAACACAGAAGGTAGAAAATCTGGTTTGAAAGGCACGGCAGGCAGGTGGATGACCAAAAAATATTGAAAAAGGTTGTTTTTCACATCTAGAGGTTCTTAATGTTGCAATACTTTTAATGTGCATTATAATTGCATTATAATTACTTTTACTTAGGGGGTTGTATTGCAGAGCAATGTTAATAAAGATTGTTGTCAGTTGAGTTTTATTGGCAATGGTGGAGTGCTGACAGGTCTATGATCTGATTAAAACAACAAGAATTTGGTAAATGGAATAGAAAAAGGCAAGCACCATTCTATGAGGAACTTTTTTCTGCTCTTTTTCTCTCTCCACCGCTTCATTAACTCCATTCACTTTGTTTCCTTGCATCAGTTTGAGCTCATAATTTCAGCAGAACAGGGAAAATTCACAGCAATTTTTACAGTAATTTTAAGCTTAGAGAAAACCTATTTAAGCAAGGTATAGCATAAAGTGAACATTTTTATTGCAAAACACTTATTCATCTTCAATTGGCAACTAAGTTAAACATAACCACAGCAAACATCTGAAATGACTGACAAACCAGAAAAAAACATAATTTTAACAACTGAATTCCAAGACTGGCAGCAAAACGTTGTTCAACATCAGTTAAAAAATCTGGGAAACAGATTAGGAGAGGGTTAGCATTTTATGAGGGCATTTGTAAAACATATAAAGAAAGATTATGAGGTCTATAAACTCAAGTTTTTACTGCACAAATGTTTGCAGTTTAGTGAAAAAAATGTGAAAGAAGATTTAAGGATACAGTGGTGATCAATAGAGATAGGCTTATAGAAAGACAATAGGACATGGTAATTCATGGCTAAACTTCATTTAATTAGTTAAGTGGGTCTGATGTGTCAGTACATAAAGCTAACAAGTTTGATATGAGGAGAAATCACTTAAACATAAGATTAGACTATAAATTAGAGTATGTGCGAATACAAACATTACTGAAAGGAATAAGGGGAGAAATGTTGGCGCTGGTTTCCAATGGCAAACAAATTGCCACAGTTTGGTTCTAGAAACATGTTAGCTTACATCTGATTAATACAATTACTATTAAGGCATCTGAAAGCATGTTAGCAAACATTGAACTGAATAAGAATTGTTAATATTAGGGACATTTATAGTTTTATATATATATATATATATATATATATATATATATATATACACACACACACACACATATATATATATATATATATATATATATATATATATATATATATATATATATATATATATATTTATATATATATATAAATATATTAGGGACATATATCTGCCCAAACATATTACAGTTCAAAGAATTTATTTGGAAAATGTTCAGAGAATATTCTATTTAGTTTTATACAGATCTTTAGATCTGTCAAATGATAAATGAGACCACTAGAGAGAGAACGTTTCAGATATTATTATCAAAAATCTGCTAGATCAGGAAAACAGGTATGAAATGTATAACATATAGCACCAAGTTCAGTTTTCATCATTTAAAAGCAAAACTGATGCTGCACAAAAACAGAAACCCATGTGTGGGTAAAACTCTACAAGCCTTAGAAAAAGGCTAGTGCACTCCAATATGTATGCTGTAATACAGAAATAAGGCTTCTGTTTTTGAAGTAATTCCCTAGTTGCTCACAATGTGTTCATACAAATGACAAATGTCCATTATGCCACAAAGGCATAATGGGCAAAGGCGCTTGAATAGAATGGACTTTAACTGCCATACATTTCAGGTCACATATGCACTGCACTGTTCTTGTATTATGTATTATATATGCACTGCACTGTTCTTGTATTATGTATTATATATGCACTGTACTGTTCTTGTATTATGTATTATATATGCACTGCACTGTTCTTGTATTATGTATTATATTTGACATGCAACGAGGAAAGGAAGGGTTAGTGTTCTTGAGCATCTACATGAATTTACAAGTGCATCACCAACCTCAGCTTTATTAAGATGCAAGTACGGAACAAACAAAACATAAAACATAAATGATAAAGAAGGACAAGAGTTAAGTAAGATAAGGTAAAATGTCAATCAAATGATAAACTAGACTAGGGGTCTGCAACCTGTGGCTCTAGAGCCGCATGTGGCTCTTCCACCCCTCTGCAGTGGCTCCCTGTAGCTTTGAAAAATAATGGCCACTCTACTGCATCACACACACACACATACACACACACACACACACACACACACACACACACACACACACACACACACACACACACACACACACAGAGCGATCGAGCAACGGACTTTAAATATTGCACTTATTAACTTAGAAACTTGCTAGAATAACATGAAATCTGTTGCTATGCATTCCACACACACAGAGCAATCAAGCAATCCCCTGGCAGCAGCATCATCTCCAGAAAGGTTTTCATACCTCTCAAAGTATTACCACAAGAAATCTGGACAGAGCCACAAATAAAGTGAAGCAAAGGACCAGAAATAGGGATGGACTTTATTGCTCTTATAAACTTGCTAGAATAACATGGTTTCTGTTTACATGCATTTTACACACGCGCGCACACACACACGCGTGCACACACACACACACACACACACACACACACACACACAGTTACCTCTCAACTGTGCAGATTTTCACAGAATGTCCTGACTTTTGCCTCAGATTTTTGGTCTGTTTCTCATAAAATTGTGGTTTTCTGGCAAATCACTGAGGACTGACGTCAGAAAAAAATATACGGACATTTGAGTTGCAGACTAAATACCCTTCAGAAAATTCATGCTAATGTAAAATATGTGCTATCAATTTTCTAAGTTTGAAAGAGCAATATTCAAAAAGTGTCCTTATTTTTGGGCCTTTGTGCCCCACTATTTATGGCTTTGTTCAGATTTCTTGTTCTAAGAGGTTGAGCGATATCTCACACACACACACACACACACACACACACACACACACACACACACACACACACACACAGATACACACACACACACACACACACACACACACACACACACACACACACACACACACACACACTGAGAGTGATAGAGCAATCCTAACAAAGGAACAAAAATAGGGATGGATTTTAAATATCGCTCTTATAAACTTAGTTCTTTTATATTTAGGATAACAATTATATATAAAACTTTATATGCTGTGTTATCTTCATTTTAGGGGTCAAATAGGTTTTGTAGCTCCTGGTGAATTTTATTTAGTGGAAGAGGGGCCAAAATGGCTCTTTTGATAGTGAAGGTTGCAGACCCCTGAACTAGACAATAAATAAATAAGAAAATAACACAACTGATACATCTCATCCTATCAGTGCATCTTGTTGGAAATGTTTTAGTCTGAATCATTATGGTGATGGGATTATGTTAATGTTCTTTAGATTATGGGATCTGAACATGGACAATCCTATTTGGACACTCAGTGCTCCACAGCAAGGTATTAATTAAGCAGTAACCGACAATGTTGTTGTGGTGTATTAAGAGTTACCCATGGTTGCTGTGGTTTAATCATGAGGGCGAAGCCCAAGTGATTAAATAAAGCCAACCGTGAATAAATCTTAATATACCACACCACAGTGTCAGTTATTGCTATTATACAATGACATTATTTAAGAAAAAAAAAAACGTACTTTTCTTAAATAATGTCTTTGTATAATGGCTCTGTGCTGTCCTTCCGTGGCTAGTAATATCATGTTGCCTTTTTTGATGTACTGTACATGCGTATGGGACTTGCATTCCCACGTATACTCAGTACATCAGTGCTTTGGCAAGGAAGCATTGGAGAAAAGAAGGTCGGCATTGCTCCATTTTTCTTTTCTTTTCTTTTTTTTTTTTTTTTTAATAAAAAAAAAGTTTTGGACAGTTTACGGGTAGGAGAGAGACAGAACAGAGGAAATACAAGGAAAATCAGGTACGTGTCTTTAGTTTTGACTAATGTACCTGATTTTCCTAGTATTTTCTCTGTTCTGTCTTTCTGCTATGTCCAGAGTCTGGATTACTGATTTTTTTTTTTTTTTTTATTATTGTTAAAAAAAAGAAATAAATAAAACTTACAGTATATAAGAATGGAAAAAGTCGGGTTGATCAGACCTTTTCCCATTGGTATATGCTAGGATTTACAACAGGCACGTTGATTGAGCTGACCAATCAGCATGCTCATTTTGGAATATTGATGACCAGTCATTGTATAATATACAGAAAAAATCTGATGAAAAACTAGAGAGCCTAATCCAGCAAGAAATCATAGCATGGAGACTTTAATTGTCTCTTGACAACCACCATTTCCTTTCTCTCACTAAATGTGAATCTTGCAGTTAGTGAGAGGGGCAAAGTAATAAAATAAAATAAAAACTAATATCAGAAATACAAAAAAGCACAGGTACACGACCACCAGTATTCGAAAAAAATGTTTAATCAGTAAAAGGTAAGTGCTTTCACACATATAGTTGTGCTTCTTCAGACCAAAGAACAATCAAGAGGCACCACATTATATTGGTTAACAAATACCTAATTAAACAATCAATGACATCATTAATTAAACTTCATTAAACATTAAGATACTCTATTTAAAATACTCTGTTTTAAAAAAAACTCTTTCTAAAATGACCACGTGCCTTTAAAACAGGCTTAATAGAAATTTTTCCATTCAAGCCTGGAAATTTTTCAGCCTGCATTTTTATTATCCAGTGTAATTCCTTATTCTCTGTAAAATTTCTTACATCATCACCCCTACTATTTGTTTGAATCAAATCTATTACCATAAACGTAAAAGAATGTGAAGTTCCCATTTCAATAAAATGCTTGGCAAGTGCATTATGCGTGTCCCCCACATTCATACAATATGAGTCCCTCATTCGCTCCTTCAAGGACCTATTCGTATTGCCAATATAAAAACAAGTACAAGCACGGCAGCAAGCTAAATAAACTAAATTTCTTGTTCGACAAGTGGCTCGTAAATTGAATCTATACTCATGGTCTATAACTGGATGTCTAAACACTGGTGAACTATTAATCAAAGTACAAAAATTACAACTATTGCATCTATGTGTACCATAGCCTATAGTCGATGATTCAACTTATTTATTTTTGCTTTCTTTATAGCACAATTGCCTTTTTAGTGACTTCTTATTTTTAAAAACAACATTTGGCTGTGTACCCACTACTTTCTTTATGTCATTATCTATGTGTAGGATTAGATCTAACAATATTCAAAATTCCTGAAACATCACTTGCATAACGTATAGAAAGAGGAACATGTCTCTCTTGGGATCTAACTGTTTGAAAATTGTTCTGTGTAAGCAGTTCATTAAAATAAGCCCCACCCTTCCCATGTCTTTGTTTTACACACTCACCAACATTATAATCTATTTCTGCATTTTTGTATCCCCTAGAACCAAGTTCTTGTTTAAACCTATCCATATCATGGTTGAATTTATCATCATTGTTATTTAATCTAGAGATACGCATCCCCTGACTTCTCATGATGTTTTTAAAAATATAATGTGGGTGCATGCTATCTCGTTGTAGCAATGTATTTTACCAACATGACTTCCTATATAATGTTGTACTAAATCTCTGTACTGTAATGTTGTACTAAATCCTTACAAACAGAGACATCTAAGAAATTTATGTTCACATCAGAAAAATTATATGTAAAACATAAAAAATCAGTGGTAGTATTCAAGTTTGTTTGTGTCTTTTGGCGATTAACAAAATTTAACAGATCTAATTCTGAACCATCCCACAGCAAAAAAAGATCATCTACAAATCTGCAGTAGAATCTCACTGAAGGGTGTTGATTAAGAGCATGATGTCTCTCCCACTGAGCCATAACTATGTTGGCGTAGCTATTGGCACAAGGAGTGTCCATAGCTACGCCAACCTGCTGCAGATATAACTGTTACTCAAAAAGAAAAATATTATTTTCCAGGATGGTCTCAAGAAACATACATATCAGATCCACGTCCTTGGCCTCATAGCCACTATTATCCACCAAAAAATCATAAACTATGCTTATCCCTTGTTGGTGCGGGATAGCTGTGAACAAGGAAACAACATCCAGTGTGACCAACAATATGTTATCATGTATATCATTCATCGCACTAAAATCATATAAAGTTTGTAAAAATTGTTTAGTATCATTTAATACCTGTGTTTCACCAACCAAAACCAGTCTAAGCTTTTTCTCTATAAAAATAGAAAAAGGCTCAGTAAGCCATCCATTCCCAGAAACCACCAGTCTAAATAGTGGGGTAGAAACATTGTTGTGGATTTTCGGTAAGCCCTGGAACACAGGCACTAGAGGAAAATCCACAGTTAAGTATTCAAAAAACTCCTTTGAGATCAAACTACTACACAAACATTCAATCAAGGTAGAATTAATTTGCTCATGTATGCGTTCCACAGAATCTTGATTTACCTTCAGGTAAACTTCATTCTCAGCCAGCATTGCATTCACAGTTGTCAGATAATAGTCATGGTCAATTACAACAATCCCACCCCCCCCTTGTCAGCACTTTTAATTATAATACAGTCATCCTGTTGCAACTCAATTAGAGCTGTCCTTTCATCATTATTTAAATTAAAAAACTTGTCTTTAAGATGTCCATTTCTATGAGCTAGCTCTAAATCATATTCATATTTTCTGCTGAAAGTCTCTAATAAAGGGTGCAATATCGGCTGATACAAACTAGGTTTTTTAAAAATATCACTGTTATGGTTGTTACTATTATATGTAACTTTCAGCATTACATTGCGGACAAAAAGTTTCAAACTAACCACAGTGTCACTGAAACAGGAGCGTTGGGCTGGTATAAATGAAAGACCTCTAGACAGAAGTTTACACTGCCTAGCAGTTAAAGTCTTACTTGAAATATTAAGGACTATCGATTCCTTGGTTCCATCAACATTTTCTTTATATTGTACTTCGGATGATCCTCCGTTTGCCTCTGCCGCTTCCTCCCTCTGCTCACAGACCATGGCTGACAAAAAAATCTTTCTGTCTAATAGGCAACGGAAGAACCAGAGCATTAGATGTAGTTGCTGTAGGTATAACCTTCCTTCTAACATCCGCAGAATGACGTATTTCAGTTAAAGGAGTAGGCGGAACTGTAGAAGGCATTGTATTACTAGATGTACTAGGACCAGGCATTATGTCCACTGGTACAACTGAATTAGTCACTATATCAACAACATCACCATTATGCACAATGTCAGACACAACAGACCCACTATTCACATCACTATTGGCCATAGCGTTGCTATTATTAGCAGTATTATTGTTACGTTGTACCTCTCGTGGCCAAACAAAGACATTACCATTTTGAAAGTCTGCAACATCTCTATTAAGTTTCTTTTGCTTCTGCAATTTCAGTCGCTGTTCATATGAACAAATATTGCCAATTACAGTATCTAATTTGCACACAGAGTTCTCACCAAAACTTTCAAGCAGATCAACATGCCGCCTATTGATCTGGTTAAGTAGTTCGATCTCAACAGGCTTAAAGAATTCCAAAAGTAGACGAATATAATTAAAGCTACAATCCATATTCAGCTGTTGCCACTTAGATAATAAAGAAGGATATGTCTCACCATAAGTCGGCATATTCAGGATATGAAGACCACGAGGAATAACCTTATGGTGAAGGCAAGCTTCAAGATGTAGTCGCTGCCACTGTATCCTCTTAAGCTTGAATAAATCATTCTCCAATTTGCGTACTTCCAGGTGTAATTTATTCACATCAGCATTACTCACACTCGAACCCTGTTCTACTTCCAATCCAGGATTCAATAACAGTGGATTCATCTCCAAATGTAACATTCTCTCAAAATGACTTGGATGTCCATTCACAGAATCCAGAATAATAGATTGATGTTCAGCTGCTGTGCCTTCGGCCATGTTTCCAAGGAGAGTAACGAGTAAGTAACCATTGCTCAAGGAAAGCCAAGATTGGAGAGTGTGTGTGTGTGTGTGTGTGTGTGTGTGTGTGTGTGTGTGTGTGTGTGTGTGTGCGCCCATGTGTGTACATGCCTTTGTATACGTACTTGTGTTTCTGTATGTCTATGGATGATGTGCCGTGCATTATTAAATACTTGCATAACTTATATTTTAGATTCACAGATTCATAGACTGTTATTAGGCCAGACTGTTATTAGGCCAATGACCTAGGGGAGGGGGGACGTTTTTAAGCCTACCAAAGTTTCCCTGAAAGAATAATGATGTCCTACATCCAAATAGGACACTGATGGGCTGGCATTTATAAGCTACCTCTGTCCATAAGGGACATGGGTGCCAGGCCGGGTCTAAATGTCCTATTCCCATCCACCTGTCTTGGTTATGCTTAAACTGGGTAAAAAACAAACTCAGCTTCACATGGATGTGAAGCCTGTTTCATAGGAGGGGCAGTCTCTGATACACATATCTGTCTCTCCAGCATGTTCTGTTTAAGTCACCAAAGACAAAATTCAGGTAACCAGACCTTGTATTTTTGGTACTCTTTGCCTTACAAGTATGTAGGAGATACATAAGTGTGGAATTTGTGGATGCCTTGTAAGCCAGACATAGATCACCCCTCAGCAATCTATAGGAGACTGAGTAGAAGGAAAGGGCTTTAAACCACTCTTCATAAGGCAGGTTTGTTATGCCTTGTACTCTTTTTGTAAGGAACCTTTGAGTTCACTCTAGTTGCTGCATATGCCTGGCCAAGTACATACCAAAGGGAGCATTGTACTCTATGATTTGTCTGATAAGGGCGGAAGACAGTGGGATAATGACCTCTTTGGACCTAGATGCCATGTCCTTACTTATAAGTTGCACAGCATAAAAGGACTTCCTCACCACTCTGGCCACATGGTGGTCGAAGATATGGTTACTGTCGACGTGTGTACTCAGATCCCTGACCATTGGGTCGACGCTTAGGGGTGTTTTACCAACATGGTAATTAGCCTGGATGGTTGGTTTTTCAAAGGGTACAAGTGTGCATTTCTTAGCACTGAGTTTAAGAGCATGGCTTTGGCACCATTTGTTAGTCAGAGATAGACCTTCTTAAAGAATGCTAGAGTCTGCAGGGGAGTTGATGATAACGCCCACCTTGCAATCATCTGCAAACTTAGTGAGCCATAAACCTTCACCATTACAGAGAAATACATGCCAAAAAGAGAGGGCCTAGTACCGAGCCCTGGGGATTCTTCTAGTAACTGACCTCTTGATGGAGATGGCCTTATGTATTTTGACCTCCTGGGTCCTATCAGTGAGCCAGTTGGCAATCCAGCAGGTGATAAAAGGTTTATACTTAAATTAGTGAACTTGTCTATAATGCCTGAGTGGGTATTGTATCAAAAGTCTTGCCAGGCAGAGGTAAGCTGTTTGCACAATCTTACTTTTCATCCAGTGCTTTGATGACCTTCTGAAAAAATTCCACCAGATGTAATATGCATGACCTTCCTTTAACAAAGCTGAACTGTGATGGGGCCCAGCATTTGCAGGTTACCTATATCTTAATTTATCATATCCATGATGATTCTTTCCATGGCCTTAAGCATGAGTCTGGTAAGACTTATGGGCCTGTAGTCACCTGAATCAGTGTCTGGACCTCCTTTGTGCAGGGGAATGACTGTATTCATCTGAAGTCTCTATTTGAAAAGTGATTCAAGTGGACCAGAGAGGTCATGTTTCATGCTATTTATTAAACATCCCAGGATGTTATTGGGGCCCATTCATGCAGTGTTTTTGGGGCTGGAATGTTCATTAATGACCTGTTCTCTAGTAATAGTTGTGGGATTGTGTTATGTGGTATTTCCTTTGGTCTATCGTGGGGGACTGGGAGGAGAAATTAGAGCTAAACCTGCCAGCCAAAAGGTTGGCAGTGGCCTCTGCTTCATTGTGGGTGATGCCATTTTCAGTAAGTTCTGGGCTTTGTTGTGTATTTCCTCTGAGGTTACGGACATATCTGTAGAAAGCTTTGCGGTTGTTCCTTGCCTGAGAAGCTATTTTTTCTTCAAATGTAGCCTTTAAAGCGTTAATTAACCCTCTTAACTGTCTGTTTAGATTGGTCAGGGGGATTTTAGTGTGTATGGCTTTGTTCCTCATATGCTTGGCCAAGATTTTTTTTGTTGTTGAATAACTGAATGATATTGTGATTCCACCAGGGTGATGTGCCTTTTGAGTTTGTCTTATTCTTAATATGAGTGGGCACAGCTCATGCTCTACAGCTATCAGTATGGCTGTATAGACATTTTCTAAATAGCTCAGTGTATTCTATGGTGTTTACTCAGTTTGGGGTGCTTGCAATTTAGCCAAGGTGTTGCTTAGTAGAGAGATGTTAGCCTTGGAATAGTTTCTAAAGGTTTTTGGTTTTGCTGGATGTCTGGATTTAATTTTTATTTCAAGTAATAATGCCTTATGGTCAGATCTAACAAGCAAAAATATTATACTAGATGAGGAGCATTGCCACCCCCACCCCCCGTCAGGTTTGTGAGTACAAGGTCAAGGTTGTTTATACACCTGAAAGGAGAATGAACCAACTGTTACAGCATTTAGTATTAATAAACTTTAGGAATTGCTAGGCTTGTGCATTAGTAGTGGTGTAGGATTCCCAGTCTACAGAGGGATAGTTGAGATCCCCAATGAATATTGTATTGGGTTGAACAATGAGGGACTCTACTACATTGAGATAGGTAGTATGGGATTCCTTAGTGCATTCAGATAGGTAGTATGGGTTTCCTTAGTACATTGAGATGGATAGCATGGGTTTCCTTAGTATATTGAGATAGGTAGTATAGGTTTCCTTAGTACACTGAGATAGGTAGTATGGGAATCCTTAGTATATTGAGACAGGTAGTATGGGTTTCCTTAGTACATTGAGATAGGTAGTATGGGCTTCCTTAGTACATTGAGATAGGTAGTATGGGTTTCCTTAGTACATTCAGATAGGTAGTATGGTTTTCCATAGTACATTCAGATAGGTAGTATGGGCTTCCTTAGTACATTGAGATAGGCAGTATGGGTTTCCTTAGTACATTGAGATAGGTAGTATGGGTTTTCTTAGTACATTGAGATAGGTAGTATGGGTTTCCTTAGTACATTGAGATAGGTAGTATGGGTTTCCTTAGTACATTCAGATAGGTAGTATGGGTTTCCTTAGTACATTCAGATAGGTAGTATGGGCTTCCTTAGTACATTGAGATAGGTAGTATGGGTTTCCTTAGTACATTGAGATAGATAGTATGGGCTTCCTTAGTACATTGAGAAAGGTAGTATGGGCTTCCTTAGTACATTGAGATAGGTAGTATGGGTTTCCTTAGTACATTCAGATAGCTAGTATGGGTTTCCTTAATACACTGAGATAGGTAGTATAGGTTTCCTTAGCACACTGAGATAGGAAGTATGGGATTCCTTAGTACATTGAGATAGGTAGTATGGGCTTCCTTAGTACATTGAGATAGGTAGTATGGGCTTCCTTAGTACATTGAGATAGGTAGTATGGGCTTCCTTAGTACATTGAGATAGGTAGTATGGGTTTCCTTAGTACATTGAGATAGGTAGTATGGGCTTCCTTAGTACATTGAGATAGGTAGTATGGGCTTCCTTAGTACATTGAGATAGGTAGTATGGGTTTCCTTAGTACATTGAGATAGGTAGTATGGGTTTCCTTAGTACATTCAGATAGGTAGTATGGGTTTCCTTAGTACATTGAGATAGGTAGTATGGGCTTCCTTAGTACATTGAGATAGGTAGTATGGGTTTCCTTAGTACATTGAGATAGGTAGTATGGGCTTCCTTAGTACATTGAGATAGGTAGTATGGGCTTCCGTAGTACATTGAGATAGGTAGTATGGGTTTCCTTAGTACATTGAGATAGGTAGTATGGGTTTCCTTAGTACATTGAGATAGGTAGTATGGGTTTCCTTAGTACATTGAGATAGGTAGTATGGGTTTCCTTAGTACATTCAGATAGGTAGTATGGGTTTCCTTAGTACATTGAGATAGGTAGTATGGGTTTCCTTAGTACATTCAGATAGGTAGTATGGGTTTCCTTAGTACATTCAGATAGGTAGTATGGGTTTCCTTAGTACATTCAGATAGGTAGTATGGGTTTTCTTAGTACTTTCAGATAGGTAGTATGGGCTTCCTTAGTACATTGAGATAGGTAGTATGGGTTTCCTTAGTACATTGAGATAGGTAGTATGGGCTTCCTTAGTACATTGAGATAGGTAGTATGGGTTTCCTTAGTACATTGTGATAGGTAGTATGGGTTTCCTTAGTACATTCAGATAGGTAGTATGGGTTTCATTAGTACATTGAGATAGGTAGTATCGTTTTCCTAGGACACTGAGATAGGTAGTATGGGATTCCTTAGTACATTGAGATAGGTAGTATGGGATTCCTTAGTACATTGAGATAGGTAGTATGGGCTTCCTTAGTACATTGAGATAGGTAGTATGGGCTTCCTTAGTACATTGAGATAGGTAGTATGGGCTTCCTTAGTACATTGAGATAGGTAGTATGGGTTTCCTTAGTACATTCAGATAGCTAGTATGGGTTTCCTTAATACACTGAGATAGGTAGTATAGGTTTCCTTAGCACACTGAGATAGGAAATATGGGATTCCTTAGTACATTGAGATAGGTAGTATGGGCTTCCTTAGTACATTGAGATAGGTAGTATGGGCTTCCTTAGTACATTGAGATAGGTAGTTTGGGCTTCCTTAGTACATTGAGATAGGTAGTATGGGCTTCCTTAGTACATTGAGATAGGTAGTATGGGTTTCCTTAGTATATTAAGATAGGTAGTATGGGTTTCCTTAGTACATTCAGATAGGTAGTATGGGTTTCCTTAGTACATTGAGATAGGTAGTATGGGCTTCCTTAGTACATTGAGATAGGTAGTATGGGTTTCCTTAGTACATTGAGATAGGTAGTATGGGTTTCCTTAGTACATTGAGATAGGTAGCATGGGCTTCCTTAGTACATTGAGATAGGTAGTATGGGTTTCCTTAGTACATTGAGATAGGTAGTATGGGTTTCATTAGTACATTGAGATAAGTAGTATGGGTTTCCTTAGTACATTCAGATAGGTAGTATGGGTTTCCTTAGTACATTAAGATAGGTAGTATGGGTTACCTTAGTACATTCAGATAGGTAGTATGGATTTCCTTAGTACATTGAGATAGGTAGTATGGGCTTCCTTAGTACATTGAGATAGGTAGTATGGGTTTCCTTAGTACATTGAGATAGGTAGTATGGGTTTCCTTAGTACATTGAGATAGGTAGTATGGGCTTCCTTAGTACATTGAGATAGGTAGTATGGGTTTCCTTAGTACATTGAGATAGGTAGTATGGGTTTCATTAGTACATTGAGATAAGTAGTATGGGTTTCCTTAGTACATTCAGATAGGTAGTATGGGTTTCCTTAGTACATTCAGATAGGTAGTATGGGCTTCCTTAGTACATTGAGATAGGTAGTATGGGCTTCCTTAGTACATTGAGATAGGTAGTATGGGCTTCCTTAGTACATTGAGATAGGTAGTATGGGTTTCCTTAGTACATTGAGATAGGTAGTATGGGTTTCTTTAGTACATTGAGATAGGTAGTATGGGTTTCCTTAGTACATTCAGATAGGTAGTATGGGTTTCCTTAGTACACTGAGATAGGCAGTATAGGTTTCCTTAGTATACTGAGATAAGTAGTATGGGATTCCTTAGTACATTGAGATAGGTAGTATGGGAATCCTTAGTATATTGAGACAGGTAGTATGGGTTTCCTTAGTACATTGAGATAGGTAGTATGGGCTTCCTTAGTACATTGAGATAGGTAGTATGGGTTTCCTTAGTACATTCAGATAGGTAGTATGGTTTTCCATAGTACATTCAGATAGGTAGTATGGGCTTCCTTAGTACATTGAGATAGGCAGTATGGGTTTCCTTAGTACATTGAGATAGGCAGTATGGGTTTTCTTAGTACATTGAGATAGGTAGTATGGGTTTCCTTAGTACATTGAAATAGGTAGTATGGGTTTCCTTAGTACATTCAGATAGGTAGTATGGGTTTCCTTAGTACATTCAGATAGGTAGTATGGGCTTCCTTAGTACATTGAGATAGGTAGTATGGGTTTCCTTAGTACATTGAGATAGATAGTATGGGCTTCCTTAGTACATTGAGAAAGGTAGTATGGGCTTCCTTAGTACATTGAGATAGGTAGTATGGGTTTCCTTAGTACATTCAGATAGCTAGTATGGGTTTCCTTAATACACTGAGATAGGTAGTATAGGTTTCCTTAGCACACTGAGATAGGAAGTATGGGATTCCTTAGTACATTGAGATAGGTAGTATGGGCTTCCTTAGTACATTGAGATAGGTAGTATGGGCTTCCTTAGTACATTGAGATAGGTAGTATGGGCTTCCTTAGTACATTGAGATAGGTAGTATGGGCTTCCTACGTACATTGAGATAGGTAGTATGGGTTTCCTTAGTACATTGAGATAGGTAGCATGGGCTTCCTTAGTACATTCAGATAGGTAGTATGGGTTTCCTTAGTACATTGAGATAGGTAGTATGGGTTTCCTTAGTACATTCAGATAGGTAGTATGGGTTTCCTTAGTACATTGAGATAGGTAGTATTGGCTTCCTTAGTACATTCAGATAGGTAGTATGGGTTTCCTTAGTACATTGAGATAGGTAGTATGGGTTTCCTTAGTACATGGAGATAGGTAGTATGGGTTTCCTTAGTACATTGAGATAGGTAGTATGGGTTTCCTTAGTACATTGAGATAGGTAGTATGGGCTTCCTTAGTACATTGAGATAGGTAGTATGGGTTTCCTTAGTACATTGAGATAGGTAGTATGGGTTTCATTAGTACATTGAGATAAGTAGTATGGGTTTCCTTAGTACATTCAGATAGGTAGTATGGGTTTCCTTAGTACATTAAGATAGGTAGTATGGGTTACCTTAGTACATTCAGATAGGTAGTATGGGTTTCCTTAGTACATTGAGATAGGTAGTATGGGCTTCCTTAGTACATTGAGATAGGTAGTATGGGTTTCCTTAGTACATTGAGATAGGTAGTATGGGTTTCCTTAGTACATTGAGATAGGTAGTATGGGCTTCCTTAGTACATTGAGATAGGTAGTATGGGTTTCCTTAGTAAATTGAGATAGGTAGTATGGGTTTCATTAGTACATTGAGATAAGTAGTATGGGTTTCCTTAGTACATTCAGATAGGTAGTATGGGTTTCCTTAGTACATTCAGATAGGTAGTATGGGCTTCCTTAGTACATTGAGATAGGTAGTATGGGTTTCCTTAGTACATTGAGATAGGTAGTATGGGCTTCCTTAGTACATTGAGATAGGTAGTATGGGCTTTCTTAGTACATTGAGATAGGTAGTATGGGCTTCCTTAGTACATTGAGATAGGTAGTATGGGCTTCCTTAGTACATTGAGATAGGTAGTATGGGTTTCCTTAGTACATTGAGATAGGTAGTATGGGTTTCTTTAGTACATTGAGATAGGTAGTATGGGTTTCCTTAGTACATTCAGATACGTAGTATGGGTTTCCTTAGTACACTGAGATAGGCAGTATAGGTTTCCTTAGTACACTGAGATAAGTAGTATGGGATTCCTTAGTACATTGAGATAGGTAGTATGGGTTTCCTTAGTACATTCAGATAGGTAGTATGGGTTTCCTTAGTACATTGAGATAGGTAGTATGGGTTTCCTTAGTACATTGAGATAGGTAGCATGGGTTTCCTTAGTACAGTTAGATAGGTAGTGTGGGTTTCCTTAGTACATTCAGATAGGTAGTATGGGTTTCCTTAGTACATTCAGATAGGTAGTATGGGTTTCCTTAGTACATTGAGATAGGTAGTATGGGTTTCCTTAGTACATTCAGATAGGTAGTATGGGTTTCCTTAGTACTTTCAGATAGGTAGTATGGGCTTCCTTAGTACATTGAGATAGGTAGTATGGGTTTCCTTAGTACATTGAGATAGGTAGTATGGGCTTCCTTAGTACATTGAGATAGGTAGTATGGGTTTCCTTAGTACATTGTGATAGGTAGTATGGGTTTCCTTAGTACATTCAGATAGGTAGTATGGGTTTCATTAGTACATTGAGATAGGTAGTATAGTTTTCCTAGGACACTGAGATAGGTAGTATGGGATTCCTTAGTACATTGAGATAGGTAGTATGGGATTCCTTAGTACATTGAGATAGGTAGTATGGGCTTCCTTAGTACATTGAGATAGGTAGTATCGGCTTCCTTAGTACATTGAGATAGGTAGTATGGGCTTCCTTAGTACATTGAGATAGGTAGTATGGGCTTCCTTAGTACATTGAGATAGGTAGTATGGGCTTCCTTAGTACATTGAGATAGGTAGTATGGGTTTCCTTAGTACATTCAGATAGCTAGTATGGGTTTCCTTAATACACTGAGATAGGCAGTATAGGTTTCCTTAGCACACTGAGATAGGAAATATGGGATTCCTCAGTACATTGAGATAGGTAGTATGGGCTTCCTTAGTACATTGAGATAGGTAGTATGGGCTTCCTTAGTACATTGAGATAGGTAGTTTGGGCTTCCTTAGTACATTGAGATAGGTAGTATGGGCTTCCTTAGTACATTGAGATAGGTAGTATGGGTTTCCTTAGTACATTGAGATAGGTAGTATGGGTTTCATTAGTACATTGAGATAAGTAGTATGGGTTTCCTTAGTACATTCAGATAGGTAGTATGGGTTTCCTTAGTACATTCAGATAGGTAGTATGGGCTTCCTTAGTACATTGAGATAGGTAGTATGGGCTTCCTTAGTACATTGAGATAGGTAGTATGGGCTTCCTTAGTACATTGAGATAGGTAGTATGGGTTTCCTTAGTACATTGAGATAGGTAGTATGGGTTTCTTTAGTACATTGAGATAGGTAGTATGGGTTTCCTTAGTACATTCAGATAGGTAGTATGGGTTTCCTTAGTACACTGAGATAGGCAGTATAGGTTTCCTTAGTATACTGAGATAAGTAGTATGGGATTCCTTAGTACATTGAGATAGGTAGTATGGGAATCCTTAGTATATTGAGACAGGTAGTATGGGTTTCCTTAGTACATTGAGATAGGTAGTATGGGCTTCCTTAGTACATTGAGATAGGTAGTATGGGTTTCCTTAGTACATTCAGATAGGTAGTATGGGTTTCAATAGTACATTCAGATAGGTAGTATGGGCGTCCTTAGTACATTGAGATAGGCAGTATGGGTTTCCTTAGTACATTGAGATAGGCAGTATGGGTTTCTTAGTACATTGAGATAGGTAGTATGGGTTTCCTTAGTACATTGAAATAGGTAGTATGGGTTTCCTTAGTACATTCAGATAGGTAGTATGGGTTTCCTTAGTACATTCAGATAGGTAGTATGGGCTTCCTTAGTACATTGAGATAGGTAGTATGGGTTTCCTTAGTACATTGAGATAGATAGTATGGGCTTCCTTAGTACATTGAGAAAGGTAGTATGGGCTTCCTTAGTACATTGAGATAGGTAGTATGGGTTTCCTTAGTACATTCAGATAGCTAGTATGGGTTTCCTTAATACACTGAGATAGGTAGTATAGGTTTCCTTAGCACACTGAGATAGGAAGTATGGGATTCCTTAGTACATTGAGATAGGTAGTATGGGCTTCCTTAGTACATTGAGATAGGTAGTATGGGCTTCCTTAGTACATTGAGATAGGTAGTATGGGCTTCCTTAGTACATTGAGATAGGTAGTATGGGCTTCCTTAGTACATTGAGATAGGTAGTATGGGTTTCCTTAGTACATTGAGATAGGTAGCATGGGCTTCCTTAGTACATTCAGATAGGTAGTATGGGTTTCCTTAGTACATTGAGATAGGTAGTATGGGTTTCCTTAGTACATTCAGATAGGTAGTATGGGTTTCCTTAGTACATTGAGATAGGTAGTATGGGCTTCCTTAGTACATTCAGATAGGTAGTATGGGTTTCCTTAGTACATTGAGATAGGTAGTATGGGTTTCCTTAGTACATGGAGATAGGTAGTATGGGTTTCCTTAGTACATTGAGATAGGTAGTATGGGTTTCCTTAGTACATTGAGATAGGTAGTATGGGCTTCCTTAGTACATTGAGATAGGTAGTATGGGTTTCCTTAGTACATTGAGATAGGTAGTATGGGTTTCATTAGTACATTGAGATAAGTAGTATGGGTTTCCTTAGTACATTCAGATAGGTAGTATGGGTTTCCTTAGTACATTAAGATAGGTAGTATGGGTTACCTTAGTACATTCAGATAGGTAGTATGGGTTTCCTTAGTACATTGAGATAGGTAGTATGGGCTTCCTTAGTACATTGAGATAGGTAGTATGGGTTTCCTTAGTACATTGAGATAGGTAGTATGGGTTTCCTTAGTACATTGAGATAGGTAGTATGGGCTTCCTTAGTACATTGAGATAGGTAGTATGGGTTTCCTTAGTACATTGAGATAGGTAGTATGGGTTTCCTTAGTACATTGAGATAGGTAGTATGGGTTTCCTTAGTACATTCAGATAGGTAGTATGGGTTTCCTTAGTACATTCAGATAGGTAGTATGGGCTTCCTTAGTACATTGAGATAGGTAGTATGGGTTTCCTTAGTACATTGAGATAGGTAGTATGGGCTTCCTTAGTACATTGAGATAGGTAGTATGGGCTTCCTTAGTACATTGAGATAGGTAGTATGGGCTTCCTTAGTACATTGAGATAGGTAGTATGGGTTTCCTTAGTACATTGAGATAGGTAGTATGGGTTTCCTTAGTACATTGAGATAGGTAGTATGGGTTTCCTTAGTACATTGAGATAGGTAGTATGGGTTTCCTTAGTACATTGAGATAGGTAGTATGGGTTTCCTTAGTACATTGAGATAGGTAGTATGGGTTTCCTTAGTACATTGAGATAGGTAGTATGGGTTTCCTTAGTACATTGAGATAGGTAGTATGGGTTTCCTTAGTACATTGAGATAGGTAGTATGGGTTTCCTTAGTACATTGAGATAGGTAGTATGGGTTTCCTTAGTACATTGAGATAGGTAGTATGGGTTTCCTTAGTACATTGAGATAGGTAGTATGGGTTTCCTTAGTACATTGAGATAGGTAGTATGGGTTTCCTTAGTACATTGAGATAGGTAGTATGGGTTTCCTTAGTACATTGAGATAGGTAGTATGGGTTTCCTTAGTACATTGAGATAGGTAGTATGGGTTTCCTTAGTACATTGAGATAGGTAGTATGGGTTTCCTTAGTACATTGAGATAGGTAGTATGGGCTTCCTTAGTACATTGAGATAGGTAGTATGGGTTTCCTTAGTACATTGAGATAGGTAGTATGGGCTTCCTTAGTACATTGAGATAGGTAGTATGGGTTTCCTTAGTACATTGAGATAGGTAGTATGGGCTTCCTTAGTACATTGAGATAGGTAGTATGGGCTTCCTTAGTACATTGAGATAGGTAGTATGGGCTTCCTTAGTACATTGAGATAGGTAGTATGGGTTTCCTTAGTACATTGAGATAGGTAGTATGGGTTTCCTTAGTACATTGAGATAGGTAGTATGGGTTTCCTTAGTACATTGAGATAGGTAGTATGGGCTTCCTTAGTACATTGAGATAGGTAGTATGGGTTTCCTTAGTACATTGAGATAGGTAGTATGGGCTTCCTTAGTACATTGAGATAGGTAGTATGGGCTTCCTTAGTACATTGAGATAGGTAGTATGGGCTTCCTTAGTACATTGAGATAGGTAGTATGGGCTTCCTTAGTACATTGAGATAGGTAGTATGGGCTTCCTTAGTACATTGAGATAGGTAGTATGGGTTTCCTTAGTACATTGAGATAGGTAGTATGGGTTTCCTTAGTACATTGAGATAGGTAGTATGGGCTTCCTTAGTACATTGAGATAGGTAGTATGGGTTTCCTTAGTACATTGAGATAGGTAGTATGGGTTTCCTTAGTACATTGAGATAGGTAGTATGGGTTTCCTTAGTACATTGAGATAGGTAGTATGGGTTTCCTTAGTACATTGAGATAGGTAGTATGGGTTTCCTTAGTACATTGAGATAGGTAGTATGGGTTTCCTTAGTACATTGAGATAGGTAGTATGGGTTTCCTTAGTACATTGAGATAGGTAGTATGGGTTTCCTTAGTACATTGAGATAGGTAGTATGGGTTTCCTTAGTACATTGAGATAGGTAGTATGGGCTTCCTTAGTACATTGAGATAGGTAGTATGGGTTTCCTTAGTACATTGAGATAGGTAGTATGGGTTTCATTAGTACATTGAGATAAGTAGTATGGGTTTCCTTAGTACATTCAGATAGGTAGTATGGGTTTCCTTAGTACATTCAGATAGGTAGTATGGGCTTCCTTAGTACATTGAGATAGGTAGTATGGGTTTCCTTAGTACATTGAGATAGGTAGTATGGGCTTCCTTAGTACATTGAGATAGGTAGTATGGGCTTTCTTAGTACATTGAGATAGGTAGTATGGGCTTCCTTAGTACATTGAGATAGGTAGTATGGGCTTCCTTAGTACATTGAGATAGGTAGTATGGGTTTCCTTAGTACATTGAGATAGGTAGTATGGGTTTCTTTAGTACATTGAGATAGGTAGTATGGGTTTCCTTAGTACATTCAGATACGTAGTATGGGTTTCCTTAGTACACTGAGATAGGCAGTATAGGTTTCCTTAGTACACTGAGATAAGTAGTATGGGATTCCTTAGTACATTGAGATAGGTAGTATGGGTTTCCTTAGTACATTCAGATAGGTAGTATGGGTTTCCTTAGTACATTGAGATAGGTAGTATGGGTTTCCTTAGTACATTGAGATAGGTAGTATGGGTTTCCTTAGTACATTCAGATAGGTAGTATGGGTTTCCTTAGTACATTCAGATAGGTAGTATGGGTTTCCTTAGTACATTCAGATAGGTAGTATGGGTTTCCTTAGTACATTGAGATAGGTAGTATGGGTTTCCTTAGTACATTCAGATAGGTAGTATGGGCTTCCTTAGTACATTGAGATAGGTAGTATGGGCTTCCTTAGTACATTGAGATAGGTAGTTTGGGCTTCCTTAATACATTGAGATAGGTAGTATGGGTTTCATTAGTACATTGAGATAGGTAGTATGGGTTTCCTTAGTACACTGAGATAGGCAGTATAGGTTTCCTTAGTACACTGAGATAGGTAGTATGGGATTCCTTAATACATTGAGATAGGTAGTATGGGCTTACTTAGTACATTGACATAGTTAGTATGGGCTTCCTTAGTACATTGAGATAGGTAGTATGGGTTTCCTTAGTACATTGAGATAGGTAGTATGGGCTTCCTTAGTACATTGAGATAGGTAGTATGGGTTTCCTTAGTACATTGAGATAGGTAGTATGGGTTTCCTTAGTACATTGAGATAGGTAGTATGGGTTTCCTTAGTACATTGAGATAGGTAGTATGGGCTTCCTTAGTACATTGAGATAGGTAGTATGGGTTTCCTTAGTACATTGAGATAGGTAGTATGGGTTTCCTTAGTACATTGAGATAGGTAGTATGGGTTTCCTTAGTACATTGAGATAGGTAGTATGGGTTTCCTTAGTACATTGAGATAGGTAGTATGGGCTTCCTTAGTACATTGAGATAGGTAGTATGGGTTTCCTTAGTACATTGAGATAGGTAGTATGGGTTTCATTAGTACATTGAGATAAGTAGTATGGGTTTCCTTAGTACATTCAGATAGGTAGTATGGGTTTCCTTAGTACATTCAGATAGGTAGTATGGGCTTCCTTAGTACATTGAGATAGGTAGTATGGGTTTCCTTAGTACATTGAGATAGGTAGTATGGGCTTCCTTAGTACATTGAGATAGGTAGTATGGGCTTCCTTAGTACATTGAGATAGGTAGTATGGGCTTCCTTAGTACATTGAGATAGGTAGTATGGGCTTCCTTAGTACATTGAGATAGGTAGTATGGGTTTCCTTAGTACATTGAGATAGGTAGTATGGGTTTCCTTAGTACATTGAGATAGGTAGTATGGGTTTCCTTAGTACATTCAGATAGGTAGTATGGGTTTCCTTAGTACATTGAGATAGGTAGTATGGGTTTCCTTAGTACATTGAGATAGGTAGTATGGGTTTCCTTAGTACATTGAGATAGGTAGTATGGGTTTCCTTAGTACATTCAGATAGGTAGTATGGGTTTCCTTAGTACATTGAGATAGGTAGTATGGGTTTCCTTAGTACATTGAGATAGGTAGTATGGGCTTCCTTAGTACATTGAGATAGGTAGTATGGGTTTCCTTAGTACATTGAGATAGGTAGTATGGGTTTCCTTAGTACATTGAGATAGGTAGTATGGGCTTCCTTAGTACATTGAGATAGGTAGTATGGGTTTCCTTAGTACATTGAGATAGGTAGTATGGGTTTCCTTAGTACATTGAGATAGGTAGTATGGGCTTCCTTAGTACATTGAGATAGGTAGTATGGGCTTCCTTAGTACATTGAGATAGGTAGTATGGGCTTCCTTAGTACATTGAGATAGGTAGTATGGGTTTCCTTAGTACATTGAGATAGGTAGTATGGGCTTCCTTAGTACATTGAGATAGGTAGTATGGGCTTCCTTAGTACATTCAGATAGGTAGTATGGGTTTCCTTAGTACATTGAGATAGGTAGTATGGGCTTCCTTAGTACATTGAGATAGGTAGTATGGGTTTCCTTAGTACATTGAGATAGGTAGTATGGGCTTCCTTAGTACATTCAGATAGGTAGTATGGGCTTCCTTAGTACATTGAGATAGGTAGTATGGGTTTCCTTAGTACATTGAGATAGGTAGTATGGGTTTCCTTAGTACATTGAGATAGGTAGTATGGGTTTCCTTAGTACATTGAGATAGGTAGTATGGGTTTCCTTAGTACATTCAGATAGGTAGTATGGGTTTCCTTAGTACACTGAGATAGGCAGTATAGGTTTCCTTAGTACACTGAGATAAGTAGTATGGGATTCCTTAGTACATTGAGATAGGTGGTATAGGTTTCCTTAGTACATTCAGATAGGTAGTATGGGTTTCCTTAGTACATTGAGATAGGTAGTATGGGTTTCCTTAGTACAGTGAGATAGGTAGTATGGGTTTCCTTAGTACATTCAGATAGGTAGTATGGGTTTCCTTAGTACATTCAGATAGGTAGTATGGGTTTCTTTAGTACATTCAGATAGGTAGCATGGGCTTCCTTAGTACATTCAGATAGGTAGTATGGGTTTCCTTAGTACATTCAGATAGGTAGTATGGGCTTCCTTAGTACATTGAGATAGGTAGTATGGGCTTCCTTAGTACATTGAGATAGGTAGTTTGGGCTTCCTTAATACAGTGAGATAGGTAGTATGGGTTTCCTTAGTACATTGAGATAGGTAGTATGGGTTTCCTTAGTACATTGAGATAGGTAGTATGGGTTTCCTTAGTACATTGAGATAGGTAGTATGGGATTCCTTAATACATTGAGATAGGTAGTATGGGCTTACTTAGTACATTGACATAGTTAGTATGGGCTTCCTTAGTACATTGAGATAGGTAGTATGGGCTTCCTTAGTACATTCAGATAGGTAGTATGGGTTTCCTTAGTACATTGAGATAGGTAGTATGGGTTTCCTTAGTACATTGAGATAGGTAGTATGGGCTTCCTTAGTACATTGAGATAGGTAGTATGGGTTTCCTTAGTACATTGAGATAGGTAGTATGGGTTTCCTTAGTACATTGAGATAGGTAGTATGGGTTTCCTTAGTACATTGAGATAGGTAGTATGGGCTTCCTTAGTACATTGAGATAGGTAGTATGGGTTTCCTTAGTACATTGAGATAGGTAGTATGGGTTTCCTTAGTACATTGAGATAGGTAGTATGGGTTTCCTTAGTACATTGAGATAGGTAGTATGGGTTTCCTTAGTACATTGAGATAGGTAGTATGGGCTTCCTTAGTACATTGAGATAGGTAGTATGGGTTTCCTTAGTACATTGAGATAGGTAGTATGGGTTTCATTAGTACATTGAGATAAGTAGTATGGGTTTCCTTAGTACATTCAGATAGGTAGTATGTGTTTCCTTAGTACATTCAGATAGGTAGTATGGGCTTCCTTAGTACATTGAGATAGGTAGTATGGGTTTCCTTAGTACATTGAGATAGGTAGTATGGGCTTCCTTAGTACATTGAGATAGGTAGTATGGGCTTTCTTTGTACATTGAGATAGGTAGTATGGGCTTCCTTAGTACATTGAGATAGGTAGTATGGGCTTCCTTAGTACATTGAGATAGGTAGTATGGGTTTCCTTAGTACATTGAGATAGGTAGTATGGGCTTCCTTAGTACATTCAGATAGGTAGTATGGGCTTCCTTAGTACATTGAGATAGGTAGTATGGGTTTCCTTAGTACATTGAGATAGGTAGTATGGTATGGGCTTCCTTAGTACATTGAGATAGGTAGTATGGGTTTCCTTAGTACATTGAGATAGGTAGTATGGGCTTCCTTAGTACATTGAGATAGGTAGTATGGGCTTCCTTAGTACATTGAGATAGGTAGTATGGGTTTCCTTAGTACATTGAGATAGGTAGTATGGGTTTCCTTAGTACATTGAGATAGGTAGTATGGGTTTCCTTAGTACATTCAGATAGGTAGTATGGGTTTCCTTAGTACATTGAGATAGGTAGTATGGGTTTCCTTAGTACATTGAGATAGGTAGTATGGGTTTCCTTAGTACATTGAGATAGGTAGTATGGGTTTCCTTAGTACATTCAGATAGGTAGTATGGGTTTCCTTAGTACATTGAGATAGGTAGTATGGGTTTCCTTAGTACATTGAGATAGGTAGTATGGGCTTCCTTAGTACATTGAGATAGGTAGTATGGGTTTCCTTAGTACATTGAGATAGGTAGTATGGGTTTCCTTAGTACATTGAGATAGGTAGTATGGGCTTCCTTAGTACATTGAGATAGGTAGTATGGGCTTCCTTAGTACATTGAGATAGGTAGTATGGGCTTCCTTAGTACATTCAGATAGGTAGTATGGGTTTCCTTAGTACATTGACATAGTTAGTATGGGCTTCCTTAGTACATTGAGATAGGTAGTATGGGCTTCCTTAGTACATTCAGATAGGTAGTATGGGTTTCCTTAGTACATTGAGATAGGTAGTATGGGCTTCCTTAGTACATTGAGATAGGTAGTATGGGTTTCCTTAGTACATTGAGATAGGTAGTATGGGCTTCCTTAGTACATTCAGATAGGTAGTATGGGCTTCCTTAGTACATTGAGATAGGTAGTATGGGTTTCCTTAGTACATTGAGATAGGTAGTATGGGTTTCCTTAGTACATTGAGATAGGTAGTATGGGTTTCCTTAGTACATTGAGATAGGTAGTATGGGTTTCCTTAGTACATTCAGATAGGTAGTGGGGTTCTCCTGGGACATGGAGGGGGACCTATATGTTGCAAGGATATGGTACAAAATATTTCATCCAGCAACAATTACATGTCCTATAGCGACTTTGAAACACTGGGTGGAGGAACTATTTTCATCATATATTAAAAAATGTCTATACAGTAAACTGTCAGTTAACCTGAACTCAAGCAACCAGCACTGTTAAGCAACTGGCAATAGAAAATCTCCAATCACTCACCCACACAGTCTTTTCAGCTTTCATACATGCATTCAACCAGTCATTCACTCTGATCAGTTACCCACACAGTCTCTTCCGCTTTCATACATGCATTCACCCAGTCCCTCACTCTGATCGCTCACCCACACAGTCTCTTCACCTTTCATACATGCATTCACTCACTCACTCACTCACTCACTCACTCACTCACTCACTCACTCACTCTTATCGCTCACTCGCAGTTTCTTCTGCTTTCATACATGCATTCACTCAGTCTTTCTCTCTCGATTCCAATCTCTCACACACAGTCGCGTCTGCTTTCAAACATGCATTCACTCACTCTTTCTTTCTCCAATCTCTCATACACAATTCCACTTGCCAAATGCCACTCTCAATCAACCAGACACTACAGTTATCTGGCTCCCTATTACGAGAGCGAAAGTCCGTTTAAGCGAATCTGTAAACATCGACATGCATTGCGCGAACCAGCATTACAGCGAACGCCCAAAACCGTGAATTTGGAAATGTCAAATTACCATGGTTGGCCCGTCTGTGGTATAGCTCCATGAGGTAAGTGTGCGATAGTTACGGACCTTAGGGTTAGGGTGCTGATTAAGGTAAGTGCATAGATAGTTAATGTATGTAAGATTTAGTATAGGGTTAGGAGTAGGGTTTTGGTAAATGTCTGTATGTGGATTATTTATTTTGTTTCTATTTTCGTAGGGGAAGTGTGCGGTAGTTACGGACCTTAGGGTTAGGGAGGGGTTAAGGATAGTGCAGAGATAGTTGTGTATGTGAGGTTTAGTGTAGGGTTTAGAAGTTGAGTTTTGGTGCTTTACTTTAGGTTTAGGAGTAGGGTTTGGTTAGTGTATGTATGTGGTTTATTTATTTTGTTTGGGTAGGTAGTATGTAGAGGGTGGTGGAGGTGGCCGACTATGACAGTTTGAGATTTAAAATTTTGCAGTTTAGTGCGTTTGGTATTCTATTCAAACACCCTCAATGACTACTGTCCTATAATTATAAAATGGTAATTTAAAGCTTGTAAAATCCTACCTATTCTAAAATTTGTTAGAGCAATACTGGACTCAGTGGAGTCCACATTACTCTGTGAACAAGAAACTCAGTATTGTCTCTATATCTTCATTGATAATTATCCCATGCTGGCCTTTTCTCCTTCGGTATTATCCTTCTTATACAAGACAGGCCATTCCTTTTGCAGCATTTAAGGTGAAGTGTAAAAACATTTTTTACACTTTATTCAGCTGCTTGTGCTGTACTTGTGTTCTTCCTGCTTTATTACCTTATTTTTGCTGTGTGTTCCTAAGTGTTCAAGTGCTTTTATTGTACTGCATTTATTACTGCTTGTTAGTAGTCTGATTAATCTGTTATTCTAAGCATCTTAGTTTTGGTTTTAGCACTTGTGTTTCAGGCCAGTTACTTTACATTTAAGAAGGTTTTTGTGGTCTACACTCTTGTGGACAAACCCTTATCAAAACCCTCTCTCCATAAGTCTGCCCAAGTATTCGGAACACTATGTCTGGACAATTCCCATCAGTTTCTCCTGCCAGCTTGGTCGACATGGGCATACTGAGACAGTGTAGCAACTGCCTCATGTTTACTGACAACCCTCTTCTCTTAGCATATAATTCTTCTACCTGCAAGAAATGCATCTACATCAGTAACTTGAAATCCATGCTTTCTCATGCCAGAGTCAGTACTCCTGACAAAGAGGAGATTGCCAGCACAAACACCACACCACCCACATCACATTGCCAAGCACAACACACAAACACACACACACACACACACACACACACACACACACACACACACACACACACACACACCTATGCAGAGGTCCTCAATAAAAACTTACCTAAACAGCAGAGACCTCCAAAACACACTCATAAACATTCCACACACAACACCAAACACATCAGACACAGCAGACAACACACCAGTGTCTCACAAACACAGCCCATAAGGCAAAACAAGAAACCATCACAGCCCACAAGGCATAACAATAAACCAAACAGTAGTCATTGCCAACTCAATTGTGAGACACACCGATGTCCCCCCTCACCAGGCTCAACAAGGAGAATGTCACAGTCAGCTGTTTGTCTGACTCCAGAATCCACCACATCACGCACACACTTAAGTCTCACCACAGCAAGTACAAGTATGACTCTGTCATTGTCCATGTTGATGTGAATGACTTGAGAGGTCCCTCACTGGACTATATGAAGAGAGACATGATTGAGCTCTCAGAGTATGTGCCCCAAGCAGGTATGACCGTAGCCCTAAGCAGCATCCTACCTTCACCAAGAATGATACCATAATACCAACAAAACATAATTGACTTCCAACAGTTGGCTTAGTTTCTGGTATCATTCCAAGGGGATCCAGTATCTGTCTGCCTGGGATGACATGGTTGACAGGCCTCGATGCTTTGCCAGAGATGGCCTCCACCTGTCACCACTGGGATTCTGGATACTGGCCAAGGCCCTCGCCTTCCCCATTGTGCCTTTTTTAGGCAATGCCCCAAAGGCAAATCTTCCAACATAAAAGATCCATCAAAAAACAAATTGAAGGTCATGCTGCTTAAGGCTAGGAGCCTTAACCTGAAAATGCACTCATTGGAGGCTCTCCTTGCACTGGAAGACGCCGATGTCTGTGCAGTCACAGAAACTTGGTTCAGGGCTGCAGAGAGCACCCCCTGCCTTACCAAGCTATTTGATACAATCCTCAACTTGGGCATCATCGAGACGGTAACACAACTTGGTGTAAATCCCTATCTCATCAGGTGGGTGGCCAACAGGCTCACCAACAGGACCTTCAAGGTCAAAATAGGTGCCTCCACCTCCAATAGCAGACTTGTCACTAGTGGAGTTCCTCAGGGATCTGTCCTGGGACCCCTGCTAGGCATCTACTTCTTAGAGGCCCAGGCAAAGACAAAAGGCCTGTGGCTGACCAAGTTTATGGAGGGTTGGGTGCTGTCATTGACTCCCCAAATGATGTTAACATCCTGCAAGAGAGTCTCACAGTAACTAATGACTGGTGCCAAAGTCATGGCATCAAGCTAAATGCAAAAAAATGTTATCATCATACCAGTTGTCAAAAACACAGCCCCTGCTGATTACCGCATCAATGGAAACCCCCTAAGCATGTGACCTGTGGTGAGAGACCTGGGTACTCAGGTGGATAACAATCTCACATTCGACCATCATATAACGGCAGTGGTGAGAAAAGCATTTTACCTGGTCCATCTCATAAGTAAAGGGATTGCATCCAGAAAAAAGTAGGTTATTACCTCTCTATACTTCTCCCTCATTAGACCAATAATTGACTATAACGCCCCGTTTGGAACGTACCTCTACAAACATCTGCACCAGCTGGAAGGGCCATAGAAATACCTCACAAAGAGAATCCATGGCCTCCAAACCCTGTCCTATGTGGACAGGCTCATATCACTATCACTCTACTTGGTATCATACAGATTGCTCAGAAGTGATCTGTGTCTCACCTACAAGGCAATCTTAGACCCTGACCTACTAGAGATGCTCTATATCTGTAAGTTTAACTCCTTGCGCATTACCCACTCGAAAGGCCTGAATCTAATATGTGACATCAACAAAACCTGCTGGAGAGAAAGGTTTGTCTCCCAGAGGCTGCCCCATCTCTGGAATAGACTACCTTGCTGACTCTCTTCAAGTGCAACCTTGATGAGTGGATGAGAAAATACAAATTTGTCCCAGGGGTTCCACCTGTGGCCCTCATTGACAAGGTCAACAGGTGCTGATTGAGGTTTCTTTTTGGGGATAAGCTCTTTGTTAGGTTTGTAAGGGCCCCAGGCCCATTAGACTAGTAACCTCCTATGATCCTATAAGGGGACAAACCTGTCCCAATCGGTCACCAAACTTGAAATCAATCTTTAGACTAAAGGATAAGACTTTGAGAAATATATAGCAAGCTAAAATGGGTTTACAAAACACAAACTAAAGCCACATTGATCTCTATGCCACCAAATTCATGTTCCTGTGGAGGCCACAAACACTGCATTTCCAGACAACATTCTCAGACTAATCTCAGACAGACCTGATCCACCATCCTTGACTTCTGTACTAACCTCTAACCACAGAATAGCTCCTAGTTTTCAGGTTAGGGCCATATTGCACAAGGAAACAAATCACTGGTGGCAAACATAGACAATAAGAAATCTATTGCAAGGGATTGTATCCCAAGTTTCTAATATTTGCATCCTCAGTAATCTGCTCACATATTTAACCTCACTCTCATTACAGGCATCATCCCACAAAGCTTCAAAAATGTTCTTAATTATACACATGCCACGAGTTAATGCCCCCCTTCACAACTAAAGACCACCCTAATACCAACATATGTCTGCTTAGTAAAATGTTTGGAAAACTCCTTACAAACAGTTATATGACTACTTTAAAAACTATCATATTCGTCTAGACTATCATTATGGCTTCTGGCCCATTTGCATTACTATTAGAATCATCTATTTCATCACAAATCAGATCTAAGTCTTCATGAAAAAAAGTCTTTTCATAGCAATCCCATTTGTTGATGTAAGGGAGGTTTTCAGGTATTTTACCACACGTTTACTGCAATATCTCTAAAAGGAGTGGTTTTGCTTGGTTCAGAGTTTACTTCTTTAATGGAACGTTCCCAGTAATATCTGGAACAAGCTCCTCAGCTACTGTCATGTTCAAGGCCAGTGTTCCAGAGGGCTCAATGCCCGAACCCTTTTTTGTCTCCATATTCATCATTTCTCTCCCTGCATACCAGACAAGTACAATCAGTAGAATTAATGCTGATGATCTGATCTTGTTGAGATTTCATTACTCCTTGAACATTGAGGAAAGTCTGCAGTCAAATAGTCAAACTATCAAGAACTGTGAGACTAGATGTTCTCAAAAAATATCTATCAGTAGCACAAAAACTGCACGTATGCATTGTTACCACTCACAAACTTGCTAGTAACCAACCATAACAATAAAAAGTCTAATTGTACAATAATATTCCCGCAAGTTAAAACTCAAAGGTACATTGGAGTCTCATTTGAGCAGCACCTTGACTTTGATCAGCAAACAATTTATCATTAATAAAGTTCTTAAACATTTAAGCTCTCCAACTGTGTTTACATTTCCTAAGTTGTAGAGCTAAGAGGGCTATTGCTTTGCACATATCTTGTGCTCTGGAAATAGTAGGGCTGTAGCTATCAACATACTCCTCTCAAAGTTGGAATATGTTTTATCTATCATCTCTCTGCACTCTACCAAAAAACATTAAAATCCTCCAAATAACAGACAAAAAAACTCTGTAGATTTATTCACCTTTACAAAAGCAGAGAAATCACACTGCCTCACATTACCCAATCACACTGTCTTATATTACCCAATCACACTGCCTCACATTACCCAATCACACTGTCTTATATTACCCAATCACACTGTCTCATATTAACCATAATCAACTGGCTAATAGTGACTGGCAGAGCCAAACTAATGCTTAACCCCTTTACATACAAATGACTGAACCTTTACTATTGCCCCGTCTTTGCTAACAAACTGACAACCTGAGCTACACTCTCCATTCTGCATTCAATCAATTAGAGCATGCGTTCATTGTGCACACATCATTTCACTCTCATTTGTAACTGAAAAAAGCCTTTGGTATAATATCTTCACCTACCTTGAGCAACCTATTCATTTATACCAGAAAATGTTCTCCCTTCAGCCAATTCAGGACTCGACTATCTACGCACCTCTTTGAGTAGTACCTTCAAAAACATTTAATCAACAAATTCTCTATCAGTCAGGCATACTTTTCATGTCTGATTATCACTCATTCAGTTTGTTTCATTCATCCTGTCGAGCCTTACATGCAATCAATAAAGTAAATAATGTAATTGTTGTACCTTATCTTATATTACCATTCAAACTGTAAATATGGGTGAAAATTCATATTATACTATGCTGTGGTCCCTCTTACATTCATGTTTTTTGCTGTATATTTGCCTATTACAATCAAGTGGACTGTATATATGACTGTTAGCATTTATGTGTTTGTATATATAATTTCCATTTTGTGTGTTATACTGCATAGTTTCCATTTTGCTTGCATCATGTCTGAAAAGGGTCCCAGACCATTCAATTTATCCAGTTAGCAAGCAAACAAAGAAATAAATACATTCAATGCTTTACAGCCCTGAGGCATGGATAATGATTTGGTAATGAAATATTTATTAGCATATGTATTCAAATATTCATAAATGTTAAGTTTGCCTTGTCTTCTCTTTCTTCTTCCTTTCTTGCAAACATTTGGTTTCAGTGCATGGACAGCACTCTCTCCTTACATGGATTCAGACCTGAGTGACATTGCGGAGGCATATCCATATCTGTCAAAGATAATGTCACCTTTAGGCAGATTTCCATGAACATTAATACTGAACTTAAATCCAAGTTATCCTTAATAAGAATAACTATCCAATTATAGTATGTTATAGGACATGGTCCATGTCCTTAGTAAGCTATCTTAAATTCCTAAATGCACTTAATGAACTACCTTTATCAATAGAATCTTTACATTGGGAGATTTTAATTGTTCTTCTATTATCCAGTGCACATACACCTCTAAAGTTGGGTATGCCCAAAGATTCATAGACCTAGTAAATGGCAGTGCCTTAAACATAGTTGACCAGCACACAAGGGGCCAGAACATTTTGAACCTGATCCTCATCATCACTGGTCTAGTGTACCAAGCATTTAGTATCTCCACCCTGAATAAACTGACCCACAAATTAGAAACCTTCTCCTTTAAAACCACTAACCCCACAATGGTAAACAAGTTTGAATTCAAGAACCTGGAACTTGATTAAATTCTATGATTAACTATCTAGAAGCTGAAGTGAAATGTCACCAATCCCGGTTCTAACACAAAAAATATATAGATCCAATAGTGCCCACTAGAGCTAAATACAATAGAAATTTAAAAAGTAATTATACAATTAGTTTACCACTATAAATAAGATCTATAAAATGTCTGCCCACATTAAAGAGATATTTAAATACTTAAAAGATTAGCAAATAATTGAAAATGACCTTCAGAAAGAACAGTGCTAAACATGTAGTGAAATTGTCATCAGAAGTCAAAGATAACTGCAAATCCTTATTTAGTTACATTAGAAAACTGGGAGATAACACTCTACAATGTGAAGAACTGATCCAAAATGGCATTACTCCCTCTGACCTCAGACTTTAAAGACAAAGGTAACATACATGCAGACAGATTTACTGCTTGCTTATTTTACTCCAGAAACATTCATTGAAATTCCAAAAATCCCTTCGTCCATCCAGCCCCTAAACTCAATATGCCTGTAGTCTCTAAAACTAAAAATAGCACTTCCATGGGGCCAGACAATTTACCTGGATGCCTAATTTATAGCATCAGCTTCACCTAACTCCTACTGCAACAGTTGTAAGGTTTGGAAAACAGCTATAGTGGTGGTTCTATATAAAAGGAACCCTAAGACACACCCCCAGGAATAGGTTCATAGGTGTTTACTAGGCTAATGACCACAAGGGCCTTTTCAAGCCTAGCCATGCATCCTAAATCTCGGACAAGTTCTGATACCCTTGATAAGTGTAAGCATGGGCCTGGGAGATGAACCATTTACCTGTGTCCATTAGAGACATAGGTGCCAAACCAGGGATGAATTTCTGGTTTCCCATCCAACTGTCCAAGTTGCACTTGAATTGGGTTAGGGAGGAACTCTGCTTCACATGGATGGGGAGCCTGTTCCATAGATGGGGTAGTCTCTGGGATACATACCTATTTCTCCAGCAGGTCCTATTTATATCACAGGCAAGGTTTAAGTTTTTAGAACAGGTAATTCTGGTGATGTTTGTTTTGTGGCTGTGCAGGAGGTCCATCAGAGTGGGGTCTGACAATGCCCTGTGTGCCAGGCATAGATCTCTTCTCAAAAGCCCAGAGGAGACAGAATACAAGGATAGGGCCTTGAGGCGGTCTGAATAGGACATTTTACTTACTCCCTGTATTCTTTTAGTGAGGAACCTCTGTGGACATTCCAGTTGTTGGATATGCCTGGTTTGCTACATACCAAGGGGGGCATTGTACTCAATGATAGGCCTGATGAATGCCAAATACAGTGGAACAATGACTTCCTTGGACTTAGATGCTATACCTTTGTTTATAAGTTGCGCAACATGGAATGATTTCCACACCACTGTAGAGACATGATGGTTAAAGGCTAGATTACTATCTATGTGTGTCCCTAAGTCCCTGACTACTGGGTCAGCTCTAAGGGGTCTGTTGTCAATATGATAGTTACCAGTGATGGATGTCTTCCCAAAGGATACTATTATACATTTCTTGGCATTTAATTTTAGTCCATGGCTCTGACACCAGTTGTTTGTCTGTGTCAGCCCCTCCTGGAGAACATTTGTGTCAGTGTGAGATTCAATAACAACTCCTAATTTGCAATCATCTGCAAATTTAGTCAGCCAGAGACCAAAAAGATTTCCCTTCAATCACTGAAGCTCTTACCAGACATAAGGATCAAACCTTGTACATAGGAGGAAAATACCTTAACCATTGTGCCAATTGGTCTTTAATAATCTTAAAAAGCATAAGATAAACAAATGTAAATATTTTGTGGACAATAAAAGCTATTAAAATAGATTCAAAGATTCAAATATTCAAAGAAACTTTATTGTCATTTAGGACTACACAAGTGCAGCCTAAACAAAATTACAAATGTCAGCTCACAAGAGAAATGCAGTGAAAATAATACAGATACAGTGGTATCAAAGAATAACATAAGAAAGAAAATAATGCGTATGACATGCAACAGGTAGTTCTCATTACATTAACACATTCATTACCCATTATCCAGTGATAAATAATAAATAAATACCAACCACCAAACCCCTACACTGTTAAGATAGAGAATAAATAGAGACTAGTGAATAGCAGCTGTTTAGTTACCATATTGCACTTGTTAACCTTAGACATGCCTCAGTATAGCCATCATATTACATAATAGTAATGCTGGCAGTAATTGCTCAGAGCAGTAGGATTAAATGAAAAAAAAGAGGCTTCAATGTATCAGGTATTATGGTTGGTGTCCATATTAATAAGTCTCACAGCTGTAGGATACAAAGTGTTCCTGAATCTGGTAGTCCTACAGCGGAAGCTGTGGTACCACCTTCCAGACGCAAGTTGTGAGAACCATTTGTAGGCCTCATGGGTCAAATCAGCAAGTATTTTAAATGTTTTCTTTCTTGCTCTTGTAAAGAAAAGCTACTGAATAGAAGAGAGGTTTCTGCCCAAGATGTTCTCAGCCCCCCTCACCATCCTCTGTAGTTTCTTCTTCTCAGCAACTGTGCAGTTGCTGAACCTTTCTATTAAGAAATAGTACAAATAGCAATATTAGCAGTAAGATATTCTTTACAGTGGTAATAGTCAATGCATTCATAGCATTTTCCATAAATACTGTAATATATTATAACGTACACAAACCTCAAATTATATTTTTGGCAAGCTTTCACAAATAAGTTTTCATATCTTGAAAACTGCACAACCTACACATATATATTAGATAAGTTTTGTTAAACCAGACATACATTTTCATATGACAACAAGAAATTCCTTTATAAGTGCATGTTTATTGAGATATTTATAGAAATATGAAAACATATGCTTAATTGTATAATTAGCAAAATAAATAATACTGGATATATCTCAAGATATGCCACTTACAGTGCAAATATCAACAACACTTTTCTTGAACAACATCTAGGATTTCACTTAATGTCATGCAACAGGTTGCAAGTCACTCATTTTTTGAAATATTAAGTACATATGGAAATAATGCTTATTTTCATAATTATTAGCAAACAACTAGCAGGATTTTCAGTATGGTATGGTACAAACCTGCATTGGCAATGAATTGTCCTGTCTCTTGTGTTGGTGTTTCACACCATATACCTTAATAACATCCAGCTCTCTCTATTATGAAAAAAAAAACGAACATATATTTGAAAAAAATATTAATAATAACTGCCAAACAAGGTTAATTTCTCTACTGCAGGACATCCTAAACTAACAATCTTAGTGTCATTTTGTTAATAACTCATCACCCTTTCTAATATTGCCTATTAATAACTGGTAAGTCACTTAGTTAAAAAAAAGTTCTGCATGCCATAAAGTTAGGTGTGAACTGGAAGTATACAAAAAAATGTCTTTAATACTGTACCCCATGCTGGCATTGTAGAGAAGTTAAAAGAACTAAAAGTAGACCCTTACTTTACAAGATCTATTGCAAACTGACACAATTAAGGTTGCAGATGCTGCTTCAGAAAGTAAGAAAGCAATCAGTGGACTACCATGAAACATAGTACTGACACCTCTCCTTTTTATGACCTCTGTACCACAGACCCTGAACTATGACAAACCACATTCACTGATGACCGCACACTGGGTGGCATTGCCCATTTCCTCACTGATACAGAAGTGCTTCAGGAAGAACAAGCCCTTACAAACCAAAGGTGTCTAGAGAAAAAACTCAAACTAAATACAAAAAGGTGGAACATTGTCACATTTGGGTAATAACTCTCCTGTAAAATTTAAAATATATGCAGTACTGTGCTCAACAGGGACACTGAAATAAGGGATTTCAACAAGTGGGTTGACAGGTCCCTCACCTTTGGACACCATGTTCCCATAGTAATTATGAAATCCTTCAATCTAGCGCAACTGATTTTCAAAGGTAACTCATCTAGATAAAAGAATATTATTGTCCAGGTATACTCTGCCCTAATTAGACCATTTATTGAATACAACAACCCTTTTATCATGTACCTAGCCTGGCATATCTTATAGCTAAAAAGGCCCAAAAAGTTCCTGTTGGTAAAAAAATTGCCTTAAAAACTATTATCTACTAAGACAGACTAGATGCTATATTCCTATACTCTGTTTCTGGAGATCTATGCCTGACATTCCACCCCCATCAAATATTCTACCCTAATAGACCTCTTATACTTTTACAAGATACATGGCTGCACAAACATGAAAAACGAGGATATGAACCTAAACACCACACGAAAAGCATTCATTGGGATTATATTTTATTTACTCAAATTTCCATCTCTGAAATAAATTGCCCCATCTTTTAAGCAGACTGTCACCCTTGCCTCTTTCAAGACTACCTTTGTTAAGTGAATGGGTACCTGCAAGTTTCTCCCTTGCCTAATATATTTTTTCCTCCTGGAAGTAGGGGATGCAGCTTGAAGATAGAATTCAGACTTACTTGCCTTGACGCCCCTACAACCCTATTATCCTATCCTTGCAAAATGCTGTAAGTTCTGCTCAGCCAGAGTAAGCCATGTGAATTCAGGTACTATACTAATCACATGGATAATTTCCTGAAGCATCTCGGTGGCTAATGCCTTGAGGTTTTCAGATTCACAGAGTGATATCTGCTATATGGTGTGCCTACTGTTGTTATGTATTTCTATCCAATAAGGTCATATATCCGAGACACTGGTTTTCAGTGTTTTATCCACACACAGTTTATTGTTTTTGTAAAGAATAATGAAACCATAGAACTGGTGCAAGAGAGTGGTCGTAGAACTGGTGCAAGAGAGTGGTCTTGGTAAAAAATGAAGTACAGCGCATACAGATTGTATATAAAAGTAAACAAGTGTGAGGCAAAAGTGAAGTTGCACACATGAAGTGTAACAAGCAACTATTAGCGAGCGATATCCTGATGGAATTTATGAGTCACAAAAGTACATTCATTCTGTCCCCAGTACTCCTGTGCACTGAATTATGAATGGAGTCGGTGAGCTGTAATGTTTATGACTGGGAAGAGTAAAGTACAAATTTTGAGTATATCAAAATTCCCAAAGCAGATTAGGTGCCTATTTTTTATGTGAAATAAAGTCATATATGGGGCACAGCACTTAATATCAATGACCTTTGCAATGGTAAAAGTATTTTAATTGCTGTGTGTTCCAGATTTACCTGTTAGTCGGTTGAGGGGCTTCATTTTCAGAAATAGAACTTTGACATTGTTTATACTCATGAACTGGTGATATGAATAAAGGTTGTGTTGCAAATTAAGTCCTGTTTTCTTTTTCCATTTTAATTAATGAATGAGCTATGATTGATAAAAGAGAGGTAACAGAACATGATTTATACTTCCAGGAGGCTTGCAGTTAGATATTGAGATCACCCGAGCCTCTAAAACAGCAGCACAAGTACGAGGACTCAGACATTCATTTGGCCATATTACTTCTTGAGATATATGCGAGGGAGGGTGAGATTGTACTGCTTACATGCATTTACTTAGTAGGTGGTCTGATCTTGCAGCCTCCTAGAGAAAGAGCAAGGCAGGCTTTTCACTATCAAAGGTTCAACGACCAAGAAGTAAGAAAATTAAAGTTAAGGAGTCGGCAGCTTCCCACCCAACATGGTAAGTGCACAGGGTTTGTTAAAAAAAAAAAAAAGATTTCTTAACATTATTGTGTTTTCTCATTAGTCTTTATGACCTCAAGCACTTTTGGTATAAGCTCACACACAAGGACTTGAGGTCATGTAATATGAACAAATATTGCCGAATCTTCGTGAGCTGATCTCATGTATCCCAATGAATTGCATAGGAATCCCAGTATAATTATTTTCTAACATAAAATGCTTCTGTGTTTCTTCACTCACAACTTATTAGTAGTATTCTGTCTTGTCATACATCTAGCTGAGATGTATATGAGGTAATATTTTAAATATTAAGTATCCTTACTTTTTTTTTCTTTTCATTTTTGTGGCGTGGTTTAATTATCTAAAGTCGAGCAGAAGTTCTTCTTTAAATAAATAAAACAAGTGCTGCTTACAGGTGTAAAACTTTGCAGTAAAAAGTTTTACTACTGCATTCTACACTTCTCAGTAGCACTTGTTTTATTGATTTACTTTTTACCTTTTTAGTATCACGGCTGGTTTACTGTGCATTCTTTTTATTTAAAGGTATTTCACTATCAAAAATTCATAAATTCTATGTATTTGTTCCAAATCCCGTTAATAGACTGAATTACATAATTTCAGCAGGACTATATGCTTCAGTCTAAACCTTAAAGCAAGTACGTTATGCTAGCAGAACAGTAGGTTAACCATCTATCCATGTTTCTCATTAGCTTCAGTAAAGCAAAATTCCTTGAACAGATGCATAGATGATCCAGCCAAAAAGTCATGCCAAAACACAAAAATATGTATAAAAAGACATTTACAAACATCCCAATATCAAGGCCAAGTGGACATTATATAACTCATCCTTGAAAGAAATGGAAATGTTCCACCACAACAGCATAGAGGCACACAAGTCTTTAATGACAAACTCCATTTGGTATTACCAGTGCTTTGGAGATATTTAATCTTAGCAGTGTATCATAAATAGAAAACGCCTTATGCTCTAGGATATTTGGCTTACAAGAAATGTCTGATTTTATTTATCCAATCAGTATGGTATCTAATGAAGATGTAACAAGAAAGCCAAAATCCCGTGGCAGCTGCATAGATGACTTGGCCAGGAAAATCCTGTCAAATTGCAGAATTTGGTCTACAAAGACAATGACAAACTGCCCTGTATCAATGCATCCTGGGGGATATGCAAACTGCCTGGTTCTGTCTTTTTCAGTTCTGTACCCTTTGTTTAAATTGAAGGATTTAACTTATAGGACAGTAAGCTAAATTTATGACAGAAAGTTCTGGGTTCCATGGTTCCCTCATGGTTCCCTGATATGTTAAGGTTACAGTTTCACATCATCAAAACATATTTATAAATTAAACTTTATAGCATTCATAATTAGTTTCAGTTTCATTACTTTGTAATAGTATCAAGCATTATTAAAGGCTATCTGGCAAAAATCCACATACCCATACCTAAACAGCGTATTAAGTGCAAGCCACATACTGGCATACATGCTCCCACAATATAACATAACATAGAACTTTTGAACATTAAAAAATATGCAGAGAGTAAAATTTGATCCTAAAGTAACCTAACTAAGGAACATAGCAGACTTTAATAAATGCACTACTCCGAATTATATCTTTGGTACCCAAACTGTTAAGCTCACTAAGCAAAAAATATTCCAAATGTTTGACAACCTATGAAAGCAGTAAAATACATCAAAGGAAGATAAAGAAATGTTACCTAAAGTGCAAGGCTTCTGTATGTCTATATAATATATATAAATGTATAAAAATAAAATAGTAAAACTGACATATTGCACAGATGATAGAGTCCCCTCAAATTACTTAAACCTCAGTGCTTTACCTAGCAAATGACTAAGAAATGTGTAGATCAAATATATTTTATAATTTTGCATATTTTGATGCATTACACTGAATGCTTTCATAGTATTATTTTACATGCAGGGGAGTGAACAGTGTACAGACTGTAGCCCAGTAATGGCAGTCCACAGTCATACATGGTTCTGTTCTCTGATGACTTCAGCGACAAACTATGATTGGTAGTTCAGTGGTGAAGCAAAATGGTTTCTTATGAGTGCCATTCAACCTTTAAAGTGTATAGTCTAAGTCAGAACTTGATAACCTTTTTTGTGCTATCACTCATTTCTCAGCTACTGAATCATGCTCTCCAGCTCTTCTCCACCCGGTCTGTTGCTAGGCGGCAGTAATCTAACCTTCTACATGCACAGAATCTGCAGAAAGGTTAACACATTTTGTTTCACGTGTTACAACTATCTTCTGTAACACAGTTTTGGAGAAGAATGTTGTGAGTAGCATAAATCAAACTGTTTTTTTTCATAGCATTCTTTGTTGTAATCCTTCAAAACTATTGTCTATAACTGCAACTAAATACAGAGAGAGAGAGAGAGAGAGAGAAAACAATACAACCTGAAAAAAAAATATGTACAATATTTTAGTACTAAAATCACCTCCCCTCTGTAGCTGAATTTTAAAGAGTAATAGAAAGCTAAATAACTACTTCTGTCTTCATTTTGTAGCAACTGTTAGCTAATACTCCAAAAGCTCTTAATGTTTTAGGATAAGCTTTTAAGAAAAATCTTTATGAAGTATGGCAGGGTAACTGTAGAATTCTGCCATGAAATGTGATATAGTTATCATTTTGTGGCAGGGACAGTAGCATGGGTCTTGATATGCAAACCCAGCAATGACAAATTAAAATCTGTAATAAAATTTAAATACAAGCTTATAAGTGTGCTTTCAGTATTTTGCCCCACGTTTTCAACACATAGTTTTGTTCACCGTCTCTTATAAACAAAGGTAGGAACATTTTTTTCCAATCTGTCCATAAAGATTTTCCAAAATGTTTAGCATTGCAGGTGGGAATGTGTGTACAGATGATTGTGGGTTAGGGTTAGAGTAGGGGCTGGAGAAGGGATGGATAACATGAAGTGCGTGTTTTTTTTCTGTTGAGTTGGGAACATGCGCAAATGTTTCTAGCTTAGGGTTAGAGTATGGGCAGGATGGAAGGGGATGTATTTAGTGCTGGGTGTGTTTGTCGCTGTGGATGGTCTGTGCTCAAGTGTTTTCTGTAGTGGTGGTGGTAAGGTAATATGTAAAGCTGGGATTAGAAGCAGGGACAGGGCTGGGGTTAGAGTAAGCACACATTAGTAAGATGGTGCAGGGGGTGAATGTTTAATGCTTCAGAATAACCCTGAAAAAGGGGGTGGGGGTGTTGAGGAAGCAGAAGAGAAAAAATAGAGAACCAGCAATTTTAAATAACTATTTCTTACTTCAAATAACGTCATACTTTCTTTCTTATTGTTCAGATATTAACTTAAAAAAACAACATTCTGTTCCTGATCATATCAGCCTGCTCACTCCATTTCAGTTATCTATTCCCATTAATACATTCATCTGTTCTTGGAATCAACTGCAGGGTAGGGAAAGGCAACAAATTTCTTTTTTGACGGACTGCTTTTATAAAGTGAATAATGAAGCAGAATTCTTCTTTAAAACTTTTCCACAATGTAAATAAAGTTATATTCAGCACTAAAATCATTACTGTGCCTCAGATCGCTAAATTAAATGACATCCTGACATTTTTTGAAGTAATAGTATCAATAACAATTTCAGCGTTATTTGGATCACTGAATCATCAGAATAGTAAATGTCTTCTGCCAAAAATATTGTCTGAAAGGAATTCAAAGGGGATGGTCAATACAAGTCTCAGTAGGGGGAAAACTTATTGACCCCCAGAGATTGTCAGGGTAACTTACTGGCATACCCTGTTAATGAAACGCACAACTGTAGACTTGCTGAATTGACTTTGGTGATTGATGACACCATACAGATGGTACTGACTTGCAGTTTACACATATGCATGAAGTATTTACGGCACCAGTAATTTCTGACTTCAGTTTGGTGACTGTACAACTGCAAATGTCACTGGGGGGTATGACAGCAAATTGTTCTGATGGTCTGTTTTAGTCAGAGGTTTAAATATGCCTAGATAAAAGTTGGCTGCTTTTCAGAAATCCTACTTTTCTAGCTTTTAGCATGATGTCCAACATTTTAGGAAGTATAGACACAATTTAAAAAGTAAATCACACATAAACTTCAAAGAAAGAGAAGGAGTTGAAGTTGAAAGCAAATTCTTTGGGAAGCACTTTTAGTAGCATACAGATGTGCAAGAAAAAAATTACCTAGAACAGTCAATACTTTCATTTTCAGGAAATGTTCTCAAATCAGAGCTGCCTGGTAAACTGTTATTTATTCACTTCATGACTCCATATAGGAAATATCAATGGGCCAGCAGCTTGAAAAGAAAAAAACAAGATATCTCTGAGACATAAAATTAAGCAAGGAAATGTTAGGGAAAGCATCTGGGGATTGTATCCCAAATATAAAGATTCAGAGGCAAACTTGAAGAAAATTAATATGCATCTCCCTTTCTCTGGATTTATTACTGAAATAATATGTCTTAAAAAGAAATACTGTTATTTGTTTAATATTCAATATTAAGAACAAAGCAGCATTTGCTGAATGAAGAACCACTTAGTAAAACAAAACAAAAACAGTCGACTCAGACCTAAATAATTTTACTGAAATGAAAAGCATTCGTGCCACAATATGCAGTCCTCAAGTCATAAGTCAATTAAATGCAATCAGATGAAAATGTAAACACAATGGAACTGCATTTCAACAACAGTCTTTGAAAAATGGATAATTACAAAATATTTCATTATGACAGATCTCTGGCTAATCCAGAAACAGCATTCCATTTGGTTTCCATTTCTAACAAATAATTTTTGTGTGTGTTCCACTCTTTGTTTTACATATCACTCTCTTAAACCTTGAAGTTTAAATGTTTGTCCCAAGGTATGCTATGTTAAGTGTTTACTCAAACCATTACTGGTACCTTTCCTTTTTATATCAAACATATATCCACACCATCACTGGTAATTCTTGCTTTGCTGCTGTAAAAACTTCCAGAAAAGCATGCTGTCCTTAACATATAAGCAGCATTACAATTAACATAGTATACATTAAAAAATCCTTTCATTCAATGTGATGTAGACTCATGTAACATTAGTATCTCATGTATTTTGCCCACTACTTTGCAGAAAGAGTAGGCTACTCCTACCAACCCTCAGATTTCTCTGTCTCATCTTAGATGTGCCAGTTAGCTATATATTAATAGTATTACTAATATACATTAGCTTCAACTGCGGTGGTGGTGCTGCGGTAGCGTTGTCGCCTCACAGTAAGACGTTGTCCTGTTCGATTTTCAGCTAGAGCGTCTTCTGTGTGGAGACAAGCGTGAATGGGTGTACCTTCGTTGAAGGTTGTGCGTCAGGGCCGGCAACTCGGCACGTAAAAAATCTACTGCCAATCATTAGCGGACCGGAGTTCCGCTGTGGTGACCCCTAACTGGGAAAAGCCAAAAGACACAACAACAACAACAACTAATATACATTAGCTTTATTATAGCTGTTGCAATCAGTAGAACAATTATTGTTCCATGCTAACTTTCAAAATCATCATTTCTATGTCTTTCACCAATGTATAGATTAAAACATTGTTTTAAAGATGATGTAACCATCATTGCTTTGTGTTCAAACTACAGTTAATTTCTATTTCAGATGCTCCCAAATCCTCCTTTGACACATTTCTTCCCTGAAGGCTAAGCATCCTTTGGCCCATTTGTTACCCTAAAGGCAAGTGTGCCCAGAGCAGTGTCATCATCTTTACGGGAGATGAGTTTTTTTGCTTAATCCCTAGCATTTTGCTGTGCATGCCCAGTGATGTCACTGGTAGTGGATAGGCATTGCACAGGACTCTGCTTCACTTCTGCAAGTGATATAAGGACTCTTATTCACTTCTGTAACTAATGCAAGTCCATAAATTACCTATCCCTCCAAGTTGTGGTAAATGGCTCTGCTGCATCTCCAGGTTCATAAAACTGTCCTAGATGTATCTATATCTATCAATATGTGTATTTATTTATTTATTTATTTATTTGTTTGACATTTAAGTGGATTGGTTCATCTCAGCCAGCAGCCCATTTTCAGTGGATATCCAAGGAGAAAAGCTCCATAATTATACAGACAAATGTAGCAACATAAACATGACAAAAATATATGTGAGTACAGCAAAAAAAATTGAAAATCTTATTGTAAAATACAGCAAAAAGAGATTATAATCTTTCGACTTTTCCCGGTTAGGGGTCACCACAGCAGATCACTGGTCCACAGACTGATTGGCAGTAGATTTTTACAGTGCTGAGTTGCCAGCCCAACGCCCACCCTTCACGGAAGGCACACCCACATGCACATGCACCTACCTGCATGTCTTTAAAGGTCACTCAGCCACAGGGAGGACATGCAGACTCCACACAGAAGGCACTCCAGCCAAGAATCGAACTGAAGAACCTCTTGCTGTAAGGCGACAACGTTAACCACTGCACCACCACGGCCTACAGAGATATAATTCTAATACAGAGAAGATATTTAGAGTAGAGCTTAATATGTATATATTTACATGTGATGTAGTTGCCTACCTTGTGGGTCTACAATTTAATAAACTGTTTGTTAAGAGAAAAAATAACAAATGGAGGAGTGAGATGTTTGTGCAAAGGATAATGGGAATGCAATAGAGTAGAGGATTAGGTTGGGTCATGATAGGGGCAGGACTTTGTGTTAAATAGGAGTAGTCTAAGTTCCTTTTTGAAGTTCTTGGGGTGGGGGGGTGGTTCTTATGTCTTAGGGGAGTTTATTCCAGGCTTGGGCTACAGAGCATTTGTATAGCAGTTATCCAATTTTTTTGTTAGGTTTATAGATATTGGGGAGTTGTTGATTGGGTGTACAGAGATGACGATTGGGGGTGTAATAGGATACAAGGGAGGAGAGAGAAGGGGAGGAGGACCATTTGTATAGTATTGAGTGCGTGATTTGAAATTGTGACAGTAGGAGTTGTTGGGGGAATTCTAGCCATTGAAGAGAGTTGAGTGCAAGGCAGTGATGAGAGTTGTTAGCAGCAAATCTAGCTATTTTGTGGTATGTTTGTTGGAGTTTAGATAAGACTGTAGATTGTATGTTAGTTAGGATTGGGGCAGCATAAAGAAGGGAGTGAAGGAGGAGTGCCTGAGCCAAGGAGAGTCTAGCGTCACAGGTAAGGAATTTTCTATTTCGGTGTAGTAGACCTAGTTTTTAGTGGGTTTTTGTGATACTTTGCTGAATATGCAAGTTAAATTTTGGTTCCTCATCTATAATGGTATCTAAGAGCTTAATGTGGGGTTCTGGTTTAATGGTGGTCTTGTCAGAGGACATGATGTCAAAGGTTGATTTATGGTGAGAGAGAGAGAGAGCGAGCAAAAAATAGCAAGAGTTTAGCTTTTTTGGGGGGGGGGGGTTTAAGATGCGCTGATTATCAGAGAGCTACTTTTCAATGGACAGGAAAGAGTCTTGGGTGTGAGCATGGAGGTCAGAGATGTTGTTGGAGATGGAGATGAGTGTAGAATCATCAGCATATTGAATAACGGAGGGTTGTTTGCAAGTGATATGGAGATCATTGGTAAAGATATTGAACAGAAGGGTGCATAGGATGGAACTCTGGGGACACCAGATGTAATCGGTAGGAAGGTGGAGCAGGAAGTGAGCCATCTGAGTGATTGGAGAGGTAACTAATGAAGCAGCCAAGGGAGGGACCAGAGAGATTGAGATCAGTTATTTTTGATAGTAGTAAAGAGTGAGAAACAGTATCAAAGGCTTTGGAGAGGTCAAGGAAAAGACAGGATACAAGTTGGTTATTACCCCTGGCCTCAGCTACAGTATGAGTAAAAGATAAAAGTGTGGTGGCAGTACTATGGTTTGGCCTGAAGCCATGTTGAGTGGGTGTTAGAAGGTTTTCCTGGAGGGGAAAATTGAGCAGTTGAGTGTGAATGCATGTTTCCAGTATTTTGGAGAGAGGGGGAAAGTATGGCTATGGGTCTGTAATTAGATGGGTCAGTAGAATTCCCGCCTTTATGCAAAGGGATGACGTAGAAGGATTTCAAATGTCTGGAACTGTGGCTTCTTGAATTGATCTATTGATTAGCAGGGATACAGGGTAGGCTATGGATTTAGTGGCTAGTTTGCGGAAGATAGGAGGAAGATTATCTGTGGAGGGAGAGCAGGGTTTGAGCTTGAGCAGGAGTGATTTGATATAAGCAGTGGAGACAGGTTTAAAGGAGAAAAGGTTTTTGTTGTGTGGGTTAGAAGAGGTGGGTGAGGGATTAGAGTTGTGGTTGGTGTGAGTAACATTTTGCATAGTATGAGGATGAGGGTTTATATCTACCTATATATGTGCATATCTATATATATATATATGTGCATATCTATATATATATATATATATATATATATATATATATATATATATATATATGGATCTATGTCAGATTATCGAAGTTCCAAAACTTCAAAATTCATATGGCCGAGACCATATGATTGAAGTTTCGGAACTTCAAACACTAAAAAAAAGTCTATTTTTAATGTTTTTGTAGGAGGGGATGCCCCCCGCCCCCGCATATCCCACGTGGGTGGCTGCACTCCACTCACCCCATGCTAATTAAATACACCAACTCTGAGATCACACTACATTACAGAAAATGGTAAAATTCCCATTCCACGCTGTACTGTGATCTCCATTCAAAACATTCCAAGTTTCAAAACTTCAATCATATGGTCCCGACCATATGACTTTTGAAGTTTTGAAAGTTCAATAATCTGATAGGGACCCATATATATATATATATATATATATATATATATATATATATATATATATATATATATAAATATATATATATATATATATATATATATATATATATATATATATATATATATGGGTCTACTACCGGAGATCAAAATTACAAAATTTCGAAATCCGGTAGTAGATGCCCACTTACGCGAAAGTGCTCTTCACTGAAAGTGCATTTTCGCGAACACCACTTGAGCGAATAGTTACGGACCTTAGGTTTAGGGCTTGGGTTAAGGATAGTGGATAGCTAGTAGGGCTATTCCCTATCCTTAACCCAAGCCCTAACCCTAAGGTCCATTACTACCGCACCACAGTGGAGGAAATTGTATATCCTCTACGGTGCATTAGTCATGGACCTATATCCTCCACTGTGATGCTGTAGTCATGGACCTTAGGGTTAGGGCTTGGGTTAAGAATAGTGGATACCTAGTAGGGCTATCCACTATCCTTAACCCAAGCCCTAACCCTAAGGTCTGTGACTACCGCACCACAGTAGAGGACATTGTCCGTTCGTTCTAGTGGTGTTCGTGAAAGTGCACTTTCGGTGAAGTGCACTTTCGCGTTAGTGGGCATCTACTACTGAATTTCTAAATAGTGTAATTTTGATCTCTGGTAGTAGACCCATATATACATATATTTATATATATATATATATATATATATATATATATATATATATATATATATAAATACACATAGATAGATATAGATATCGATGCTCTTGCTAGTTTATAAATGTAGTATTATCAGAGGAGCAAAAGAAGCTACTGTTATTGTTCCTGGCCATTGCAGACATAACTGATTATCAAACAGGCATTCTAACAAAGCAATCCATACCTTTCTCAACAGTTCCTCAGCATTTGCAGTATATGGTATTGTTTGTGATTGTAACACCTTTTATATAAGTAAAACTGACAGACTAGTACTTACCAGAATTTAGGAGCATTTAAAAGAATGTAGAAAACCAATTGGCCAACAAAGGAGATATGTTTACATTTACATTTTTTTATGAGAAGTGTATGTCCCACTAACAGTTATAGCCCTGAAAAGAGTCGCCCACAGAAGCCTCATTGTCTTGCAATTTATATTCTTTGCCAAAGCCAACTTCACGCTTCTTAAGACAGAAGTGGCAAACTTCATGACACCCATGCTGACGGACAATAGAGGTATGACTGCTGAATCCTACACAAATGCACTTTATAAACACTTACATGCGTGCATGGATCGTGCAATCCCTAACAGAACCAAGATGTTATCCTCCAAAAAAAGGAAGCCAATCTGGTGGTCCCCTGCCATAAACAAACTCTACAACAGAAGAAATAAACTGTTGCAAAAAAGAGTAAAATCCCATGACTGGAGAAACTCCCTGGTCAGCTTCAGTAAGAAGCTGAGATCCCTCCAAAGCTAGTTATGAAAGCAAAATCGCCACTGACTCTAAAGACAACCACAAAGCATTCTATAGCTATGTCAAGAATCTCAATGGCAACACTCAGATCTGCTCTGAGTTACAGCACAATGGCACTAAATATACAGAACCAACGGATATTGCCAACATCCTGGCAGATAGGTTCAGTGCTAACTTTACCCCTCTGTCATCCCCTAAAGGGCCCATCTCTATATCAGAAGAATGCAAAGTTCCTGTAATCACAGCTGCACAGGTAAAAAACACACTATCCAAAGCCAAGAACACAGCATCCATGGGACCTGATGACATCCCAGGCTGTGTTCTACATGTACTACAGAATGAACTGGCACCCCACCTAAGTACCATGTTCAGTCATAGCCTCACCTCAGGCTATGTGCCCACTGAATGGTGCACAGCACCAGTTATCCCACTCCACAAAGGGGGAGCCACCACAGACCCCAGAAACTACCACCCCCATTAGCCTAACGAGCCTGGTCTGCAAGGCTATGGAGCGTATCATCATGGAACTTATAAACAATGACATTGGTAATCTCCAAACTCAGGACCCCACCCAGTTCGGGTTTGTAAAAGGCAGATCATGTCTCCTAAATCTGATAGACTTCTTTGAAGCAGTCACCAAAGCCGTAGATGAGGGTAAGGTGGTTCACACAGCCTATCTAGATCTCGTCAAGGCTTTTGACACCATTCTGGAATTATATATAAACTCACTAAACTAGGTATAAATACCTATGTCACTAGATGGGTTGCCAAATGGCTCACTGACAGAACCCACACTGTGAAAGTAGCAGACTCCAAATCCAGCTTCAGACCAGTGACAAGTGGAGTACCACAGGGTTCAGTCCTGGGTCCTCTCCTGTTTGGTATCTACTTCTCTGAAGTACAGGCCAACACAGAAGGTCTTTATTAATGAAGTTCGCAGATGACTGCAAACTAGGAGCCATAATCAAAACTCCAAAAGATGTGGACATCCTACAAAAGGGCCTTGCTGAGACAGATGCCTGGTGTCAAAGCCATGGCCTCAAGCTCAATGCCAAAAAGTGCATTGTCATTCCTTTTGGTAAAAACTCAGTACCCATGAACTACCACATAGGTGGTAGACTACTTAACACCGAAAGTGTGATAAGAGACCTTAGGACACAGGTGGACAGTAGTCTCTCCTTTGATAATCACATCGCCACAGTAGTCAGGAAATCCTTCTATGTGGCACACCTCATCACAAAAGGTTTCTCATCCAGGAAAAAAGAGGTAATTGTTCCCCTCTACTCGTCACTCATTAGACCCCTTTTGGTATGTACCTCACAAGACATCTACAACAACTGGAAAGGCCACAGAAATACCTCACAAAGAGGATTACCGGCCTCAAAGAGATGCCCTATGCAGACCGTCTCAAAAAACTGCAGCTTTACTCCATTGCATATCGCCTACTCAGAGGCGATCTCTGCCTAACACACAAAGCTATGTCAAACTCAGAGCTTTTAGACATACTTAAAGAAATCCCAATCCCTACGAGCTACACGCTCTAGGAACCTAAACCTCGTCACCACAATAAACAGAACATGCTGGTGGGATAGATTCCTGTCCCAGAGACTTCCCATACTCTGGAACAAACTACCTATCTATATCAAACAAAGCTCCTCATTAGCACTGTTCAAGAAAAATCTTGATGATTGGATGGAAGATAGGAAATTCACCCCAGGGATCACTTCTGTGGCTCTGCTCGACAGTGGCACAGGAAAATAATTTTCTTGGGTGGCGAAAGCCAGGGTACCTTTGGCTAGGCTTATATAGGCCCTAGAGCCAATAGCCTAGTACATACCTATGAACCTATGAACCTCATCAGTGACCTTAATCAGGACATTTCATGGTAGATGCTAGTTTAGTCTTACTAACTGGTTAATTAGTTAATTGATTCTGTTTATTCATTCCACTTTTTACATGGTGCATTGTCACTTAGTTGTTACCCTTTGAAGAGTGTTTATATTTGAAATACTAAGTCCTTGTTGGTATAATAAATTTGCCTTGGTTTTGAATGGAATTTTCCTTAGTGCTGTCTTGTTGGAGTTGGACTTAGCTTCTACTGGACTATACATTTCTGCCCTTCACTTGTAAGATGTCTCACATTACAATAGATAGTAATGGATATATATAGTAATATATATAGATATGGATAGATATAGATATAGATAGTAATAATAATAGATATACACACACACACACACACACACACACACACACACACACACACACACACGTTATATATGTATGCATATGTATATATACAGGTCTACTTCTAAATACTGTAATTCCAAAATATCAAAGACCAGAATACCAAGATAAGAATTACAAAACTAAAAATCCCAAACTGTGTAAGTATTCCCAGGGCAAGTAAACACTTGCCCAACATGGGCAATTATGCCCTTTCTCCACTGTAGTACGATCCCGGAGTTGGTGTATATATAGTTAGGGAGGGTGTGGGGGCATAGCCCCCCATCTAGGTGGGTTTTAGATATTTCTATGTGTTTTAATATTGTATTGAGCAAGTGTTTACGTGCCCTGGGAATACTTCCGTTGTTTGGGATTTTCAGTTTCATGATTCTCAGTATTCTGGTCTTCGGTATTTTGGAATTACAGTATTTAGAAATAGATTAATATATATATATATATATATATATATATATATATATATATATGTGTGTGTGTGTGTGTGTGTGTGTGTGATAAGCTTTTCCATATTCAGTATGGCTATCCAAACAAATTATCAGTAAAATCAATGTCAAAGATTGTAATGCATCCCAGTATTCCTAATAGAATTAGAAGCTAACAAAAACGTGCACTAGTATATATACTGAGTTTTAATAAAGTCAATGCAGCTATCTAAATAACTTGCAGTAAAATTGAAGTCAAATACCACACTGCATACCAAGATTCCAAAGTCAGCCACTTAAGGTAACAAAAGTGACTAAGAAACTTGCATCATTGTATTTTTAGCTTTTACATATTCAATATAGTTATTTAAACAGCTATCAGCAAAATCAGTACTAACCTTCACAATGCATACAAATACTCTTAAGTAAGCTGTTTAAAGTAATAAATGCAACTAACAAAAATTTGTTTTAACATATATTGTACTGTTACATATTAAATAATAACGATCCATCCTCTCAATAATAATCTTAGTATAACCAGTACACTGAAAATCAGAGTGTACAGGCTCCTGGACAAACCACCCATAACTAGCAGCCACTCAACCTGTTCATCTGCTAACTACAAGTTGGCTGCAAGCACCTATCCTGGATTCCCTGAGTTACTTACTCCTTGGACATACCACACTCCTTAATATTACAATAACATTAGAAACTCCAGTCCATCTCTGTCACATGATAGTCATCATCTGCCTGACTGAGACTGATCATGTGACCCACTTCAAAACATTCAGTCATAGTTATAATTTAATATATAACTATGGGGAAATTAATTGTTGGAGGTGTAAGGAAGTTTCTAACACAGACTGGTTTCATATGATATTGGATTGTAAAACAATAACTCCTTTATGGGTTGAATTTAGAAATTTTGCCTAAGCTTTGTGGCAGATAATTGTATCATTTTTAACTCTTGAACTTATTTAATGCTCCGGTTCTGGATTGCATTCCTAGGGTGCAGGTGCCTCTCCTTTGGTCCATTTTAGATATAGCAGGAAAAATAGCCACAAAGAATTGGAAATGTAAAACTACTCTTTATTTTACTGAAGTCATTAATTTAGCAAAAAAAAGGTCTGTAAAAAGAATCGTCAACTGATAAAATGAGAACTGCAAATATTACTCACCCGTTTAGATTTTAGTCAAAATTAAGTGATTTACTTGATAAATTTTAATGATTTAATTTTCTTTGTGGGTTTCATTGTGGACATCTCTAAATAGTTATGTTTTTGTTCTATCTTTAAATAATTTGTGCAATCTTTGTTTTAAAATTAATAAAAAGTTGTTTAAAAGTATTCAATCATAAACCATGCTCATACCTTACCAGGTTTGGGATCTATTTTCCAAAGGCAAACCATAAAGTTTCTTAACACAGTTATACCAAAGGCTTAAGACATCTCCATGAAATATCTACTTCAAAAAGAAAATATCATCTTCCAAGAAACCCCTTTTTCCCTAACAATCAAGCAGACATCACAAAAATCTTACAAGCATGTGTGATATCCATGTCTTGATAGGGCAGGGGCTCACAATCCAAGTAAGGAATGAAAGTTCACCCATGCTGCATAAAGGTTGTTGTCCAAATAAGACAATCATGCATCCATTCAACAGTTCCATATTAGGATGCCAGAAATCACAAACCATGAATCAAAGTCCAACTGGCAACACACAGCTCAGCTTTTGCAGGCACTACATTCTAACGTCATTCACTCCAGATAAGGCCATGGTCTTTAGGGGCACCAAACCTCTGGTGCACTATAAGATCCAATCAAAAGTATATTTCTCTTCCTTTTAATGTAGCCCCCCCCCCCCGCCACACACTAGCAACTTACATAATCTCTAATCAATAACATACCAACAAAACATACTCATTACATATTTAATTCTTAACTACTTTTTAATACTGAGTCCTAGAATTCTTAAATTATTCAAGAAACCTTTACATATGATCTCATTCTAGTAACATTTTTGCAATTAGAAACAAATCACAGTACTTAATAAGTCCCAGATCTTCGTTAGTTATGATTGACATAACCTGGCAAGTCCAAGTTGTCCAAACAATACTGAGAAATCACCAACCCATCAACAGCTTTGAAAGCACTTTGAAGCAATCAATTACTGCTACTCATTTTCACAGGTATCTTATACTCATAAAATAATTTCCTTTTCCTTGAAACAGGACATACTGTGGTAACTTTAACATTATCGGTGCTTCAATTACAAACCAAATCATACCCACAGAGAAGAAAACTCCTTCAGCACAGCTGAATGCAATAGTTTAAACTTCAAATTCATTGCATTATATTCTGGCATTACTCTATAAAATGAAACTTGTTCAGCAACTTGTGAGGAAGAGTTATGACTACAAAATATTTTCTTTTACCTAAACAACACATTTTATGCAGTTGCCAAAACTGTGACAATAACGTGTTGCTTTTTATGCAGAGATTGTAAATCGGCAGGACACAGTCCAGCACTTCTACAACTAGTGGATTTGAGTTGCACGTCTGTTCAGATATATTTCTAGCTGTAATTAATGCTAGTGCATTTAACTATGTTCTATTAATTTCTTAACGTGCAGAACAGGAAATCGATAGCACAGCATGTTACAGGTCATAAAGCTGGTATTGGTATGAGGTAATCTTCAGTACTGCATACTGCAAAGCTACAAAAGTACTAGGACTCTAAAATGTGCACATGCTATGTGGATAGTGACTAAACGATAAATAGTTTCAATGCTACACAACACAAGCAATAGTTTAAAATATAACCAGACATTGGTTGTAGCTGAAATGTCAATTACAGACAAGTATTTAACAGAAAGTATTTTGTTTTCCCCTCAGAAAGTGCACTTGCGCAACAGTGGCCCTGTAAGGATAGTAAACAGCTTTTGCAAAATCAAAGATCTACAGTTCCTCATTTTGTAAGTACAGTCAAAGGATCAATATCAAATCCTTCTAAACTTCTAAAAATATAACTGGATTTTAACATCTGTGAACCTGGAGATAATATGATATTGCAGGTACAACCACTGGAAAATCATTCTCTTAACTTACTTCTTCTTTCGGCTGCTCCCGTTAGGGGTCGCCACAGCAGATCAACTGTTTCCATTTCTTCCTGTCCTCTGCATCTTGCTCTGTCACACCAGCCACCTGCATGTCCTCTCTCACCACATCCATAAACCTTATCTTAGGCCTTCTTCTTTCCTTTTACCTGGCAGCTTCATCCTTAGCATCTTTTTCCCAATATACTCTGCATCCTGCCTCAGCATATGTCCAAGCCAACATAATCTTGCCTCTCTGGCTTTGTCTCCAAACCTTGCAACCCGGGCTGACCCTCTAATATACTTATTCCTAATCCTCTCCATCCTCATCACACCCAGAGCAAATCTTAACATCTTCAGCTCTGCCATGTGAAGATCTGACTCCTGCCTTTTTGTCAATGCCACTGTCTCCAACCCATATAACATAGCTGGTCTCACTACCCTCTTGTAGACCTTCTCTTTCACTCTTACTGGTACTCATCTGTCACAAATCACTCCTGACACTCTTCTCCACTCACTCCATCCTGCCTATACTCTCTTCTTCACCTCTCTTCCACACTCACCATTACTTTGAACTGTTGATCCCAAGTATTTAAACTCATCCACCTTCGCCACCTCTACTCCCTGCATCCTCACCATTCCTCTATCCTCCCTCTCATTCACACACATATATTCTGTCTTAGTCCTGCTGACCTTCATTCCTCTTCTCTCTAGAGTATATCTCCACCTCTCCAGGGTCTCCTCCACCTGTTCCCTACTCTCACTACAGATCACAATGTCATCTAAAAACATCATAGTCCACAGGGACTCCTGTCTGATCTCGTCTGTCAAGCTGTCCATCACCATTGCAAATATGGAAGGGCTCAGAGCTGATCCTTGATGTAATCCCACCTCCACCTTAAATGCATCCGTCATTCCCACTGCAGACCTCACCACTGTCACACTACCCTCGTACATATCCTGTACCACTCTTACATACTTCTCTGACTCTCCCGATGTCCTCATACAATACCACAACTCCTCTCTAGGCACCCTGTCATATGCTTTCTTTAAATCCACAAAGACACAATGCAACTCCTTCTGACCTTCTCTGTACTTCTCCATCAACACTCTCAGAGCAAACATCGCATCTGTAGTGCTCTTTCCTGGCATGAAACCATACTGCTAATCACTAATCATCACCTCCCTTCTTAACCTAGCTTCCACTACTCTTTCCCATAATTTCATGCTGTGACTGATCAATTTAATCCCTCTGTAGTTACTACAGCTCTGCACATCACCCTTATTCTTAAAAATTGGTACCAAAACACTTTTTCTCCATTCCTCAGGCACCCTCTCACTTTCCAAGATTTCATTAAACAATCTAGTTAAAAACTCCACTGCCATTTCACGTAAACACCTCCATGCTTCCACAGGTATGTCATCTGGACCAACAGCCTTTCTGTTCTTCATCCTCTTCATAGCTATCCTTACTTCCTCCTTGCTAATCCACTGCACTTCATGATTCACTATCCGCACATCATCCAACCTTCAGAAGCAGTATGCGTAACATGAAACATGTTATATAGCATGTATATGTCAGGCAATTACAATGATTCAGAAGCAGTACGTGTAATGTGAAACGTGTTATACAGCATGTATATGTCAGGCAATTACAATGATTCAGAAGCAGTATTTGTAATGTGAAACATGGTATACAGCATATATATGTCAGACAATTACAATGATTCAGAAGCAGTATGTGTAATGTGAAACACGCTATACAGAATGCATATGTCAGGCAATTACAATGATTCAGAAGCAGTATGTGTAATGTGAAACATGTTATACAGCATGTATATGTCAGGCAATTACAATGATTCAGAAGCCCTATGTGTAATGTGAAACATGTTATATAGTAACCACAGCCTGCATAAAGAGCTGCAGTTCACTAAAAATGTTCTTCTTGGAACCACTGAAGATGTTTGTCTTTTCCCGGTTAGGGGTCGCCACAGTGGAACTCCGGTTCGCTAATGATTGGCAGTTGTTTTTTATGGTGTCGAGTTGCCAGCCTGACGCCCAACCTTCAACGAAGGCACACCCATTCAACGCATGTCTTTCAAATGCCCACTCAACTGGGGGAGGACATGCAGACTCCACACAGAAGGCACTCCCAACCCAAGCCGAGAATCGAACGGGAGAACCTCTTGCTGTGAGGCAACAACGCCACTGCTGCCACTGAAGATAATGTGCAGCAAAAGCTAATTATACAAAGAAGTTCAGAAGTGCATTTTTTGCATAGGACATGTAGTTTAGTAATGATATTCATAGAAAAGGCAAAATGACAACTGAAATGCATGCAAAAAAGTACCTGGGTACCAATGTGAACTTGCTAGGAGTAACAATATTTGGATAAACCAGAACTAAGTGATGCTACTGCATACTATAAGCAGGCAAACCACAACCCTAGAGTAAAGGTATCACAGAAGGAGAACATGATCAACATTTCAGGACATAATATAACATAAAAAGAAGAATGCAGTCTGATATAATTTACAATTCCACCTGTTTTGTAGCACTGCTGATATATGCAGACTATAGGAATTGTAGGGCCTATGTGATTACCTCATACCAGTAGAGATGAAAAAATGTATAACATTAGGTATCCTGGCAGATTAGACATTCCAGAAACTAATGCCTGATATCCCTGCTGCATCACAGTCAGCAAAATACTGATCAATGTACTAACCTGGTAAACAAAATATAAATATATAAATGCATACATAAATAAATATATGACATGCTACACTACAGCAGTGAGCATATGTGTCTCTCAAAGAGTGCAGTGAATAGAGGCCAAACTAGGTAGGCAAATTTTGATGTGGGTTGCCTGCTTGCACTCCTAGAAATTACAGAGTCCATGCACGAATCCACAAACGCACCATATAGAGACATAAACATCAATTGAAAAGAGTATTGTTTCACTGAGTGCCAGGTGATGTGCAATGCAGATGTACCAACAACAATACATATGCATAGTACATGGTACTTACATATGGCACATCTATGACATGTATCAAATGTTATGTAAAGGCCATCTCTCTCTGCAAGACTTGATTTTATGAGTTCTGCCACTTTAAAAAAATCAGCAGTGAACCAAAGAACAGTGGATTTTGAAACTCTCTGTTTCAGTTTTAAAGCTCTTTTTGCAGTGGATCGTTGTCCCCTCGGCATACTCATCATGAAAGATACACCCTTCCCATACCCCTGCTTTTTATATATATTAACTATGAGATCAGTGCACCTCAGAGTAAAGGGACATGTTGTCAACACACCATCCTGCAACACCTGCAGAAACAGATGCAGTTCCATATAACTAGGTAAAAGCTGTCAAGACGTGTATCTCACCAAACTAAAGCACAATTGCAATTTCTTCCCACATCAGAGGTGTCCTGCAGTATGCACCTAGGAACAGTAGCAAGATGTTGGCAGTATATGCCATGCAATGCATTATTTGCCATGCAATGCAGTGTGTGCCATGCAGCGCAGTATGTGCCATGCAATGCATTATTTGCCATGCAGCTCAGTATGTGCCATGCAACACAATATGCTTGTATAAACAGACAGGATAACCAGGGCATCCTACTGAGTGCAATAACACTTCCATAATAACAACACCATCATCAAGGAGCAACAGGATCCAAACCCACTGTTATTGGCACAGTGAGTACAGTACTGTCTGGTTCCAAAGCCACTGTTATTGACACAGTGAGTACAGTACTGTCTGGTTCCAAAGCCACTGTTTTTGGCACAGTGAGTACAGTACTGTCTCATTCCAAAGCCACTGTTATTGACACAGTGAGTACAGTACTGTCTGGTTCCAAATCCACTGTTATTGGTACAGTGAGTACAGTATTGTCTTGTTTAGGCATAGCAATGATATCTGGTTCACACATTATATCACAAAGATGTCTCCAGCAAACAGAAAATCATGATCACTACCTTAAAGGGGCAGTCTTTCTGTGACCTGTACAAACTATGGGTACCAGTGCACAATGTGTTTATAATCTCTGTCAGGAATTACCATAAATTAACACAACTACATAAGTCTCCTTTGGAGCAGTCATCATTATCTGCACATGTGAGAGGGGAAACACAAGAGAGACAGTCATGGGTCACATTCCCCTACACACACACACACACACACACACACACACACACACACACACACACACACACACACACACACACACACACACACACACATACACACACACACACACACACATATATACTCTCACATAAGACGCATGAGGTGAGGATCCCCAAGCACACCTTACCACATCCACAAGATCTCCCTCTCAGGATCGGCAGTGTTGCTAGATATAACAACCAGGCACACTGTAGTGATACTGACTTCTGTCCCTTTGTAACACACAGCTATGGTTATACAGGAGTGAATGCAAAGGAAGATGGCCTTCCACATGAGAGTGTGAAAGGGCTGGTAGATACCGCTTCCTACAGCATGCCACCTGCAGAAGGTTATCAGACTGTGAGAATGTGGTACCCAAAACACACAAACAACATAGAGATGAAATAAGATGCAAGAGCCACGCATATATGACACCCCTACAACTCTGTAAAGATAAAGTGCCAGTGAACAACAGAAGAATGTCAAACATATTCAAGTAAATTATTGTTATTTGGTTAGTTATAAATGCATGTTTCATACTGATAGGCAAATAACTATACTTTTTTATCAACTGAATACACACACATATATATAAAAGACTGAAAAAACAACAACAGGATAAAACTTGCAGCCTAGTTGCACATATTTTCAATGAAAAGACCAGTATTTACAGTATATACTGTTAGACACAGTGAATATCAGAGTACCAGTTAAATGCAAGTAGCAACCTCTGTCAACCTCTGTCTACTTGTAAAGACAAGGGCTGTGAAGGAAGAGAATAGAGGCGAGTTAACTAATTGCATTGCTGTAAATGTAGGAGCATTTGCCTTTCATTTTATTTTATTTCTTAAATGTTTTACTCAATACCAAAGAAATGAGTGAACTGATTTTAGTGAGGGTGGAATATATTGTCTGTTATTTAGTAAGTGCTCAAACTCACCAGCACACTGCATTCAGCTTCTTATTAGAGCACTTTTTTATTTCAGTAAATAATAGCTTAAGAACATGGAATACAAAAAAGATAAGATGTCTGCATTGGCACTGGTAGCCAACTTTTCTGGTATCCACATCTCAGAAGTGCAAAACATCAGCTTACAAAATGTCAATTGCCTTTTTCAAGGGAAAATAAAATACATAACTTCAAGACTTGCTTCATATTATTAGTTTTTCTTGCTCACAAATTTGCCTCCTTAAATATATACATTTATATGAAAAAGTTTAATGTATCTCTTCTGTCACTTTCCATTGACCTTTTTATATAGCTTTTGCCACTATCTTACAGTCTAACATGAATGGCTAGTAAACACAGATTGTTTTTATGCATACATCAGCTGCATTTTCACACCTACAGTACTTCCTCAGCTGGACTCCATCTGTGCTGATACTCTGTGATCTTAAGCTTGCTGAATGTGGGAATTTTATTGCAGTGCTCTGTGGTTTTCTTAAGAGAGCCTATGGGAGTTTCTTCATAGTCCTCCAAGAAGTTCATAAACAAAGATCTAGGTCATATTTTATGCAGACTAGCCACTGCCTCATTTGAGCTCATGCCATCATGCTGAGTGATTCCAGAAGGCATTGTGTATATTCTCCTTGGAATCTTTGTTAGGCAAGGATCACAACAGAAATAGCAGTGCTAATGTGTCCATGTCACTATGATGTGAAACTAAGCACTTAGCACTTCACTAGCTTATCTTTTCCACTACAGTTATACAGCAATGCTGAAAGAAAAGGAAATCCTTCTTGTGTTTTAATATCTAAATATAGGTATGAACTAAGGTCACTGACACAGCAAGCCTTCATACCAGTTGTTTAGTGATCGACTAATACATCATTATAACTCAAAATACAAGTTTTCAATGCATAAAATACAGGCAGACCTCAACACAAATCACCTGAGTATTTTAAGTTTTTTTGTAAATTAAAAAAGAACATTTCCATACTTACACTTTCACCACGATCTTTTAACTATCGATAAATATCCAGAATTTAATTTTTTAAACAGACAATGCTACAAGGAATTTATAAAAGAGAAATAACCAAGTTAACATTACTCTATATTTCTTTGCATTTTAATTTACTCATATTAAGGGCATATACTGGGACATATGTTTTTTAACAATTTTGACTCTGCTGCAGACTTATCTGTGACATCAGACACCCTGACCCCATGTGCAGAAATGGGAACAAAAGGGGTTGTGGATAGATGGATGGACGGATGGATGGATTGATGGATGGATTATTTTCTGAACGGTGGCTTCTTAAACATACCAAGAACTAATAAAATCACATTTTTTCAAACTATTCAAAGTCATACAAAAATGAGGAAATAGATACAAAAATACAGTGGCTACTTAAACGGTAATATTTAAAAAAGTAAATGAATAAAATGTGCATTGAAAACAAATCACCTGTAATGTTTAATTTCTTAAATGAAATAATAAACCATAGGTAAGACAATTCTTCGATCCCCGCGGTGGTGGGGCTGCAGTAGCGTTGTCGCCTCACAGTAAGATGTTTTCTTGTTCGATTCTCAGCTAAAGCGTTGTCTGTGTGGAGACATGCATGAATGGGCGTACCTTCGTTGAAGGTTGTGCGTCAGGCCTGGCAAGTCGGTACGTAAAAATCTGCTGCCAATCATTAGTGGACCGGAGTTCCGCTGTGGCGACCCCTAACTGGGAAAAAGCCGAAAGATACAGCAAGGTAAGACAATTCTTCGTTATATATCATTTAACAAAAGCTTTTTAACTTTCATGTAACTAACTAGAAAATGCTTCTTTTCAGTTTTTAGAACAATGAAACATTTCCATTTCTCGTTAATACAAGGATAGTCTCTCTTATTACAATTGTAACATTACATATTGTATAAAGTTGACTGCTTCATAAGTTTATTCAATTATGTATTTATTTAACTTTGTTTATCAAATATATGGGCTTCTCAAATGACTTTTTCAGCTATAACATGAAACAATGGCATAGCAGGGCTAACTAATATAACAACAAATTATACAGGACTGCAAAAAATGCAGACAAGACTTAAATAACAAGTTGCGCCAACTGGGATAGGTTAATTCAATCACCAAAAGGGAAACTGGCTGGGCAGTTAGCTAGGTACTTACCCATGAACTTGTAAAACTAATCTCCAGTAGAGCACACAGCTGGATAGCATCTGCATAAAGCAGATAAATACAATTTAAAGTTGCTTGCAAAGATTCTGAGATTTTAGTTGAGATAAGAAACATAAAACACCCATTTACACAAGTAACCAGTTACTAGTTACCTATGCATATACAGTTTACAGAAAAAAGAAATGAAAGCATAACATACTGCGATTTTCTACTGCAATTTATCCTCCTCCACAAAATGCATATTAGACACATAATAATGTTTTGATTCTACTTCACCGTTCTCTGCAAGGTGTATATTAAAACATAAATGCCTCAGTCATCATAAACACCCACATTTATTACATATTCTTAAAATATATACAATTCATTTTAGTGATAATGAAAGCAACATCTGTGCTCATTTTTCTAGACTAGGGTGTGGCAAAAGTTATGTAAAATACAAGGAAGGTTATGAAAATATATGGTTTATTAAATGTAATATTCTCATCAAATTACATTCTAGTCATCCTTATTTTCAAATGAAAGCAATGTATCTGTCAAAAAACAAAATTATAGGAGCATGAAATATCGGCCAAAAGAGACAAATGCATATGTAATAAAGGAAACAAAATGTTTCCACTGTAAATCTCCACTTCATTTTTTTACAAAAAGCATACTTCAGATGATTTGTGCTGAGATCTGTTTATATCACATTACGTACTACAGTTTTAGATTTTTTTTTATGAAAATGTACAACTCATTTGACATTTTTTTACAACAGAGTTCTGACATTTGAGTGAATTATTCTAATGTCTGTGTTTGTAATGTGATCAAATAAAACTTCATATCATCAGAAACATCATACATTATACACTGAAAGAGAATGTATGAGAATGACAGTGCAAATAGGACACCCAAAAACCTGCATGTTATTGCTTGGTAATGGCACATTCTGTCCACATTGAGGTTGCCTACTGACCCAAATGAAACTGGAAATCATGCATTCTTACTTTTCCAGATGATAAAAGGAATACCAGGCTGGGAGATATTCTAAAGTCCATTGTAAAAGAGGGCATCGTTTTCAGTATTACAGCAGCAACCTTCACAGTAAAAGAAAAAAAAATTGCATCCCACCCTTACAAAATTTTCTAGACTCTACATATCACAGCCTTATAAACCTGATGTGCTCCCTATCTGCAAAGACAACAAAAATGTATTAAAACTGTAGCCAGTGAGAGAAAAGGTGTGTGTGTGTGTGTGTGTGTGTGTGTGTGTGTGTGTGTGTGTGTGTGTGTGTATGAGTGTGTGTGTGTGTGTGTGTGTGTGTGTGTGTGTGTGTGTGTGTGTGTGTGTGTGTGTGTGTGTGTGTGTGTGTGATTTGGGGCACAAATGAGGCATTGCTACAGGGCCGGCATTTCAGTTTTCCCTCAGCACATTCAGGGTCAGTCGCGGCATAACTTTAAGTTCTTCTGCAATAACTAGGAAAAAAGGAAAATGATGCTTCCTTATTCCTTGACATTAGTATAAAGGATGCTTCCTTATTCCTTAACATTAGTATAAAGGATGCTTCCTTATTCCATAACATTAGTATAAAGGATGCTTCCTTATTCCTTAACATTAGTATAAAGGATGCTTCCTTATTCTGTAACATTAGTATAAAGGATGCTTCCTTATTCCTTAACATTAGTATAATGGATGCTTCCTTATTCCGTAACATTAGTATAAAGAATGCTTCCTTATTCCTTAACATTAGTATAAAGGATGCTTCCTTATTCCTTAACATTAGTATAAAAGATGCTTTCTTATTCCGTAACATTAGTATAAAAGATGCTTCCTTATTCCGTAACATTAGTATAAAGGATGCTTCCTTATTCCTTAACATTAGTATAAAAGATGCTTCCTTATTCCATAACATTAGTATAAAGGATGCTTCCTTATTCCTTAACATTAGTATAAAGGATGCTTCCTTATTCTGTAACATTAGTATAAAGGATGCTTCCTTATTCCGTAACATTAGTATAAAGGATGCTTCCTTATTCCTTAACATTAGTATAAAAGATGCTTTCTTATTCCGTAACATTAGTATAAAGGATGCTTCCTTATTCCTTAACATTAGTATAAAGGATGCTTTCTTATTCTGTAACACTAGCATAAAGGATGCTTCCTTATTCCTTAACATTAGTATAAAGGATGCTTCCTTATTCCTTAACATTAGTATAAAGGATGCTTTCTTATTCCGTAACATTAGTATAAAAGATGCTTCCTTATTCCATAACATTAGTATAAAGGATGCTTTCTTATTCTGTAACATTAGTATAAAGGATGATTCCTTATTCCTTAACATTAGTATAAAGGATGCTTTCTTATTCCGTAACATTAGTATAAAGGATGCTTCCTTATTCCGTAACATTAGTATAAAGGATGCTTCCTTATTCCTTAACATTAGTATAAAGGATGCTTTCTTATTACGTAACATTAGTATAAAAGATGCTTCCTTATTCCATAACATTAGTATAAAGGATGCTTCCTTATTCCTTAACATTAGTATAAAGGATGCTTTCTTATTCTGTAACATTAGTATAAAGGATGCTTCCTTATTCCGTAACATTAGTATAAAGGATGTTTCCTTATTCCTTAACATTAGTATAAAGGATGCTTCCTTATTCCGCAACATTAGTATAAAGGTTGCTTCCTTATTCCTTAACATTAGTATAAAGGATGCTTTCTTATTCCGTAACATTAGTATAAAAGATGCTTCCTTATTCCTTAACATTAGTATAAAGGATGCTTCCTTATTCCTTAACATTAGTATAAAGGATGCTTTCTTATTCTGTAACATTAGTATAAAGGATGCTTCCTTATTCCTTAACATTAGTATAAAAGATGCTTTCTTATTCCGTAACATTAGTATAAAAGATGCTTCCTTATTCTGTAACATTAGTATAAAGGATGCTGATGCTTCCTTATTCCTTAACATTAGTATAAAATATGCTTCCTTATTCCATAACATTAGTATAAAGGATGCTTCCTTATTCCTTAACATTAGTATAAAGGATGCTTCCTTATTCTGTAACATTAGTATAAAGGATGCTTCCTTATTCCGTAACATTAGTATAAAGGATGCTTCCTTATCCCTTAACATTAGTATAAAAGATGCTTTCTTATTCCGTAACATTAGTATAAAGGATGCTTCCTTATTCCTTAACATTAGTATAAAGGATGCTTTCTTATTCTGTAACACTAGTATAAAGGATGCTTCCTTATTCCTTAACATTAGTATAAAGGATGCTTCCTTATTCCTTAGCATTAGTATAAAGGATGCTTTCTTATTCCGTAACATTAGTATAAAAGATGCTTCCTTATTCTATAACATTAGTATAAAGGATGCTTTCTTATTCCATAACATTAGTATAAAGGATGCTTCCTTATTCCGTAACATTAGTATAAAGGATGCTTCCTTATTCCTTAACATTAGTATAAAGGATGCTTTCTTATTACGTAACATTAGTATAAAAGATGCTTCCTTATTCCATAACATTAGTCAGTGGCGGCTGGTGACTTCAAATCACAGGGGGGCTGCAGGAGACGCTGAATGGGTGGGGTCAAAGGGAAGGGGTGTGGTCAACCATAAAGGGGAGGAGCTATGCACAAAACCACAAAAAACTAACTTTAATTAAATACGCTGCCCTGGGTGGCAAACCATCATTATGAAAGTCCAATCAAGACAAAAATAAGTGTAGAAGAATAAAAATATTTCAATGCATTGGCTGCATGACAGCTTACTTAATATCTAGATGGAAACAAAAGGTTGTGAGGCATGAAAAAATAAATTACTTTTTAAATACATTACTGGAATGCCAGTCAAAATCAAGTATAAGAAAAACCAGAAGCACTCAACTCAAACCACTTCTCCTTGCACTGCAGTTCTAATTTTAATATATTCAGCTTTATTAAAGTATCAAGCAACATGCTGAAAGTAGAAATCTATGTGATGCCCCCACTTATAAAAATGTTTCTTATCCAAAAAAGACCTGCTGCCTGACAACTTGTTTCATGGGGAAAACATGATAAAAGTAAAAAATGAAAAGCAAACAAGAAACAAGCTCAAGATACATTGCTTAAAGGATTACTGTACAGGTTATGGACCACACATGATTGGTATTCTGTTTAGTTTACGGGTAAAGTCTGTAGAGATGACTGGAAGTCTCCAACAAGTGTAATGAGCTTTTTAAAATAATGGAATCCTGTCCTTTAATACCCAAGGCTTATACATTATCTAGTCAAGTATTCTCTGCATGGCAACAACAGAAAGGCTTTCAATGTTGGCAATTCTTTAACAGTATGCTTATTAAAGCTTACTTGCATCTTACGATGTCAGACAAGCTTACCTTATGGTCATTAAAGCATTGCTACTTAAACACAAAGCAACAGGCACTTTGAGTAATAAGCATAAATCTGAGTAATAAGCATAAATCAACAGTACAAAAATATGACAGAAACCAGACCATTCTGCAAAATCAAGGACAGATGAAAAACCACTGTAGTACTTATACAGTGTGTCCTCCCCATCCAAGGTAGATACAACTACTCCTTGCCTTGCTTGGATACATCCAGAGTCACTACATGGGGGAGTGGGGTGCAACAAGCATGTCACAATTTGAAATCTCTATGGCTGACTGTGATGGCCCTGACACATTTGTCATACCTCTCAACCTCAAGAGCAAGAAATCTGGACAAAGCTATACACAGAAGTGGGACAAAGGCACAGCAATAAGGGCAATTTTTAAATATTGCTCTAATAAACTTAGAAAGATAATAGAATAGGTCTTGCATTAGTATGAATTTTCTGAAGGGTATAAAATCTGAAACTCAAATGTCTGTCATTTTCTAACTTCAGTCTTTAGTGATTTGTCACTAATTTGCCAAAAAACACAATTTTATGAAAAATGGACCAAAAATGTGATGCAAAAATATAAAATAGACACACAATACAACTGCTACCTGTCAAAGAAGGGACACTTTAATATTAGTACTGCTACCTTGAGCAGCTGACAAAATAAAAGAATCTACATGCATTTCAAGTAATCTATAACTTTGATTATTACAGTTATTTCTTAATTGTAAACCCTCCATGTTTTCTTCCAAAATTGCTATTTTGCGGAGGGATTATTAGGGGGAAGAGCAACATTTGAGCCAAAAATTGGGGACAGTTGAGAGGTTGGCTATGCCTAATTCTATAAAGCAATTTATTTGCATGTACCTCTCAACCTGTTAATGCAGAAAATCTGAACAAGGCCAAATATATTGGGGGCACATATAAACAGTACTAAAAATTGCTCTTGTATAAATTGAGACAGTTGATAGAACGGCTCTTACTTTAACATGCATTTTTATGAAGGTTATGAAGTCTGAAACTTATTATTTAGTGACTTCTGGCAAATCATTTAGGAATTAAAACTACAAATTTTATGAACAACAAACCAAAAATAAGAAGCAAAAATCTATTCATTCTTTGAAAATCTGGACAGTTGGAAGGTATAGTTCAGCTGGGCCTGTCTGAGTTTGCTGCCCTTCCCCCCCCCTGACAAAATAATGGTTGAATGGAGCCTCTGCAGCCATTCCAATGAACCATTACTTGGCTATTTCACTCCATTTACCATAAACACTAATGTGCATACTGCTTTACTTCATTGATGAGTTGGACTTCATTTGAAAGTTTTATTTTGTATTTTACAGCACAAACATTAAGTCATCTGTTAAACAAAGCAATGCAGTCTCACAATGAAAACTTAGCATTAGAACTTCTCTGCCCTTGAAACTCACATTCATTGAAACAGCATTGAAACCCACATTCAAAGAAAATACATTTTGCCAGTGGCAGATAAAGATTAATTTTGGGCTGTTTTCGAATCATAGGCCCCTTGCATATGAAACATACATGTGCTCTTTGATACACCTTCCTCATTGTACTAAAATTAATTATATTCCTTGTACAATACAGTACACTTGTTAGAGGGTGTTTTAAATTTGTTTTGAGCATTTTTCCAGTAAGCAATGAAACAAAACATATGCACCCATAATGGCAAAACTGCCCAGTTGAGAACATTTATCATAAAAAAGTCTACTCAGACTTCCACAGTCCACCATTATTAGTAAATATACACAATTCTACAGTCCACCATTATTAGTAAATATGCACAATTCCACAGTCCACCATTATTAGTAAATATGCACAATTCTACAGTCCACCATTATCAGTAAATATGCACAATTCTACAGTGCACCTTTATCAGTAAATATGCACAATTCTACAGTCCATATTCAGTGAATTCAGTTCTTGCCATAGCTGTCAACCTTAGCACAAGAACCTGGACAAAGCCAATAATGGGGGAATACAGTCCCAAAAATAGGGACAAATTTAAAATATTCATCTTATAAACTTAGAAAATTGCTAGAAAAAAAGGTTGTGCTACTATGTATTCTGAAGAACATGAAGTTTGAAATTCAAATGCCGGTCAATTTTACTGCGGACAGAACAAAAACAATTTTCAGCAGAGACGCAGGGATTAATACTGCAGACACGTCTTTGTAAAATGGCAGGGCACCAGAGCAAATCCACACAAACACAGGGAGGAGATGCAGACTCCACACAGAAGCCACCCCAACCAAGAATCAAACCAGAAAACCTATAGCTGTGAGGCAACAATACTACCACTGCACCATCAAATCTGCAATGACTTAAACATTCAGAAACCTGAAGTCTGAAATTCAAATGCCGGTCAATTTTACTGCGGACAGAACAAAAACAATTTTCAGCAGAGACGCAGGGATTAATACTGCAGACACGTCTTTGTAAAATGGCAGGGCACCAGAGCAAATCCACACAAACACAGGGAGAAGATGCAGACTCCACAAAGAAGCTACCCCAACCAAGAATCAAACCAGAAAACCTATAGCTGTGAGACAACAATACTACCACTGCACCATCAAATCTGCAGGGAATTAAGCATTCAGAAACCTGAAGTCTGAAATTCAAATGCCGGTCAATTTTACTGCGGACAGAACAAAAACAATTTTCAGCAGAGACGCAGGGATTAATATTGCAGACACGTCTTTGTAAAATGGCAGGGCACCAGAGCAAATCCACACAAACACAGGGAGGAGATGCAGACTCCACACAGAAGCTACCCCAACCAAGAATCAAACCAGAAAACCTATAGCTGTGAGGCAACAATACTACCACTGCACCATCAAATCTGCAGGGAATTAAACATTCAGAAACCTGAAGTCTGAAATTCAAATGCCGGTCATTTTACTGCGGACAGAACAAAAACAATTTTCAGCAGAGACGCAGGGATTAATACTGCAGACACGTCTTTGTAAAATGGCAGGGCACCAGAGCAAATCCACACAAACACAGGGAGGAGATGCAGACTCCACACAGAAGCTACCCCAACCAGGAATCAAACCAGAAAACCTATAGCTGTGAGGCAACAATACTACCACTGCACCATCAAATCTGCAGGGAATTAAACATTCAGAAACCTGAAGTCTGAAATTCAAATGCCGGTCAATTTTACTGCGGACAGAACAAAAACAATTTTCAGCAGAGACGCAGGGATTAATACTGCAGACACGTCTTTGTAAAATGGCAGGGCACCAGAGCAAAGCCACACAAACACAGGGAGGAGATGCAGACTCCACACAGAAGCTACCCCAACCAAGAATCAAACCAGAAAACCTATAGCTGTGAGGCAACAATACTACCACTGCACCATCAAATCTGCAGGGAGTTAAACATTCAGAAACCTGAAGTCTGAAATTCAAATGCCGGTCAATTTTACTGCGGACAGAACAAAAACAATTTTCAGCAGAGACGCAGGAATTAATACTGCAGACACGTCTTTGTAAAATGGCAGGGCACCAGAGCAAATCCACACAAACACAGGGAGGAGATGCAGACTCCACACAGAACCCCCCCAACGAAGAATCAAACCAGAAAACCTATAGCTGTGAGGCAACAATACTACCACTGCACCATCAAATCTGCAAGGAATTAAACATTCAGAAACCTGAAGTCTGAAATTCAAATGCCTGTCAATTTTTTTTAACATTTGTTAATCAGGACAGTCTGACTTGGAACAAAAAAACAATTTTCAGCAGAGGCCCAGGAAGAAATAATGCAGACATGTCTTTGTAACATGGGAGGACACAAAAGCAAACCCACACAAACACAGGGAGAAGATACGGACCCCACAAAGAAGGAACCCCAGCCAAGAATCAAACCTGAGAACCTGCAGCTGTGAGGCAACAATGCTACTACTACACCATCAAATACCAAGCATTGCAACATTTACAAACCACAGATATTATGAGGAACAGATCAGATCAAATATGAGGCAAAAATCTGCAATTTTTTTACAAATGGTGGTGGGTAGGGAACTCAAGTCTTCAACACCTGCATACAGGGTACAGGGTTCAAGCCTGAGGTATTCCCTACCACACCACCATGAGCACCTGGGGCATTTACACACACACACACACACCCCCCTCCAGTTACAAGCACCAGCTAACACACACACCTCCAGTTACAAGCACCAGCTAACACACACACCTCCAGTTACAAGCACCAGCTAACACACACACCTCCAGTTACAAGCACCAGCTAACACACACACACACCTCCAGTTACAAGCACCAGCTAACACACACACACACCTCCAGTTACAAGCACCAGCTAACACACACACAACTCCAGTTAAAAGCACCAACACATAAAGTAAAATGCACCATACACTTACCTGTCTGTTCTCCATACCATATCCTGCCCGCGCAATACTCACAAAGACCCGCGAGATCCCAGCAAAGCTCCTTCCTGACGAGATCCCAAGCTCCCTCCTGAGGCTGTTGCAGTCCGGATGTGATATATCCTTCCAGCGTGTCTGTGCACTTTAAAAGTGCACAGACGTCTCTATGGGTCCTGCCGGACTGCCTTGAGCATGCGCATAGACCGACGGTAGTTGGGACTACTGCGCATGCGCGAAATTTAAAAAGATAATTTTTTTTTTGTTTTCTTTTTTAATTTTTAGTTTGAGGGGGCTGCAGTCCAGCAGCCCGATGCCACGAGCCATCCCTGACATTAGTATAAAGGATGCTTCCTTATTCCTTAACATTAGTATAAAGGATGCTTTCTTGTTCTGTAACATTAGTATAAAAGATGCTTCCTTATTCCGTAACATTAGTATAAAGGATGTTTCCTTATTCCTTAACATTAGTATAAAGGATGCTTCCTTATTCCGCAACATTAGTATAAAGGATGCTTCCTTATTCCTTAACATTAGTATAAAGGATGCTTTCTTATTCCGTAACATTAGTATAAAAGATGCTTCCTTATTCCTTAACATTAGTATAAAGGATGCTTCCTTATTCCTTAACATTAGTATAAAGGATGCTTTCTTATTCTGTAACATTAGTATAAAGGATGCTTCCTTATTCCTTAACATTAGTATAAAGGATGCTTTCTTATTCCGTAACATTAGTATAAAAGATGCTTCCTTATTCCTTAACATTACTATAAAGGATGCTTCCTTATTCCGTAACATTAGTATAAAGGATGCTTCCTTATTCCTTAACATTAGTATAAAGGATGCTTCCTTATTCCGTAACATTAGTATAAAGGATACTTCCTTATTCCTTAACATTAGTATAAAGGATGCTTTCTTATTCCGTAACATTAGTATAAAGGATGCTTCCTTATTCCGTAACATTAGTATAAAGGACGCTTCCTTATTCCTTAACATTAGTATAAAGGATGCTTTCTTATTCCGTAACATTAGTATAAAGGATGCTTCCTTATTCCATAACATTAGTATAAAGGATGCTTCTTTATTCCATTATATTAGTATAAAGGATATTTCCTTATTCTGTAACATTAGTATAAAGGATGCTTCCTTATTCCGTAACATTAGTATAAAGGATGTTTCCTTATTCTGTAACATTAGTATAAAGGATGCTTCCTTATTCCTTAACATTAGTATAAAGGATGCTTTCTTATTCCGTAACATTAGTATAAAAGATGCTTCCTTATTCCGTAACATTAGTATAAAGGATGCTTCCTTATTTCTTAACATTAGTATAAAGGATGCTTCCTTATTCCTTAACATTAGTATAAAAGATGCTTCCTTATACCGTAACATTAGTATAAAGGATGCTTCCTTATTACATAACATTAGTATAAAGGATGTTTCCTTATTCCTTAACATTAGTATAAAGGATGCTTCCTTATTCCGTAACATTAGTATAAAGGATGCTTCCTTATTCCTTAACATTAGTATAAAGGATGCTTCCTTATTCCTTAACATTAGTATAAAGGATGCTTCCTTATTCCGTAACATTAGTATAAAGGATGCTTCCTTATTCCTTAACATTAGTATAAAGGATGCTTCCTTATTCCTTAACATTAGTATAAAAGATGCTTCCTTATTCCGTAACATTAGTATAAAAGATGCTTCCTTATTACATAACATTAGTATAAAGGATGTTTCCTTATTCCTTAACATTAGTATAAAGGATGCTTCCTTATTCCTTAACATTAGTATAAAGGATGCTTCCTTATTCCTTAACATTAGTATAAAAGATGCTTCCTTATTCCGTAACATTAGTATAAAAGATGCTTCATTACATAACATTAGTATAAAGGATGTTTCCTTATTCCTTAACATTAGTATAAAGGATGCTTCCTTATTCCGTAACATTAGTATAAAGGATGCTTCCTTATTCCTTAACATTAGTATAAAGGATGCTTCCTTATTCCATTATATTAGTATAAAGGATGCTTCCTTATTCCTTAACATTAGTATAAAGGATGCTTCCTTATTCCATTATATTAGTATAAAGGATGCTTCCTTATTCCTTAACATTAGTATAAAGGATGCTTCCTTATTCCTTAACATTAGTACATAATCATTGGCGTAGCACAGCAATTTGGGGACCTAAAGCTTGTTATATAAAAACACAATGTGCCTACATTACTTAATGCGTGCAAAGGATTCTATCAAAAATATAAGTAAAACAGGTAAGAGGAGACAGACTGTCTGTTCTACGTCTGCTGAAAATATACATAGATGGAGACAAAGTATAATTAGTTAGTTTCTGTGGGAATGCTAAGTTAACATAACCTCTACCCTTTGCCTAAAACAAGAGGAAAACCCATGGCCTTTCACAAAAAATGGTACAACATTAAGATGAATGCACATACAATATCTTGTAAAAAAAAAGCTCCCACATTCCAACTACATGGTTCTGTTTCAATATAGCATAAGTCAGAGTATTAATCATATTATGCCCAGTGTCCCCTTAAAAAAATCCCCATTGGTAACATGTGGAGACCAAAGACAAGGCCATAGCCTTATTTTAATTTCAGAATTCCATTGCATGCTTAGCGTTTCAATCGGGATGAACCTGTCCTTGACCTGTCCTTGACAGGTTTTCATAGGTTCATACGTTCATAGGTGTGTACCAGGCTAACTGTTTTACTTTCCATTTTTTTCACTACCTTCTTTTTTTCTTTAAACATTTCGTGTACATATTGCACTACACTATTCATAATCTTTTCCTGAATATTTTCTATTTCTTCTTTTATATTTTTTATTGTTCTCATTATACTACCACAGAGGCATATCAATGCGGGAGTGGAGGGTGCAGTCCACCATGAGTACAAACAATAAGGGGTGCAGTAGCCTTGTCTTTTAAAAACTTTTTGCATTTTAAATCTGAAAAGCTTACAGTAAAACCAGAGCTAGATCCTTTAAGGGCATTCTTCTCTAAGAACACCCTCTGTCTGTGCATCCCTGCATGTCACTTTCTGCATGGAATTTAAATATGGCACCTGTTACTTATTCCTTTTGTGTGTTCCACATAGAATTTAAATATGAGACAGCTGCTGCCTGTGTGTGTGTGCATGTGTGTGTTTGGGATGGCAGATTAGTAAAATATTTTAAAGTTTGGCATGTGTGTGTTTGTGTGTGTGTGTGTGTGTGTGTGTGTGTGTGTGTGTGTGTGTGTGTGTGTGTGAGAGAGTGTGTGTGTGTGTGTGTGTGTGGGGGGGGGGGGATTTATTTGAATATTTTGAAATTGGATATTTACGTTCTTTTTTCATTGTACTCTTCTGCCCTTTTTCTGCTTTGGTTAGGGGAGGTAGCTAGCTGGGCTGTGGATTAAAGTAACTTGTCCTTACACTTGCTCAGCTTAAATTCTGCCATTAATGCTGGCAAGTGGATATTTGTGTTAAATTGGAATATTTGTATCCTTTTTTGGGGGAGGGTCTGCCAGATGTGCTGTGGATGAATGTAACTTGCCCTTTTCACTTGCCTGTTTGAAGTCCACCCTTAAGATACTTTTGCATGAATAAATCTGAATATTTTTGCCTTTCTTGGAGAGGCTGGCAGTAGTTTTGCTCCTTTCATATTATTTTAAAGGCTAGCTAGTTTGCATTTGTGTGAAATTGAATGGAAACTAAATCCCAGTAGCTGGCAGAAGCATACAATGAAGAAAAATCAAACTCTCAAATATAAAAAAACACAACAATGTATTAGCACACAAACACATAAACGCTTTCACGGCTCCAAAAGACCACTTCCTCAGACAATTTCAAATATCAAAGAGAACCTATTTAAAGTTTAAAAAACACATCACATGACACTCGCCAATAAATATTTTTAAAGTAACATATACATTATAAAGTACTCTCTCATAAATATGAAGCAATATATTCAACAATACATATAATTAGAAATGTAAAATAAAAAATGAATAATAATAAATAATAAATAAAAATCACTAATAATTAGTGAACTGGCTAAATCTCATCTCATATAGAAATATGATAACATAAAACCTTAAATGGCATCATGAAATATGACTGTCATGAAGCACACAAACCCTCTAGCAACCATAATAGTCAATAGAATGTAGAAAGAAACAACAGTGGGATGCCTAGTGCTTCAGTCGTCTAGACCTCCGCACAGGTTTGAGGGGGACATTATCATTAAGGCCCATGGCCTGATGTACACCCAACCTTAGTATCCATTCCAACTGAACTACCTCTGTGCGATTCACCACAGCCTCCCTGCGCATACTATTATGTACTACATGTAAAACTTGAAATAGAAAAGAATGGGTCATATCTGTCTGTAATATATGCTTAGCTAAAGCACTGTAGTCATGACCTTTTCGGATGCAATAAAGATGGTCCCTAATTCTATCTTCAAGACTCCTGTTTGTTTTCCCTGCATAGAACTTGAAATACCTTTGGCAATGGGCTAAATAAACAACGTTTTTAGTACAACAATCAGCATTCGCCTTGATGCTCCATAAATAACATGTTTCAGGATGCCTGAAAAATCTCGATTCATCAATGTATTGACAATAATTACAGTTGTTGCATTTAGATGTACCATCAATGCTCATAGGACGGGATATCTTCATTCTCTGAAAGCACAGCCTTTGTTTCAAGTTCCTCATATTACTGTAAACAAATCTGGGACCATTACTTAAAATATCTAAAAACCTACTGTCTGTCTCCAAAATATGCCAATTCCCTTTAATAATATTCTTTACCTCATCTATTCCTTTCGCAAAGGGGAACACAGTAGGGGGACACACATGGCTAGTAGTGCGTGCCACTATTGTGGAGTTATTTTCAGCAAAATAGGGTCTACCGCTCCCTTCCCTCTCACTACGAACCTTACAGCAGGCTGCTTCTAATTCTGTTTCACTATATCCCCTGGACATGAATTCACCTTTAAGCTCATACAAGCTCCTGTCTAAGTTGTGATCTTCACTTGTTAATCTTGATACCCTCAGTGCCTGTTCAGTAATGATGTTACCAAAAATATGGTTGGTATGCATGCTGTCCCTATGTAAATTGGAAGGTGTGTAACATTCCTTCCTATGCATACTGGTACAAAAACCATCATCCAACTTCCTGATGTTGACATCTAGATGATCGATCAAATGCTGCGAGCACGACATGGAAAATTTGAGGAACGAGCTGCTACTATTGAAGTACCTCACAACTTCATCTAGATGTCCCTTATCACCTTTCCATGCAATAAACATATCATCGACAAAACGTCGATAGATAATGATGTTCTCATTCCATTTCCTTAAGATGTTCAGATGTTCCCATTCGGACATGACCAGGTTTGCATAAGAATTAGCACAGCTTGTGCCCATGGCTACACCTGATTTCTGCCAATAGCAGTCACCCTGAAACAAGAAAATATTGTGCTCCAGCACCAACTCAAGTAACAGGCATAATAAGTCACTAAATTCATTAGTAAACAAGCCACTTCTAAGCATAGCTGTTTTTGCCATGGTAATGCCCGCTTCTTTGGGAATGCACGTGAAGAGTGACACTACGTCTAATGTGACAAAATAATCTACATCAATTATAGAAACTTTACTAAGTTTAAGATATAAGCCCCTCAAAAAATATTCCGTGTGTTTAAGAATAACCTCACTCAACATCAACACCTTCTTAAGTTGTTTATCCAAAAGTATGGATATGGCCTCTGTAAGCCAACCACCTCCTGCTACTATCGGCCTGAAATCAGGTTCAAGGGGGTTTTTGTGTATCTAAGGCAACCCGTTATTCTGTGGCATAATGGGATATTCAGTCAAGAAATAATCTAAAAGATGGTTGTCCAACACACCCAGCCTATAGCATTCACTGAGACAATTATCAATTTCCCGTTTCATCACGTCTACAATACTGATATCAACTTTAACATACACATCTATATCAGAGAGCATTGCATTCATTTTGTTAACATAGTAATCAGAATCAAGTATAACAATAGGACCCCCCTTGTCAGCAGGTCGAATGGTTATTAGGGGATTCATGACCAACTGATCTAATGCCTTCCATTCCTTCCTGGTCAAATTATTACACTTGTTCACATTAGATCTATTAATACTTTGCTGAAATTGCTTTTCACAAACCGCCAAGAATACATGAAATGCTGGTGGAAAAATCGGTGTAAATACACTAAGTTTCTGAAACACAGTAGAGTCATTAGTCACAGTCTCAATTCCAGTATCAGGATTTTTTTAATTTTTAAACAAGCCTCGTAAAGCTAAATTACGCAAAAAGAGGCAAAAATTCAACATGCAACTCACATGCTCTACCTGTGTGGTAGGAATGAAAGATAAACCCTTCGACAGCACTGAACATTCATCTGTTGTCAGCACATGTTGTGAAATATTCCACACTAAGTCATTGACTCCAACCCCCACATCTTTTTCAGGGATTGATTGTGCTGGCCAGCTGGTGGATCCTTCAGCTTCTGGCCCTTCTGATTGTCCTGGCCAAATGAGTTTCTTTTCCCCATACGAAAGTGGAGCTGAAGCCCTGGAAACTCCTGTTGGTGCTGCTCTACTAGGATCTTCCTACACACCACCGGATCCGAGTCTGAAAGTAAATTGACTGCAGGTAAATTAGTTCCTGTTAATGGCTCCATTGCTGGTGTAGAATACACCGATGTAGAAGGAGGCAGTGAAGTTACACCCCCTTGTTGCTCCCCATTAGTCCCTGGCTTCACAGTCATACTGTTATTGGTGGATGTCTCCCCAGTTGCACAGGACACAGAGTTCAAACCCTGAGTCGAAACCAATGCACATGCCGGCCCAGATGATGTATCCATATACTCTGCATTCTGTGCATTCTTATTCTTCACACCATTAATCTGAGAATTATGCTGCCTCCCAGCTAGTTGGGACCTAGGCCATGCAAACACATGTTGATTAGCAAAGTCTGTAATGTCCCGAGTTAACTTCTTCCTCTTCACGGCTAGTAAACGCTTCTCATAGCCATCCACCTTCTCAATAATTTCATTCAAAAATAATTCTGTGTCACCAGTTCCCATACACTCATTCACTTCATTCTGTTGCTCACCTATCTGATGTCCAAGCTCAATCTCCATGGGTGAGAAAAAAATCAATTAACAGTTTGAGATATGCTCGCCCAGTTTCCAAATTGATCCTCTACCAACGAGCAAGGAGATCAGGATACATATTTCTGTATGAAGGCATGTTCAGGTCCCTCAGTCCTCTCGGAATAACTTGGCGCTCTAAACATGCCACTAGACGAAATCTCTGGCATTGTAGTCTTTTGAATTTATATAAGTTGTTCTCTAAGCCACGCTTGATATCTCGTACCTTATTACTCAACGATTGCAACACCTCCTGTTCAGTCGCTAATCTCAGCTCACCTGAACACAACAGATTGTGTTTCAAATTCAAGAAATTGTACAAATGAATATTCAAGGGCTTCTCACCCAAGTTCACTGTGTTCTCTGCCATGCCAGATCCATTTCAAATAGATTGCAGAAAAACCAAAATCCAGGGTGAGACGCCCTTGAATACTCGTTTGGACAATTTCTTGAATTTGAAACACAATCTTCCACTCATTTATCCACAACCAAAACATTATTTCCTCCAGAATCTTTGTCAAAGTCCATTTTCCATTGTATTTAATTTCATTTAGTCTCTCATTTCATATAGTTCACAAACATATATATTGCTCTGTCCATTTTCTTCACTTCTTCCCATTTTCATGCACCATAATAGCCAAATTCTATTAATTCCATATTTATTTGCTCAAATTTTAACAAACTTTTCACCCTATTATGTTTACATATTTCTTTCCACAAATTATTAACTCTTTCACATTTCAAAAACACATAGTAGTAGCTCAGTAGTCTCAAACTCTTCACATGTATTACATATTCTATCTAGCTTTTTCTTGTATGGCATATTTACCATAACGGGAAAATTTCTAATAGACAATCTCCATAAAAAATCATTACATCTTTAATCTTTTTATAGTTACTATATCTCATCATTATGGCTTTTTTCTTATCTATTTCTAAATCTTTCCCTGGATCAATGCAATAAATTGCTTTCATAATATTTAAGTTCTATTCCTTTCCATTTTCTCATATACATTCTTTTTTTATTTTCCATAACACAGTTTTGTTTTGGTACTCTTTCATTTCTTCATTCATAATGCTTTTTCTCCTTCTTTTAACTTCCATTTCTTCTCACAGTTTTTTGTATTTATAAAATAGTATCATTTCTATCAAGTTTTTATTTTCCTTCATAATTCCTTTTAATACCTTATATAAAATTAAAGATGTTGCCTGTAATATTAAGTTTATTAAATCAAAGCCTCATTGCTCTTCTTTAGTATATATAATCTCTCTCTGGACTGGATTCAGTCTAGAGCCCATATAAAAGAAAATATAATCAACATTAGTTCCTTTTCATACTTAATAGGAATCATATAGATGTTATCAACATAAGCAATGTTTTCCTGTTACCATGGTGTTCGACAAGCATGCTTTTTTCTATATGAAAATCTGTATGATTTCCAAAAAATAGTCATATCCTTTACTTCTTTGAGTACATTATCCTATGGTTGTTGTCTGTATTCATTCCTTCCAAATATTATTCATAATATAGCTATATATTTTTCATTTAACTCAGTACCTCCTATTATACCTTCAAAACCAAATCCTTTACTTTTCTCTTTATTTATACTTAAACCATTTTTTAATTTATACTTAATTTTTCATTTACTTCTTCCATCCATACTTTATTTTTAACAATTAATACAATATCATCCCCATAATTATACATTATTGGCAATTGTACTTCTTTCATCATTTTGTATCCACTACAATTTGACATTTTTTTAATTTTCTTTGCTATCACATTCATAACTGGGAAAATTATGCTACTAGCTGGGCAGCCCTGCTTTATTCCACATTCTATTTTTTTTTATTTCTTCCCCAACCCAGCCACTTACATTTAGTTTCACATAGTTCTTTTCATGAATAGATTTTATTACTTGTAATATTTTTTGCTTACATTATATGCCTGCAAAATTCCCCATAATGATTTATATTGAATATTATTATAGGCTTTACTTATATCCCCTATCATAACCTTTGCTTCTACATTTTTGTTATGATATCATCAATTACTTCTCTTATTATCCATAATAACTCTTGACTTCCTTTTCCTTTTCTTCTGAATACATTTTGGTCATATATTCTATCCATTTTTTTGTAACCTTTTTATTATTATTCTCATAAAAAAAACATAACCTGTATTATTCAATGGTATAGGTCAACATTTTTTATCTCGTCTTTATTTATTTTTCAAATATGAATTGTATAACTCCTGTACATATCTCTTTCTCTTTAATTACAGTTTCTAATCATTCATTCATAACTTTATAAAAATTATTTTTGTCACTCCTTCATTTCTTTATATATACCATATTCAATTCTGTCCAGTCCTGTTGCAGAATTCATGTTAATATCTTTTAGAATTTCATTCAATTCTTTCATAGTTATTTTTTATTTTAAATACTCATTATCTTCGTTATTTAATTTTTCACCTGTACAAATTTGTTCTATGTTTTCTTCTCTTTTAACAAATAATTCCAATACATATTCTTTAATTATTTCATATAGTCCTTATTGCTGTCTTACTTGTTTACCTTCCTTATTTTTTAATTCTCTAATTATTTTTCCTTTTTTATTTTACTCAAATATGGTGCTACCCCTTCTTTCTTCCTCTTTCCCTGTAAACAATATTTTTGTTTATATGACAAGTTGTTAATTTTAATTTGATTAATTTTATATATTTCTCTTTCTTTTTCATAAAAGGAATTTTTCTTATCCAATAAGTCTCTAAATGTTTCTTGACTTATTATCTTATATCTTTTTTCTGTTCTTCTTTTCTTATACATTCTAGAAACACTTTTTTATATTTTTCTTTAAAATTAAGCCACCAAACAGTCCAATTCTCATAAAACTCTTTCATATTCAAACAATTTTTTCATAATTCCAGAGTTCTTTTTCTCTTCTAAATCTAATTCTTTTTCATTAATTCTCTTTATTCCTTTCCTATTCTGATATACTCTTCATTTTCCTGTACCTTAACACATATATCCAGCATACTTAATTCCTTTTGTTAATTTTTAAACTATCAGATATTAAAAAATAATCAACTTTGTCATAATTCCATTCCTTTTGTAGGTCCAGTGGTTATACTCCCATACACTTAACTTTCCACTTCCCATATTTTTTTAACCATTTTAACATCACAATTGCTCTTATTTTTTCTTAAATTACAATTAAAATCACCCACCACTATAATGTCCATATTTACACAAACATATTCAAGAATATCTTTAAACATCATTTCTCTTTTTCTTTTTTTGTTACGGATACATATAAAGCCATAATTATATACACATATTTTTTCCATCTCAAGTCTATTCCCATAATTCTTTCTAGTTCCACTATGGTTACATGTAATATTTTAATGCTTTCTTGACATAATATACTTATGTGTGAGCATTTTTCTTTCCACATGTTCCAAACTATCTCGCCATTCCAAGGTTTTCAGTTTGTGTTCCTTTTTCCTATGTTAAAAATCTGATATCTTCTAAAACAATATATGCATCTACTGCAGCACACGATTGTAATGTACCTATACTCCTCTTAACATTTTTCATACTGTTCACATTTAAAGCTAATAGTTTCAGCTGTTAAGAATAGTCAGTATAATAAAATGTTTATCTCTTTCCTTTCTTATTTTCTATAAGCATTATATTTTTTGAATTTTCTTTTCCTTTCTTTAACTCTTTTCCCTATTGAATTCATATTTCTTACTGTTCCACAGTCAGCTTCTTCCTCATTTGTCTCCTCTATTTCTTTTGCCTTATTTTCTTTAACTTCATGTACAACCTCTTTATCAGTCACATCTTTTTGTACATTTTCTTGTACAACACATTCTTCTATATCTTTCTCTTGTATAGCGTCATTCTCATTTTCTTGCACATTCATTTCACATTCTAGACATGAATGAGCAGTATTGCCACACTTTTTGCACTTTAAATCACATTTTTGCATTATGCTCTGTTTTACCACATAAATAACATCTTTTATTTCACATTCATTGATTAAATGATCATTTTTTTCCGCAAAAATAACAAGACTTTGGTTGACCCTTTTATTTTACAAAACCCACCTCTTACCACATTACCACTTATTCCTTACTAAAGCCATACTACCCCACCAACTCTACAAACCCTCCAAAAATAAAAACAAATTATGTCACCACTACCAAAAATCTCAAATCTACAACTCCTACTATATTCTATATCCATCTCTACCCTACTACTGCTAACAACTATTACCAGCTATCAAGTCCAACTTCAACATAACCTAATCATTCCAAAGCAATCTACATCACTTAACTATACACCCACCTATGCTTACACTCACCTAGACCCACCCTTATACACTATCTCTCACATAAATTACTCCCACCATGTAGGCATTCCCACACTACATTAAAACACATAAAAAATGATCAGTAAACTTAACAGACTCTACTTATATCTAAAAACAAAGCTCATATGTTGTGGCAACATACACCCTAACCCAGACCCACTCAGACTAGACACCCCAAGCCCCAATCTGAACAATGCCCTGTTTCATAGGCAGAAAAATTCACTCATTATTAATCTTAATGTAAGGAGTATCCTGAACAAAGTCCATGACCTTCATGCTGTACTAACCTTATACAATCCAGAAATTGTCATACTAACTGAGACCTATCTAAAACCAGAAATCCACGATAATGTAATTACAGCACCAGGGTACAATATCATGTATACAGACAGAGTAGGAAAAAGGGGAGTGGGTAGCCATACTATATAAAAATCACCTTATGCTCAAACAACTTGACATCCTAACTCCACACCTCAAAAACGTGGAACTCACCCTTGCCAAATTAAAATTGAACCAAAAAAAAATATCAACATTATAGACTGCTATATCCCCCCAGACAACAATATTACCATCATGGAAAACCTACTAGAATGGATATCTAACTCCCTACCCCAAGAAAATATCCTACTAGGTGACCTCAATATAGATTGGCTCAACTGCTCCAGTCAAAACCCACTCTCCCACATTAACGTACACTGATTAACCCAAGTTATCACATCCCCCACTAGAACTGACAAAAGAACCAAACATCAATCCATACTGGACTGGATACTTGTATTCCATTCTTCCCTAATATCCCTTGCTGGATGTCTCCCTGACACCCTCAGCGATCACCAATCAACATTTCTACTAAGATGTAAAATGCCTCTAATGACCCAGGTAACAGTACGAGAAATTAGAAATAAAAAACACTTTAACCTTAATAACTTTAACAGGGACCTAAAAAGCTGCAACTGGACCCCCTTGAAAGAGTGAGCACTTGACAAGGCGGTCTCATACTTTAATACAACCTTCATAAATATACTTAACCACCATGCCCCCCCCCCCCCAGAACCACCAGAATTAAAACTAAATATGCCCCTGGGCTAACTAAAGATACAAAAGCATTCCTCAAAAATAGGAATAAAGCCTGGATACAATTTCATAAGAATAAAACCCAAATAGACAAACAAAACTACCGTGAACTATGCAACAAGGCCAAAAAACTAATTAAAACAGACAAAATCTCCTACTACCAAAATATTCAAAACAAATATGCAAATAACCCCAAAAATTCTGGGCGGCAATCAACTCTGTCTTACAACCAGGGGAAATTTCCACCCCCACACCAAAAACAGGAAATAACCATGACAATATCCCCACACAATTCAACAACTTCTTTACAGAAACAATCCAAGCCCTTGTGAATAATCAAGCTAGCTCTAATAACAAAAATATCTTCTCCACCTGAAACAAAAGACAATAGCACCCACTTTAACTTTCATTCAGTATCAATCAAGACCATTTAAAAACTTCTCCAAAAACTCAAACCGACCACCCAAGCCGCCGATAACTTACCCACTGAATATCTCCAACTAGCTATAGCATATCCTGGTACTATCCTTATTAATAGATCCATCTCAGAATGTATGGTACCCCATTTATGGAAAATATCCCATATAATACCACTGCACAAAGGGGGCAACTCTTTTGAACTCAATAACTATTGGCCTATAGCTATACTATCCCCCTTATCAAAAATCCTTAAGAGGGTAATTCACAAACAATTGATGGAATATCTGCTAGAAAACAAACTACTATCTGTACAGCAACATGGCTTTAGACCCTCCCATAGTACCACCACTGCACTTGCATCATTCACCAATATCATAAATACTCACAGAAATAATGGACTACTCGTATCTGCTACATTCTTAGATTTATCTAAAGCTTTCGACATGGTTAACCACCTTAAACTTCTTCACTCACTCTGTACCCTAAACCTTAGTACCTCTTCTATTTCTTTGTTTAAGAGCTATATATCTGGTAGGCAGCAAGCAGTAAAATGGCAAAGCCAATTATCCTCCTTGCTGCATGTATCCCTACGGCCCCCCAAGGATTCATTTTAGGTCCTTTACTCTTCACTCTGTTCACCAATCAACTTCCATTTGCCACACCTAAAGCCTCTATAGTGCAATACACATATGACACCACTATAATATGCTCAGCCCCCACTCTAGAACACCTCCTCTCCCAAACACAAGAATGCTTCTCATGAGCCAAACCTTGGTTCTCCAACCAACAGCTCATTCTTAACCCATCCAAAACAAAATTACTCCTCTTTAGCTCCCACAGATCCCTTCCCCCTACAGACAACTTTACTATCACCTCCAACAACAATACTGCTAGTACCCCTACCAATCACACCAAGCTGCTAGGTGTGGAAATAGACAGACACCTTAGATTTGATCTCTACATTGCCCAAACTATAAAAAAAGTTCACAAAAAAACTAGGACTACTCTATCACAACAAACACTATCTCTCAAATCATTCCAAAATAACAATAGCAAGGAGACACCTACTGTCTACCTTACTCTATGCCTCCACTGTGTCACTAACCTTCGTAAAACTGATCTAAACAAACTCGAATCATGCTACAATAAGACAGCAAAATTTGTAACAGCTCATCCTATAGAACACATCACTGTGAGTGTCTCAACAAGCTTAACTGGTTAGAGCTCCCACTAATACTTCAATTCAATCAACTCGCACTAGCACACAAAATATTACAGCACTCAGACAAAATTCTAGCTCTACAACAGCTAATTCATCCTCACACCACAACAAGAACCTTAGGATCTAGCACCCAAAATCACCTACGGGTCACCAAATTTAACAATGAGGCTGGAAAATCCATCTACAGCCACTCTATATCTAAATTCTGGAACTCCCTTCCTGCCCACATAACATCCAACAACTCCACCACTCAATTTAAGAAACTCCTTAAAACTCACTTCATGAATAACAGACTAAGCTCCTGTCTCACTCCTGGATAATACTTTAGAATATAACTAATCTCATAGTCATCACACTTATAAATGCTAGCTTCTCAGCCTAACTACAGTCCTAGCATGACTATAGGAAAGGAAATGTCTACTCGTGAGTTAAGACAGCAGTACTAACTGCTTATATATGTCAAGTATCGACTATTATGAACTCTATGTATTGCTTGTCATATTTAAGAATGTGTTATATACGGTCTTACCTGTTGCTTTCATAATTACTCAGAGTGTGTACAATATCCTGTCATGTAGTTCACAATGTTAGTCTGCCTGTAATGAATGTCACATCTAATGACTTAAAACATTAAAAAATGTATGTGATTGGAGCTCTTCTCCCTGGTCCTCTGCTGAAAATGGACATGTATCCAGTCGGACTCTCCTGGTTAACAAATGTAAAAATAAATAAAATAAAATAAATAACCCCCAGTACCATGAACATTAATAATACTAGTTACTTGCATAGCATTATCATTTTCAGTATTACTCCACTTTCCCATCCCCCAGTCCACAGTCCTCTTTCATCATATATTTTTGTAGTGTCCATTACATCTTTACAAATAGTTAACAAATGTTCTTTCAGTTCTTTTGCTTCAACTTCAGTTCTAAACTGGATTATTATTCTTTTTTTGTTTGTCTGTAAAAAGCTTGCACCACATATTCTGACCATGGATAAATATTTTTCTTTTGTTCATATACACCCAAAAAATGTTCCATGGCCTGCCCAGTATCAGATATCAAGTCACAAAAAAGCATCTTTATTAACTAAAATAAATGTCTTACCTTTTTTGCTTTGACACCCAGAGGTGCTATGATAGAGTCCCAAACCTCATACCTGTCCAAATGTTCTTTTTTTACTGCTTACATGTAAACTTCTGTTTTGTTTCTTTTATTTATTTCTTCTTTGCTCCTTCTCCCACAGTCTGTGCATAAGTTTTTGTCTCTGTAACATTTTCAGGCACAGTCTCTTCTTTTCCTTTTTCTTCTTCTGTTTTTTTTTTTTTCCACGATGTCACTCCGTGAAACTGCTGCTCCATTTTATGACTCACTTAGGTTTATCATTTCTTCCAAATAATCATTCAGCAACCCCCACAATTAGAGGGGTGTAATTATGTATTTTTTTCATTATTGTCCAAACAATCACCTCTGAATCCATCTCTCTTTCAGCCACAATCTCCTTTTCCTTCACAATCTCCTTTTTCTCCAATGTCACTATTTTTTCTGCACCCACATTACCAGAATAAACTTTTGGAAGTGATTCTACCATGTTGACTACATTTTCAGTAACTTTCATTCTAGTTTCAGCACAATCTGAATCAGCCATGTTTTCTGCCTATTTCTCCAGGCCACCTCCATGCCTGGAACAAGAACAGGAAGTTAGTTGTGTCACATGCAAGTGCTTCTCCATACTACCAAGAGTAGGAAAAGTTCCCCAATGCCCTGGCCAAATTTTCCTAGTAGTATAAATATCAACTCTAGTCTCCCCTGAAAAGAGGCTACTAGCCTAGTGGGACTAAACTAGTCGACAAAAGCATAAATAAAATAAATAAATCTATCAAGTAAAGAGTAAAAAAGGCACCTCATCTGCCACCAACTTATAAACCACGGCAGACAACATGTTTGTTGTCAGAGTCTTATCATTATTAGGTATCTATTAAATTGCTTCATCCACATTATTGATGTATCAAATCCTGCAGTCTCCATCTGCAAATGTTGGTAGTTACTCCTACACAATGCATTTATATTCAGGAGCTATGCTCTGTCCTCACCCCCAATAGGAAACAGGTGCTCAGAAAAATACAAGACCTCAAAATACTCCTTATACTCATATGTTCTGCTATAGTCACATTCTTCCCTTACAGTAAAAATAGCCCAATCATCTGTTTATATTACACAATCTCTGTAATATCTATGCTATCGAATGGCTGGATTTAGCATTTAGTGTCCATTATTTCAGCCAACAAGATGTACCCTACAATTAATAGCTTTTATCACCAACTTTTCATTTTGTTTATAATTTAAATGAGAACAATAGTATATGACAAGAACATAGCACATACTACAGTTGCACTGATAGGAAGACATATTCAAAAAATTAATAAATGAATCATTTTTATAACTGGCACTTCAAAGACAAGCGTCTGTAGTACAGCTTTACTACTTGGCTTCTTCATTATTAATGTCAGCTGACTCTCCACATGAAGCTGTGGCTCAGGTGGATCTTAAACTGTGGCTGTTCTCCAAGATGGTAGCATTTGGATGCCACCTGACACATACTCCATTTTATTTGTATGGTTATTTCTGCTGCTGATTGTTATAATGCATTGCTGTTTATTGAATTTATTTTGGACTAGGTTTTGCTGCTACAACCTGCTTTTTGCATCTAATACAGTTTCTGAATTAGCTTACTACTTAATGTAATAAGCAGCAAGGATACCACTGGATTCTTATTCTTTTCCAGGCAGACTGCAGTAAGATACCAGGTATGGTTTGCACCTGTCATAGCATGCATTGAGCCAATTTTGCCAAATTTCATTGTATTTTATTTTGGCTGAAGTGCTTTATTTGCTTTTCAAAAGTCATGTAACAATGTAATAAATTTGTATTTCATAGAACACCAGAGAAAGTGACTGCTTATGATGTCCTTACAGAAGGTTCACAGCTTATGCTACAATATTGCTAACATTGATTCTGACACTGTTCTGTGCAATTTGTGTTGGAACCTGTTGCCTGACTACTTATTAGCATATATGGATGCTGCCTTTGTGTTTGTCATTTTACTGACTTTTTTGTGAAGGATTTGCTAGAATTTGTTGACTGAACATCTTTGGTCAACCTTGCCATGAGCACTTTTAAGTTTAGTGACTACTGAATGATAAATTGTGATATAACCAATTTAATTTGTTATTTTGATAGGAGCATCTTTTAGCTATCGTTTTCAATATGTTTTAGTAACCTTTCACTGTTTTGTGTCTAGGGCATACGCACTCAAATAAATATGAACTTGAAACATTGGCTCATCTGTCTATCCCATGTTTTCTTTCCGTTCTGTAAAATCCTTTATTTTTCTCAACTAAGGACAGTTTTGAAAATGGATGACAATAACACAGGGGGGCATGCTGCAAAACATCCTCAAATCAAGTGTTCAACATCACTAGAAAATTGAGATATATTAAGAGACCCACACTGAAACTGCATCTACTGGGATGTCTTTTACCTCCCCTATTCTATCTTCACATATAGTGGCTGATGAAAAGACAAAACAGCAACCTCCATACTTTTACAGTGAAACCCCACAGCTATTGAAACCAACCACAAATCTAATAGTGCAAGGTTCACAAATATTGTCATACTAACTGTTGGCCTAGTTATTGGAGTCACCAAATGTCTTCTTCATTAAGTATTGTAAGCCACAAGATGCTTGTGAACTTCAATATGTGGTTAGCATACCTCTTAACCTCTTAGAGCAAGAAATCTGGACAAAGCCATAAGTTATGGTGGAACACAGGCCCAAAAATAGGGACATTTTTTAAATATTGTTCTTACAAAGTTAAAAAGTTGATAGAATGACAGGTTTCCATTAGTATGGCATTTCTGAAGGGTATGAAGTCTGAAACTCAAATGTCTATCATTTTTTTCTGACTTCAACCCTCAATTATATGCCAGAAAACCACAACTGTATGAGAAACAGACCAAAAATATGAAGCAAAAATCCTTCTGCAAAAATCTGTACAATTGAGATGTATGGTGGTCAGTTCCTTTTAAAAACATTAGCCCATTCTGAACACACAACTAAATGGAAATAGTGCCCGTATATAGAGTTTATTATAAGAAGCCCTGTTAAACATGCCACATTATAATTTGCATCAGAATAGTAATATTATCCTCAACTGAAAATATGTTTTAATAATTATGCAATGGGAGAGCAAGATTACAAGCACTATGTCTTTCTACATAGACCTTGTCAACTTGGCAGGGAAATATCAGTGGACCAGGATGGACATCACACTTTTTAGAAGAGCCTGCACATAAATGCAAAGTACCACCTGTACAACTTTGCTCCCTGCTGTTGGTCAAGCTTAATGTCCTAAATCAGGGCCACATTAGCCCTAAAGCAATAGCACAGTGCCCTTTGTGGGTATTAAACCCACAACAATGAATATTATTAACTTCACAAATCCTTAAAAACAACACAATTCCTTTAAACCAACTACAGAAAATAATTATAGATAAGGAAAATATTTAGAAACATTACAAATCTGCACACAGTACAGGATATGAGGTTACACAAACTTGCCACCCCTTTATTGTCAGTTTGAGAGAGCAGAAGGAAAACCACAACAGCATGCCTATGCCATAGGAAGGAGCCAGAGATTATGTATAAGATCACATTACATCTAGCTAGTTTGGCTAAAACAATAAACAAGTTAAAAGACAACAACACTTCTCTGATGCAAACAAAAACAATGAGCAGCTGCGTGTAATTTTTTTTCAAGCACGGTAGTGCATATTATTTTAAACAGAAAAATCACAGAGTCCATGCAGATCCTATCTCACAAGCCATAAACTGCTCTTTAACTGAAGGTGTTGCAGAGTGCTATTTTGTCTTATCGATATGTGTAAGGTCACCAGCAGGATACCTAGAATAAAATAACCTTTTCCTGGTAAAAATGCCCTCATTTTCAAAAGTTTTATGAGATGAGTGATACGGTACCTGCCTTTTTATCTCCTTGCTTCAGCAGTTTTGAGATGTGTCAGACTTGTTCTCTGATGTTTACAGAGACAAAACATGCCCAACCCCTGAGCACATTCAAAGGACTCATCTCTTTGCACTTAGACTTTTTAGGATAAACAAAATTATTTCAAATTGATGGCGAGGTTCTTCTCTTTCTACCACAGTCTTCTCTCATGTATAACTCTTCAAGAACTATACCTTTCTGGACCCTTACTTTTTTAAGGTACATTCCATGACAAAAGAACCATCCACTTTTTCCAGTTTTAGGAATAGATTCACTCCTGCCACTGTGATAAACAAATATAAATGACTCTGTCTGACAAGATGCAAGGTAGGAGTAAACCTAGTGTGTATGGAGTAACTCAATTTTCTAATCAGGCTGTTTATTAGCACAGGCTCTTTATATTTCAGAGAAAGGAATGCCAAATAATCTGTAGCTATTCTGACCTTACATCTGTGGGTCATGACAAAATTTGATTGTGTTCAGATCTTTTTCATAACTAACTCCTTATTAGGGCTTCTGATAATAAAATGGCATGGAAATGCTCTTTTGCTTTATATTACGTATCACTATCAGCCACAGTACTGTGTACCTTTTTTTTCAACTACAGGGTCAAGCAACTCCAGGAAATACATCAAAATCCTGGTTTTCATAGCAGATAAATAAGGATCTCCAAAGGTCTTCATGCAGTCTTATGAAGCACATGATACTCCCACCTGAATATTTTTCCTGGCTATTAATTTTGTTCTATTGATGCAGCATTTGTGATTGCATTTCCTAGGTTCATAGTAGGCAACTGGTCCAGTAGATGTTTAGGAGCCTAAGTACTGCAGTTCCTACTACATGCTTCTCTTGTCTATAAGGACCTGAGTGGACAGCCCTGAGATGAATCCACAGATTCCTATTCACTCACTGAAGTTGGCTTTAAAGAGAGTTAGGGACCTACTTTGTTTGACATGCTGTGCAAGCTTATTCTGTAGGTAGGAGATCCTTTGAGAGAGCAATCTATCCCACCAATGAGTTCTGTCAATAGTAAAATGTAGGTTTTAGTTCCTTACAGTGGGTATTAACAGTCATATTGCCAGATTTTTGAGTATGAAAAAGGTTTGACCAGATTGGGTCCTTAACTGCCTTAAAGATCAGAGTTTACTGCATTAAGTGTTTTCATACTTTTTTAATTTCTCCAAGTCTTTTGGGTTTCTAATACCATGACGGGAATGGACCCCATTCCTAAGTCAAAATACAATTAATGTTCATGAAATTAGTATTGTTTCAGTCTTTGATGTCAGCCAGTAGTGCTCTTCGCAGCATCCGCAATGTGCCCAGTAATGACTCCTTCTGCAGTTCGTATGGAGTTACATGTACTGGTAACATATCTAAATACGATTGTAAATTCTTTTTATAAGACCTATTGCTCCTACTACTATTGGAACTGTCTGGGTATCTTTCTTCCACATTGCTCTTGTTTCTGCCTGCAGATCCTGATATTTTATGACTTTGTGTCTGTCTGTATGCAAGGCACTGTAGTCACTGGGTGTGGCAATTTCAATGATCAATGCTAATCTTGTCTTCTTTTTTGGACCACTATATCCGGTTTTCTAGCATTTATCTTTTGAACTGTTGGTAATGGATGATCCCATGTGATGTGGACTTCTTCATTTTTTATGATGCTTTGTGGCTCATGTTTCCAGTGTTTTTCGGCCACTTCAATGCCATAATGTTTTCACAATCTCCAGTGCAACAGTCTTGCCACATTATTATACCTTTCAGTATACAGTCCCCCTGCCATTAGTATGTCGCAACCAGCAATGAAGTGTGCAACTATTTCCAATTCGGTTTTACAAAACCTACATTTGTCTGTTTCTCCCACATGTTCAGTGGACGTTATAAACCAACATGTACGCAGCCCACTATCTTGGACCGCCAATATTAACCTTTCATCTCTTGGTTTGAATTTGCCTCTACTTAACCATTCCTGTGTTCATTCCTGATCAACATGAGGTTCTTCTAGAAGTTTTCTATACTTGCAGATATAGTTGTGCTTTTTCCACATTTCTTGCCTTCTCATCTGAACCTTAAATTCTTTCTTTTGTTTCTTGGCACATTCAGTTGCTGCCTGATTTTTATCTACTTCTGGTTTGATTTCCATTCCTGCTTGACTCCGATAAGCTTCTGCTAGATTAAGTAGGGAAGTGATCTTAGATTTATTCTCCTCATGTTTCAAAACTTTCACTATGTTTGGGTCTTGTGACATCAGCAGATATGTGTGGAGTCCCACAATTGCAGATCTGTACATGTAATCAATTTCAAGGAGGTCCATGCCTCCTTTGGAACGGGGAATATATAATCTTGGTATGCAGTGATTTTTATAAATCATTTGGTGAGCATGAAGCATCCTTCTTTTTTTTCCCATCTAATCTATCCAACATGTTTTGGGGCCAGTCAGTCACTCCAAAACTGTAAGTTAGGACAGGAAGAGCAAATTGGTTTATGGCTTGGATTTTGTTCCTGGAAGTCAGTGCTGTTTTCAGGATTAATTTAAGTCTTCTGAAGTATGCCTTAATAAGTTTTATTTGCATTTGTTCATGTTTTATAGTTGATCCTTCATCACTTCCCAAATATTTATACACTCCTTCTTGCTCAAGTTCTTTTTTATCATATTCTTGTCCCAAACTGATGTTTTCTTGTTGTTGCAGTTTTCCTGCTTTAACGGTTGCTTTTGAACATTTATCAAGACCAAATGACATTCTTATATCATCTGAAAAAGTTTTGACAACTTGCAGTTGTGCTTTCAGTTCCTCATCTGATGAGCTACAAAGTTTTAAATAATTGACAAAGAGAAGGTGAGAAGTCTTTACACTTTGTTTTCTAGGAGCCAGATTATAGCCATGGCGTAAGTTGTTGAGTAAACAGCTTAATGGGTTAAGGGCAAAGTAGAATAGCAATGGTGACAGAGAGTCACCCTGGAATATCCCCCTTTGAATTTTTATCCCTGGGCTAACAATTTCTCCTTTTCATGGCTTAATTGCAAAGTGGTCGGCCACTGTTTCATGGTTACTGTAATATAGTCGATCAGTGTGGGGTGTATCTTATACATTTTTAAGCACTCTTTTATCCATGAATGAGGGATACTATCAAATGCTTTCTTGTAGTCACTCCATGCCATATTTAGATTCTTCCCCTTTTTACTGTTCTCCACTATGACTTTATTTAACAACAGATGATCCTTTGTTCCACATGACTTTCTTTTATTGCCCTTTTGTTCTACTGCCATAATTGAGTTTTCTTCTGAATGACTATAAATCCTGTCGGCATCAATTCCTGTGTATAGTTTATACTTTGTCAGAAAGCAAGTTATCGGTCTATAATTTTTAGGGTAGCTTGCAGGTTTACTCTTAAGTAGGAGCATTGTTTTTCCTGTTGTTAGCCAGCTTGGTGTCTGTTCTGGCTGTACATATAAATAATTCTTACTCATGGCTAAATCTTTTTGCAAAGATGTTAATACTTTTAACCAGGAGTTAGGTCCTGCATCTGGGCTTGGGGTTTTCCAATTAGAGGCTTTTCTTAAATTTGTTTCAATCTCTCTAGCTGTTACTTCATCCCATTTCTTATCCTGTACCTTTAAACTTCTTATCTTTCTTTAACTTTTTCTAGCCATCTAGCATCTTTGTTATGTTCCACAGGATCTTCACAGATACTTCTCCAAAATGTATCTATTTCTTCTTTTTTAGGGGGTCTTTCAATTCCTTTTACCTTATTTCCCAGTTCTTTATAAAACCTTTTTGGGTTATCAATAAATTGCTTATTTTGTACTTTTCCTTTATATTTATCTTCATATCTTCTAAATTTTTCCACCTGTGTTGAAATGTTTAGTATGTTATTTGCGGTAGTGCATGATAGATCCTGCTCTGTTCTAATATTGAGCATTGCTTTTATCACATCTGTCTTTCTTATTATTTTTGTTGATCTATTCCTTTTTCTATAGTCTTCTAACAGTGACACTTCTTGTCTTAATTGCTTTATAATTTTCTCTTTTCAATATTTCCATGATAGTATTCGATTTCTCCCCTTACTTTCCCTCACTACCCTGTGTTCTTGTGGTAAAATTTTATCAGTTATTAATTTAGCTGCACAGTAATATAGCCTGTTTACTTCTGTTATATCACATGGCTCTCTATGAACAGTTCTAATTATTGTATTCATTTGTTTTATCAGACTTCTGACTTTTTGGGTTTTATAATCTTCTGCAGTCTATTTCTTTCATTGATCTTGATATATCTGTCCATGTCTATTAAATCAAACAATTCTTCTCTTAGCTCATTTTCTTCCAAACTGAGGCATATCCCTTGTTTTCCAATTCCTGCGGACATTCTATAAAAGGTTCTATAGCATTCTCCTGTGACACGTTCTCATCAATTTCATCCTGTGCTCTCCTTTGCGCTATCATATGGGAACTCATTGTCCTATCACTCCTCAACATTAACTGCATCAGAGTTTCCACAGTTTCCTGTTCCTTCCCTTGCTCTCTAGCTTCAAGTGAATGTTTATACTGGTTTCATGTGGAAGGGTCCAAATTATCTTTATATGGCACCTGACCAATTGCTTCCTGTTCCACTGGTTTCCCCTTAATTTGGATATCCATTACTCTATCCTACTGTGGTGCTTTCTGAATTACATTTTCTACACTAAATCCTTTACTTTACAGGTACTCCATAACCTCAGTTTCTACTTCTTTAACTTCTCCATTACTAATCTCCTTTTCTACTTTTACTCTTTGTCTTTCTTATTTTTTGTATTGTAAAGTTTTCCATGTCCAGATTCCTTTGTCTGTATTTCTCTTCAAATATCTTTGGTGCTGCTCTTTTTGCACTAGTTAGTTTTGCTTTCTCCTTTGCATAAATATTACACCATATTAAATCTCTTTTTCTTTACCATGTCCGTATTTCTTCTTCAGATCTTTCCCGATCTTTCTGTTTCTCCCTGCTTTGGGGAATCACTCCATCCTGCTGTGATGTAACATGTGTTAGACCTTCTACATCAAATCCTTCACTTCTCAGGCACTCCATAACTTCAACTTATATTTTTTTTAACTTCTGCTTTACTGATCTTCTTTCCTACGTTCCATCTTTGTGATATTATTTTTTTATTTTGAAATTTTCCATATCCGGATGCCTTTGCCTGTATTTCTCTTCAAATATCTTTGGGGCTACTTTCTTTACATTGATTAATTTGGCTTTCTCCTTTGCATAAATATTGCAGCAAATAAAATCTCTCTTTCTTTCCCGTGTCCATAGTTCTTTTTTATACTTTTCAGATATCTCTTGGTTTTGTTGTTTATATTTTCACACTTCCTCAGGTGCTTCTTTTTCCAAACAGATCAAGGTTTCTTGATCTATATACTGTTTTTCATAAATTTGTTATATTACTGAACACAAATTATCATTTGAAGCTTCTGACAATTTTTTTGTGGAAGCATTTTTCTTTCCTCTAATTTCTCTCTTAATCGTTTTGTATATCTCGTGTCTGGAAATTCTGGGCTTTTTACATAGTAACACTACATAATTTCTTTTTTATGCACAGTAGTCCACTTTATCATCTTTATGGCTCTTCTTTGGCCTCTCATTTTTTATATTTTTGTGGACTACTACTTCCTTCTATAACAGGGGCTCATCCTCCCCCTGGGCCTGGCCTGGCCCCATTGTAGTACTCTTTTCCTGTTTTGAGGATTCTACACTGCCATCTTTTCCAGTCCTGGCACCAGTGTGCCTACCAGGACTGAGCACTTTTCTTATCATGGGTCTTGTGTACCTAGCTATCTTTTTTTGTTTTTGACTTTCTTCTATCCATGATATATGCTATATAAATACAGTCTATATATCAGTGTCACCTTGGTGAGGTTTTGTGAAAATGGGGTCCACCTCTTGAAGGTACTCACCAAGACCTGAGGATGAATTCAATTTCAGCACTACTCACTCATACAGTGTCTGTATGAGAGATGGTACGATAATACAGATTTAAGCATTCTATGTGCAACTTAAGGAGCTCATGCAAGAGATTTCTTTTTTTTTTTTTTGGCAATGGATCATTGATGCTTCTTAAGTTGTGAAATATGTTTGCAGACAGGCACATACTAAAGTTGTCATTATATTCTATTATAGGATGTATTAAAGAGATTTACAGAGGTACAGTATCTTCTTTGGATCTGGAAGATATTCTTTAATGTTTTGTCTGGCTAGGTGGATGAATTTGTTAATAATACTTGTTATACAGTGGTCAAAGCTGAGTTCATTGTTGCAAGTGTGCTAAGATCTGTAATACTGGTATCAACAGTGAGGAGGAGGAATGGAACTTGTCATCTATGCAGTAGGTGCTGGGAGTTCTAACTTCCCAAAGAATGCAACACTGCATTTCTTTGAGAATTAGTCCATGGTCAGTAACACCAGGAATTACTTTGAGTTAGCTACTCTTGAGGGATATATGTTGGAGAGGTCATACCTGTACAAAATCTTCAAACTTTGTAAGTAAGGAACCCATAATGTCCCCTTGGATATCAGCTAAGTAAATGCAGAATATGGAACCTTATGAAATACCACTGGCAACTAGTCTCTTAGAAAAGAGTGTGCCATTAAGCTTGATTTTTATGAGTTCTGTTTGTGAGGCAGTTATCTGTCCAGTAGATTAGTAAAGGTCATTATTTAAGTAGCTGAGATTACCAATAATTCCAAAATGTGGGATAGTATTAAAAGGCTTTAGTCAGGTTCTGGTATGCAGTGCATATTATCTGTCCATTATCCAGTATTTCAGTTAACTTCTGAAAGCGGTCCACCAAATTTAGCAGACAAGTCCTAGCTTTCACTATGCCAAAGTGGTTTTGGTCAAGGGATTGTAGGCTGCCTGTGTCATTATTTATAAGCTCCATGGTGAGATGTTCCTTTATCATAGATGCAATGCTAGTAAAACATATTTGCCCTGTATTTCCCAAGGTCAATTGTGGGGTCACGTTTGTACTTGGGTGCCTCTGGGCCATTCATCATGCCTCAGGCATGTATCTGGCAGAGAGTTTAAAACTGAGTACAAGTATATCTGTAAAGATGTGCTTTATACTGACTAAAAGATAGCATAATATGGAACTTTTGTTATGGCCAGATACTGAAAATCATTGGGGTTTATGCCTCCTAGCATAATATTTGTGTCAATGTATAAGATGGACTCCAAACTCAAAGGAAAAAGGGTGTTTGTAAGCCTTAACTAGCATCTCATTAGTAATGGCAGGTGTAGAAAGCCAGGAAAAAGTAAAAGAAAGAAGTCAGATTGAGAAAAAGCTGAGCCGCAGTGAAAACTCCCCATCTGAATCGTGAACCTGAAAAGAGAGCAGACAACAAGAAGGAAAATACAATCTACAAAATTTATAGAGGTCTTTAAAATCAATAATACCTTAGATGACTACATGAAAGTGACTAATAGGAAAGAGATGGAGCTGGAAGAAGCAACAAACAGACACGAGGGTGAAATCCGGTAATGCCAGAGAGGATATCATAAGACTAAGGAGAGAATAGTGCAACATGAATCACAGCAAGAGGAGATGAGGAATAAACTGATGGGACTCCAGGATCTGTCCTGATCAGGGAGAATCTGAGGTTTACAGGGATAGCCAAAATAATGGAAGGTTGCGATTGTGAGGAATTTATGGGAAAGCAACTGATTGAATAGACTGGAGTGGCAACACTAGACAAACTGATAGAAAGGATGCAAAGGATGCATCTTCTGGGAGCACTCCTAAAAAATGCTACATCCTAAAAAATACTACATCCAATATTAGTGAAATGTCAGTCTTTTAGACAAGAAGAGTGACTGCTGGGAAAACTTTGGAGGAAGGGGAAAGATCTGAAGACTGGTTCAGCCAAGGTGTATGTGGATAATGATTATTCACAGGAAACACAGCAGAGGAGGAGTGAATGTTTCTGTGGAAAGAGTTAGGGATTTGGGCTTCTCTCTCTGGTCTTTTATATCACTGGAATGAAAATATACATGGCTCCGGCTGTAGTTGTTAAGGATATTCGAGCCTATTAGAGTAAAGCTGAATTGGCCGTACAAGGAAGTACGGAAGGAAATGGTGTCAATAATGGAAAGTATAAAGTGAAGGACTGTCAACGTATGAGAATGGCAGTGAAGTCATTCCCTACGGTCAGGCAAAGAATGTTGAACAAATAAAAAAATGAAGCAATACAGTAAATAAAAATAAAATAGAGAAGAGTGTTTTTGCTAAAGAATGGAGTACTGAGGACACTTTGCAACTGTTGAAACAACAGGAGTACTACTAGAAGAACTGTAATTATTTAGATAAATGATGAACTACTTACATGCTTAGTCTAGAGACTGCTTCTTTCAATTTACCATACAACTCTTAGCTTATGACAAAGACATATAAATTAGATATTGACTAGGAGACCAGAATTTCCACCCAAAATTGGGAGTGGAGCTACAGAGACACATTAAAATTTTGTATTTTTCTTTCTTTTTTTTGTGGAAGAAATATTTCTTAATGGTTTTGACAATAAGTGATTATTGTGTGAGAATAAGATTCTACAACTGGATAACAGAAAACATTGGTCTTAATGAAAGTTTATTAAAATGGCAACAGATGTTTTTTTGTTTTTTTTTTATGAGAAGACATAAGCTGACAACATAATAAGAGGAAGTAGTTTCATTGGGGAGGTTGACAAAAAGAATATAACTCACATTCCTGATGATTCTAAATTTTTCATCTCAATGCTTCATTTTCTATGGTGGCTTTATGTAAGTGTGCTATAAAACTTAATCCAGTATCTATTAGTGTGTAAGCATGAATAAATACTTTAATTTTCATCCCTTGTATTTTTTATTTGCAACAATAATGTGGCAATAATGGGTACAAATTGAAATGTCAGTTTGTGATATAAAAATCACAAAACTTCACAGGAAAGGAATGATTTAGGGAAGCCCTAACTACGTTCACCATAACATCTTACTTGGGATAGTTCCCACAACCCTCCTGGACATGGTCAGTCATCACTAAATGCAATCTTGGGTATTGACTAGTACTTCTACCATACTACATTGAGTTGAAATGGCTAGGCTTAGAGTGACCTCTGGGTCGACAGCCTAGTAATCTCCTATGTCCTGTGATCAATTGGAAAATAAGATCATTTATATGAAGGGGAAGAAGGCTACAGTTGGATGAGAGAAACTTCCATGTGAAAAAGTGGATATGGGCATGCCTGACCTAAAGAGATACTTTGAGGAAGCCCAGGACAGGTTGAACTATCTGCTCCACAATGGGAAATATGGAAAACAAAGGACAAACCCATCATCTCAGATGTTGTAGAAATAATGAAGGGAATAAAGGAGAAAGAAAAATAAAAACAGAAGAGAGTTCAAGGGTAGGCAGGAAGACCTTAAAATGGGACATGTGGGCAAACATCATAGAAAGGGCAAATGATTAAAAGGATTACAAGCAAAATGGGAGACATTTAATGAAAATATTTTGGAGGGAGAAGAGTAAAGAAACTTGAAGAAAGATTCTTAACGCCCTGAATAGCATAGATCTGGAACTGGATGGAGAAATAAAGAAGGCTAAGAATAAAAGTTTCTATCACTGGAAAGAGTCAGTCAATGAATATTATATGCTAAATTCAGGATAATTATAAGTAACTGTTTATAGATTTTAGTTGTATTGAATAAAAGTGATTTTAGTTTTTGATTTTTTGCTTTGATAGAAAGTCTGGGAATACTTGGATTTTGTGTTATTGTAGTTATAAAAAGCAAAGTGTAAGATGTATCCTGGAATATACCTATGTGCACCATGCATAAGGGTTACACAGTTTGTAAAATGTTTGATTATGGAAAAAACTTTATTAAAAAAAACAGAGACTAGTATGTAGTCAAGACTCACATATATATTGCAGTTGGTTTTGAAGAGGGCATTTAAGACTTATTTAGGGGTTATTTCATGGGTAGGTAGGGGCTGGATAGTAAGCGGGAAAACAGGGGGGAATGAGACCAAGGAAAGTTGAATCAAAAACTTTCAGCAAGCAGGTCGGCTAAGCCCCCAGGGTTGGAGTAGGTGGTGTTATTTGAGATCAGGTCTATGCATTGATCTTAAATTAATTAAAGAATATGGTTGCCTTTGGAGGAGGCAGCAAGATATAGATCACAAATCACTTATTTACAAGTTCTGATCCTGTGCTTGAATAATTTGCAGATCCCTTTGAGTTCCATTGTAGTATCAATCAATCGTAATTTATTTCTTATTTCTAAGCTTTTTCTTTAACTGCAAATTTTGTTTATATTAGGGGTTCATCATAGCGACTTAATATTAATTTTGTCATCATACCTGTACCATAGTGGAAGAGGGACATTGATGCTGGAGTTAAAGTGGTTGTAGAAGTTGATGGTATAGGTGGTTGGCTGCTTTGGTAAAATTGCTGGGTAGCTTGCCTTGGCATGATCACTGAATACAGTGAGGTTAGGTGAAGTGTCGTATTGCTTCCTCAGGGATAAAATGATGTTATGGTTGTTAGAATTGATCATGAAAGACAGATTGAGGTGTGGAGCAGATTGGTGTTAATTTAGAGAGGGCCAAGTCAAAAAGATTGCCTACTCTAGTCATAGAGGGGATTAACTAACTGGTTGAGGGAACTGGCATTAATAAAGTTAGGGAAACATTATACATATTTGCTGTTTGTGGTGACTGTGTATTTCAGGCGAAGAGAACTAAGGACCCCAGTCACATCCTGAATTCTCACTCCTGAAGGACAGCTAAAAGTCACTTTATTTTTGCTCAGCCTGGTCAGCAAGTAAATCCATGTCTCTAACTAGAGAGTGCCCTATGACTAAAATATTATCATATGTAGCAGTACATGCTCTGGCTGCCTTAAGGATTTAAGTATGTAGTTCTACTGTCCCTTGTTCGGGGAGGAAATGATGTCTTTTTGGGCAGAGTCAGCCTCGCAAATCCAAATCAAGCCTTTATAAATGTGAAGGTGCACAGTGCAACCTTGAGGCATTTCTTACACTTTTTTATTTGTTAACCAGGTAAACCCACAGGACACAAATGTCCCTTTCCAAGAGTGACATGGGAACACTGTACGGTTAAATGACATGCTCAGAGTCACACAGCAGGAAAACAAAGATGGAAGGAATCAAATCAAAACTCCTTGGTTACAGGAGTCAGTATCTCTCAGGCTCAGGGCCTATCAGTGAGACTTAGCATCATTCAGCATACGGTTTCAGTGTGATGATAACACTCCATATCTGTGCCTGTTTTGTGCCTCACTCCATAGCTATGCCTGTTCAGTGCCTATTGCTCATTCAGAGCCTTCAGTGTGGAAAAAGGTATGTCTGGAGCAGGTGTCTCTGTAGTTTACCACAGTCTCTTAAACTCACGGAAAATCCAGCATCATGATTACCTCTAACTCTTAGATATCCACGTGTCACTAGACAACGCCAATTGTCACAGCTCATGTCTCCTGCATTGCCCATGACACTTACCTAAACTAACTAAAGTCACTATTTACCCCGAGCTATCATCCTGGGGAATTTTTGACCTCTCATCCATAAGCTTGTGAACATTCAATCTATTATTGCCTATATGCCAGTGAACAATTTTCAATGCTGCATCCCAAGGGGGAGATGAAGTGAGACTTGCTTGAGTATGCGACTGAGGCTGGGAAACACAGTTTCTCTTCAGAAGCATTTTACCATCGTCATGAATGATATCAAAATGCAAAGATAAAATAATTGATTTTAACAACTGGCTTTTAGTATGTGGAGTTATTTAATGGGATCCAATATGTTTCAACTTGAAGGCAGACAGTCGATAGTCCCAACAGCTTTGTTATGTCTCCAGCAATCAGTCTTCTATAATGGAAGGTCTAATGCAGCCTTTATGACTAAAAGATCTGGATGTATTACCTATATCTATGTTCTCTGTTAGAAATAAAAGAAAACTCTGAAGAAATATAAGCTACATTCTTTTAGCTTTTATCTTGAATTAGAAATATGTACAATGAGGTAATATGTCTAATGTATTTAGGTGCTTTCAGTACATTTCCATAAGACAGTGCCATAATTCAGAATATCATTGTGCATGACCCTTACCACGTGCTCAATGTACCAGAGAGATGGAATCCATGATTTTTGTTAAGTATCAGTTCCTGTTGTTACATGTCTCTTTTATTGGACAGAAAGAAATAAGGGTGTAGTATACCTCTTCAAGCTTGTTTTCTCTTAACAGCTTACAGTTTCCCTTGGTCACCAGAAACTGTTCTTACATAATATGTTATTTTACATATTCGAGCATGTCTAGTAGCCTGTATACTATTGCAAATATATTCTTTTAGTTTAGAAAATATATATAAAAACCTATTGAAAAGGAAAGATACACTTTCTTTCACCTGAGTTAATAATAACATGTCTGTAAATTAACCTACATTTTCAACAGAGGCAGCCACATCTGGTATCCCCAGATAGAAAATGCACTGAGCACCTTAGTTTACATGCAGAGTTACAACAGTTTATACTCAGTGTGCAAAACTCAGATGAACATTCTATTAGTGCATTTTTGTACCTACTTTAATGTGAACACTGGATTACACTAATTTACAAAAGAAGCCAAGGGGAATGTAATTGAAATATTCACCATACAAACTCTGACTATCTGTTAGAGGCCTGGTTCACAAAACGCTAAATAGTTTCATGAACTGGTCAATCTGTAATATTTTCAATATTTTCAAGTAAAATGTTCAATATTGTGTCTTTTGTCAGATGAACAACTCTTGCTCAGATTCCTGCATAAAGGAATTTTATATGGCATAATGTAAATTGACCTCTTGTAAAGAAATGCACCTTTTATATGAGAATTGTTTTATTTTTTTTTTTATCCTCCTCCCATCATCACTTCACTCTTCCTTCCCCGTCACCAGTCAACATGCTTGTTTCTCCATTAGGAGTAAAAGACTGTCTTAATCATTCCCTGACCAATGGATTATTTGTTCATTCACTGCTCAAGGTGCTGTGAGACTTAGCTGCTTAGGATCATGTGACATCTCCAGGTCCTACCGCTCCTCCCCATAGACAGCAAGAGGGAAGCAGACGTACCCTCTTCATTCCTCTTTTTCCATCTGACTCCTCTATAGTCTGGGATGTTCATCAAACACAGGTCTTCCACGACACAATCTCAACTGTACCTATTTTTGCAGAATGTCCAGATTTTTGCTAAATATTTTTAGTAATTTTTTCAAAAAAGTGTGTTTTTTTTCTGGCAAATTAGTGGCAAACCATTAAAAATTGAAGTTAAAAAATTACAGACATTTGAGTTTCAGTCTTCGTACCCTTCAGAAAATTCATGCTAGTGTAAAACCTGTTATTCTATCAACTTTCTAAGTTTGTAAGAGCAATATTTACAAATTCCCCCTATTTCTGGGCCTTTGTCTCACTTTTATTAATGGCTTTGTCCAGATTTCTTAGTCTAAGAGGTTGAGAGGTATGACAATCAAGGATATATTCCACTGTGCCACTGAGATGATGACAGGTACATAGGAATGATTTGCGTAGCCCTAATAAATATGAACAAGCCTAACTATTTGCAAACAATAGCATTGTCATAACATGTTAAAAGCAGAAATATTAACTGAGGCATAATACACAAACTGCATACTTCAAAGGCAGACTGACATTGTAGTGAAAGTATTTATTAAATTTGTTGTATAGCAAACCTGTAAAATATCTAAACTTATAACAGTAAACAGTGCTTTGGAATTTATTTTGACTGCTTTCTGCTTTAAATTCTGGATTTTCTATTTATCACTATGTTTATATTCATTTTCTGATATGGGGACAGTACAGGTAAAACTCATTTAACAAAGAAACATTGTGTATGCCCATGGTAATCGATCTTGTGAAGTCAGATAAAAGGAGTTTACAGGAGAATACAAACCGAAAATGAGTTCTGCTTCCTTGTTACCTCTCATAGACAGGTAAGCAAAACAAACAAAAAAACAGCATTAAAAAAAAAAAACAATTACAAACACAAGCAAAAACAGATCATTTCTGAATAACAATATCACATTTGTCACTCCTAAACACTGCAGTGATGTCATTCCACTAGAATCCAGACAAACCGCACATCTTCAGAATGGCAGTTTCATATATAGGACTTAATAAACTGAGGTCTTTGAAGTTTGAAGTTCATTATGTTAAGAAACTTTCCAAAATAATATAACATAATCACATAATAGGTCTTTCAAAACAAAATTCAGAAGTGGGGCTGGTGGCGAGGTTGGGGGTGTAGCTGTAACAAAACCTGCAACACTACATTGTGTGAAAAACTATTGGTCAAAGAGACTCACTGATTTTTAATCTTTCATTGTGACACATAATACAGAATGAAATTATGTATTACGTCTCCTGGATGTCAACAATGCAGCAGAATACACTTTCTTCCACCCGTTCGTACTGAGTACACTTAGGATGCCAGCTCTGTAGTATATTGGGATAAAACTCTGACTGCAAGACAGATGATGACTTCAGTTAGTACTGGAAGAGCCAAAGCAGGGAGGATAGTAGTGTGTGTGATCTATGGTGGCGTACCCACCATAGAAAAAGGGTGCTAGTTCTGTCTCACCCACCATAGAAAAAAGGGAGGTAGTTCTGGCTCATTAAATGGATGAAATTTACAGGGATCAATAGGCATTTTGTATAAGTACACTGGTTGGGGAAGTCAGAGTGTAAAGCACACTTCCTATAGCATAGCAACATTTAAGTACATCTCAAAAGAAAATGATTTCCTAGCCTGGGGATGTCTCTCACTCTCAATGAAATAAATAGGCTAATTAAGTAAAGGTAGTATAGCCACATGAAGCCACTGGGAAGGTCTAGCAGTGGAGAAAAAAATAATAGAAAACAGCAAAAAGGTTACTAATGTCATTCAGAAATTTACACGGTACTTTATCTTTTTAATAAAGGCACTCTGTTGCATTAACAGCAAGAAACAAGTGCCTTCCACATTTCTCACTGTAATCTCAGCCATTCTAATACAGAATCTCTAAGACTGCTTAAGTAACACAATATTTTAGCAGCCAAGTATATATATATATAACAGTTTTGCATACCTTTCTCAGAAGCATGACAAACAGTTTATCTGATGTTTCTCCTGTGGTCTATAAACTTTTGACAAGTCTTCACACCTCTCAACCTCTTAAAACAAGAATTTTAGACAAAACCAAACATAACAATGTGACAAAGCTCTAAAAAACAGGTATATATTTTAAATATTGCTCTTGTAAACTTAGAAATGTGAACACACCAAATCCACTGGATACACCACACAGAGAAGACCACGGTTGTAGAGAGCTTCTTTATTGAAAAACAGGAACACATAAGCGCTTTCACGTAGCTATACTATGCTTCTTCAGGTGTAATAAAACATAGAAATAGACACCCTTTTATACAAAAGTTTTTGGCGCTCAAAACTATCTAATTACAATCCTAATTGAATAATTATGGCAACCATGTTAGGCTGCTTTAAAGGAACAACGTTGACAAACACATATAAAGCAAATAAAAAATCATTAAAACCAATAAAAAATTTTTTTATAAAATTAACATAAATGAATGCAGTTAGCATAAAATACGCATATAGCGTCTTAAACATACTGTGCTGCAGCAGAGAAACGACAGCCTTGAATACAGAACTAACACTGCACGCCTGATGGTAAACCAAAGGCACTATAAAACTGAACAATGAGTGGTCGTGATCAGGGTATGGGCTTAAGCCCAAAATACTTATTAAACCAATATGTATAACAAAACAGTATCACCAGTGAGGGTGAGATGTGTACGGTGACTCTGTAATAAGAGTCACTAAGCTGAGCTCATACAGAGCTCCTAGTTGTAAGACATGTAACAGGTAAAGGGAGCCGATGCAACAAGCAACACCAAATATAAGTAATATGGTGTTGTGTAAAAACAAACAATATTGCAGGCATACTATCAAGCAAAATATCCCATACAATAACTATTCATCAAGGTAACAACTGTGTATGAAACCTGCTAAAGAATGTAGAACGTGACGACTATAGCTGACAAGTTAGTACAACCATCAAAGCAACAGAACATCAAAAAACGCTGACCTGAGCAGCGACTAAAAAATATCCTAAACATAAACAGCATTACCATTCAAAAATAAAGCTAAAATCCATCGGTAGCGGTCACGATCAACCCAGGAATGATCTTATGTTCTATACAAGAAAATCATGTATAGGCAGTCAGAGCATCAGGGACTGGTCCAACAGTGAAATCCATCCTACCAACAACAACAACTGTCAAATTAAACAGTAAAGGACTTACCTTCAAAGGGTATAGACCTAATATATAAGTAGTAAACATTGCCCAAACTGTAAAAAACTGTACAGACTGGCAGCAACAAACGACTGACGATCCCATCCTAATAAACTACTAAAAGTAACAACCATCTAACTTCCAGAAATCTGGCAAAAAGCTGATGGAAGAGTTGACACTAATGTAGTCACAAACAAAAGCTGTGACTACATAAAAGCCCCCCTAAAAAAGGAGACCGAAAAGATCTAACCGAGGCATATAGATAAAATGACTCGGATAAAAAGTGTGAATGGGCAGTAAAACAGATTTGGCATGATGAATTAAAAACCAACGAATAAAACTCTAAAGATGTATAATAGAGTTTAAAGCCGGCTATTGGTGACAGTAACCAAAACATTACCCAATTGTTCACGATACCAAAAAAAGCTCATACATGTCAGAAACTTAGAAATGTGCTAGAATAACAGGTTTTGTTTTAGCATGCATTTTCTGAAGGACATGAAATCAAATGTCTCTCATTATTTAGTTATTTCAACTATGTGCCAGAAAATCAAAACTGTTATGAGGAACAAGGGCAATCTGTAAGATACTCAATGCATAGGCACAAATCCATGCAGACCTTTGCCCCTAGGGGTCATATATTGGGTAAAATTGGATTATATTAACTAGGTTTGTAAGGGGCCTTTAAGCCATTAGCCTAGTAGTCTCCTATAAACCTATGAATCTGTGTACATAACAAAAATATAAGGCAAAGATATGGACAGTCTGTGAAATTCTTACTTGAGTTGTATGTGAGTCTTCCAGTCTAATGTGGTAACACATCATTTTATTCTGAATTTGACATACAGTGCATTGCATTAATTTCTTTGTGGACTTTTTACATCAGTTGTTGAAATTAGTGCATTTTCTATGAGTTGTTACCATTTATACACCTAGAGTTACAGACTTGTCCAGGCAGTGTGTTTCTCTTTTTTATGTCCATTTTATAATCATTAACGTGTTTATGAATCAAGCTGCTCTAGTATAATTAGTATAATTATGATATAATTATGATTTTTAAATCCTGTCCTGAGCATCCACAGCTCCTCTGTGCTGGTCCTGCAGTTTAGGCTGCTTGTTTTCGCCTCCCGTAATCTATCCCGGGTGCTCCCTCCTTGCTTTAAATGCAAAAGGAATACCTCCAGCCATCATCTGAAGACACCCTGAATTGGCCAGCTTGCCTGGTACTTAGAAAAATACTACTGAAAAGACCCCCCCCCAACAAAACTGTGTAAATGTATGTTGCTTAACACTAATTAAATGTAGACGAAGTACTATCTATAGAGTTAGTTTAGAAAAATACAACTTTAAAGACCCCCCCCAACAAAATTGTGTAAATGTATGTTGCTTAACACTAATTAAATGTAGACGAAGTACTATCTATAGAGTTAGTCTGCCCTCCCGTGTGCGAGTTCTAGCAGCCTACTACAGACCGTTTTCCCTCTCCCCCTCCTGTTATCACTACCCTAGAATATATTGAAACCCAAGGCTGGTCCAACTATCCCTGTTGTTTGCTATCTCCTTCTACCATTAGGTGGCAGCATCTACCAATATAAATCCTAGATATTCTTTATAATCCCAACAAGTTTTATTTTTTCACAAAAGGTTGTGAATTAATATCCTTAGACTGTAAATACACCCCCCCTGCTAAACCACCCTCTGTAAAGGCAGCCTTCATTTTCTGGCTAGAAATATTTAGCTCATACCTTCCAACTACAGCCTTTAAACTGCTCTTTGCTGATACTTTTTCTGCCATACTCACCTCTATTAAGCCCTCCTCCCTCATGGAACTTTTCTTCCTACCAACTTTCCACCCTTTAGTCCCTCCTACCTTCAACCCCCTCTAGTCCAACCACCTTCCCTCCACCTATCCCCTCCCCCGTAGCTAGTTTCCACCTGGAGTTTACTTATATCTTCCACGGACTGTGGTGCCATTTTTAAATCCTGTCCTGAGCATCCACTGCTCCTCTGTGCAGACGGCTTCATTTATCTGTGACCTACATGTGTTTTTGACCTCTGCAAGCTGCTTTTGGGATGAGCGGGGCTCTTTTCTACACTGACTAATGCTGCATTAATTTTGTATGGGTACAGGATTGAATACTGCTGGCATGTCACAACCAGAAACCTGGTGTAATGATGTCTTGTTAAAAGGACGCCAACCAAAGTGCATCACTGAATGCTGGATAGCCTCTTAATGTGGAATAACAATCCCCTTTCAAGCCTTCCACTTAAAATCAGGTTTCGCAGCCATTTTTCTTTCCATTTGTAACTATAAGGGCTCCGCACAGCTTCTACATGGTACTGTTTGACTGCTTGCTTTATATTGTGTCATTTGCCCTTTGCTTAGGTTAATTACCAGCATAGCCACTGTAAGCTGCTTTTTGAGATGAGTGGGTCTCTTTTTATGTTGTCGCCAGCTGCATTACTTTAGTCTGAGAGTACAGGGCTCGACTGTTGCACTTTGCTGGTCTAGTCTGCTCTCCACATGTCCTGTTAAAAGGATGCCAATGAACGTATATCGTTGAAGGCCTTTATTTCTCTTTTAAGGTGGATCAATGGTCTTACTAGAGCTTTTAGCTTAATTACTGGCTTAGCAGCTATTTTTCTTTTCTGTTTGTCTCTATAAGGGCACCACATGGCTTTTATACTGTTCTGAAAACTGATTTGAAAACTGTTCAGCACAAGTTATTGCACAGCATGAACATATTGTACTTTACTGTGTTAGTCTGTTGAGCACTATATATTGCACTGCTTAGAGATTTTATAGTATTACTTTATCATTTCCCCTTGCTTTCGGCTGCTTATATTTAGGCTCTACTGCTGTATAACCCTGCCCTCTCAAACAGACTAGGGTCACTGATAGCATGCTGAAATGCTGAATGAATGTTTTGTTCTATTTAATGGAGCCTAAATTGCCTGACTTGTATTGTTTATAGCATAATGTCTGCTGCTTTCCATTGTTAATCCACTAAACCTAATCTTCCTCTACATACTTGCTCCAGTCTCATATAAACACAGCCTCTCTCTACTACTGTGCTTTGTTACACCCTCCCTTCTTCTGTAAACATCTCTTACCTGCTACCTTTCCCCTCTAAATCTGCAATATTAACTAACTTAGTCTTGTCTCCCTCTCCTCTACAGTAATCCATCCCAGGTGCACCCTCCTTGCTTTAAATGCAAAAGGAATACCTCTGGCCATCACCTGAAGACACCCTGAATTGGCCATCTTGCCTGGTACTTAGAAAAATACTACTGAGAAGACCCTCCCAACAAGATTTTGTATGCTGCTTAACACTAATTAAATGTAGACTTGATGAACCATCTATAGAGTTAGTCTGCCCTCCCGTGTGCGCGTTCTAGCAGCCTACCACAGACCATTTGCCCTCCTGTTATCACTACCCTAGAATATATTTAAACCTAAGACTGGTCCAACTATCCCTGCTGTTTGCTATCTCCTTCTACCATTAGGTGGTAGCATCTACCAATATAAATCCTAGATATTCTTTATAATCCCAACAAGTTTTATTTTCTCACAAACAGTTGGCTGTGAGTTAATATCCTTAGACTGTAAATATCTTCTCCCCCTGCTAAACCACCCTCTGTAAAGGCAGCCTTCATTTTCTGGCTGGAAATATTTAGCTCATACCTTCCAACTACAGCCTTTAAACTGCTCTTTGCTGATACTTTTTCTGCCATACTCACCTGTAGTTTTTTTCCCCGCTCCGTTCGCCCTATGGGCTCACTCCGCTCCCCTACCCTGCCCCCAATCCCACCCACCTCAGTACTCCTAGCTTTCTTCCTATCTTACCCCACCCTCTCAGCCTAATTACCCAATACCAGTTCCCCCTCATTACTCCTCCCACCTATAGACATCCTTCTTAAACTCTGTAATCTGTACTCCACCCAATAATTATACTCCCCTCTTCTTTCCTTAAATCTCTAGAATACCTCCATTGTGTTTTAAACCCTTTCTTCTTCATAGCCTTCTCTAGTTTTCTAACCACTCATACCACTCTCTCTTTGCTCCAACACGCTCTCCTCAAGTTATCACACCCTCCAGTCCCCCAGCCTCCTCTTTATGTTCCTACTTCCCTTATACTATGCTGCCTCATATTCTACCTATGCTTGTCCAATACCACCTACAAAGACAACTACCATACAAACCCACCTTCTCCCTCACTCTTATTCCCATTTCCAATCTATCTCATCGTCTCTCATTCAGCCCAGCTCTCTGCACCTATTTCACCCTAAACTATTCTCCTCTACAGTCAAGACCCTGTCACCTGCTCCAATCTAAAATCTACCAAAATTCATGCCTGGCAGACCAATATGGCTAAAGGATATCTCCTTCAACAACCTTGTCTAAGCTGGTGATATCCATCCTAACCCTGGTCCTACATCCTTTATTAACAACACTCATCCCTCTTCCTTCTATCTCAACACCCTAAAGATTTTTACAATTAATGCACAAAGTCTACACAACAAAGTACACCAATTTCAAGCTTGGTTAAGCCATAACCAACTAGATATCTTAGCCATCTCTGAAACCTGGCTCAAGCCCTTTATCTCCAACTCTGAGATTCTGCCCCCAGGATTTCATTGCCTCAGAAATGACAGACTAAATAAAAAAGGTGGAGGCACTGCCCTAGTCTACTCCAACCTTCTTACCTTAATTCCCCTCCAAATTCCAATTCCTTAATTCCAGAACAATGAACTAACTGATGGAATTCTAAAACTAAATAAATATAAAAATATCTGCATCATTGCCCTATATATCTCACCTGGTAACAATATCTCTACACTCGAAAATATTCTCCTATGGGCCTCTACTGAAATTAACTATGAAACTTATATCCTTGGTGATGTGAATATTGACTGAAATAAAATCAATTACTCCTCTTCCTCCCTATCCATTAACCTCTATAACTTCACTCAAATAATCCTCTCCATCACTCGACCTAACAAAATAAACCCTCCCGGATCCACTGTAGATTGGATCCTAATCTCAGATCCAAATAAAATAACCAATTCTGGCACAATTCCTGATACTTTTAGCGACCACCTCCCAGCCTTTATGCATCGCTCAACTAGTTCCTCCCCACACCAGCATCAATACATTCAAACTCGTAACCTCAGTAGCTTCAACCCAACTACTTTCTCAAATACTTTCAAACAAATGAACTGGCAAATTTGAAACACTCTTCCTCTTGACAAGGCTATAGAATACTTCAACTCTGTCTTGCTTGATACTTTAAACTAACCCCACTACAAAACAAAAGGATAAAAACTAAAACTGCTCCTTGGCTATCCAAAGAGACAAAGCAGATTATGCACCACAGAGACAAACTATGGAAGCTTTACCAAAACAATAAACTGGCCATTACCTTGCTCCAATATAAACAGCTCCATAACCGTTCAAAACGACTAATCACCAAAGACAAAAAAATCCTACTATATCAAACTTCAGTCCAATAACAATAAAACCCCCAAAAAATTCTGGAACTAAATAAACTCACTCTTCAATCCAGGTTCCAAGAATAATCCCTGCCCTGACCCAAGTAAATCTAACCTTGAATTAGGCTCTGAATTTAACTAATTTTTCATAGAAACTATTAATACCCTCACCAAGACATTCCCCAATAATAACCCAACTGCTCTACACTCTCCCCTTCTAACTCACCTCATCTGTTTGAACTCAAACCCATCTCCACTAACTTTATAAAAAACTTTTGTCCAAACTTAAACCTTGCTCTAACGCTCCCGACAATATTCATTCTTCCTTCCTAAAATGTGCTGCTGATGGCATTGCTCTCCCTATCAGCATCATTATTAACCGATCTATAAAAGAATCATACGTCCCCAAACTCTGGCTCTCAGCTTATATTCTTCCTCTTCATAAAGGAGGCAAAAATACCAGTATCTCAAGCTTCCACCCTATTGCTTTGCTCTCACCAATCTCCAAAATCCTAGAAAAATGCATCCACCTCCAACTTATGCCTTTCCTGACCCAAAACAATCTTCTCAATCCTACCCAGCATGGCTTTCGTCCAGGCCATAGCACAATAACCACTCTACTCTCTTTCCTAAAAACTGTCAATCAAGCCCGAGATTCAGGACACTTAGTTAATACTGTTTTACTCAATCTGTCTAAAGTCTTTGATACTGTTTTCCACAAGCACCTTCTCTGTCATCTCTCAAACCTTAATCTCTTACATAATGCTTTATCCTGGTTCTCCAGCTGTCTATCAGACAGATCACAGGCAGTCAAATGGAAGAACTCCATCTCTTTCTTCCTACCTATCCTACTGGTGTACCACAGGGATCCATCCTTGGGCCAATGCTTTTTAACATCTTCATCAATAACTTTCACACTGCTATTCTTGATGCCAAAATCATCCAATACGCAGACGATTCAACCTTAGTCTGCTCTGCCTCAAACCTCTCTGAATTGCTGACTAAAACACAAACTGCCTTCTTGACAACTGAAAACTGGATGCGCCAAAACCACCTCTCTCTCTCAATGCAAATAAATCAAAGATTCTACTATTCCCTCTGACAAAGACCCTTTCCTATGATAAAAACAACTTCAAAGTCTGTAGTCAATCCAACTCACCTATAGAAGTGGTCCCCTCTGCCAAACTACTTGGCATTACTGTAGATGAACACCTCAAGTTCGATATTCATATTCAACAAAATATTAAGAAAGCCCACCAAAAGCTAGGTATGCTGTATAGGAATAATCACTTTCTCTCCAAATCTACCACGCAAACTCTGGCCTCGACTTATCTTCTTCCTTCCTTATTATACGGAGCCCCTCTCCTAACCAACCTGTCCTCCTCTATCGCCTCTAAACTAGAAAACTGCTACAGCAAAATCTCCAAATTTGCCTCTAAATCTAAAAATACCACCCATCACTGCCTAACCCTACAATCCCTGAATTGGTTTGAACTCCCAAACTACCTAGACTATCTCCAACTCACTACTGCAAATAGACTCATATTTCATCCACCAAAATGTCCCACTCTAACATCCTTCCCCCTTATACACCCAACAGAGCTCTCAGATCTGAAAATCAGAACTTAATTACTATCCATAAACCTAAATGACCTGGTGGCCAACTTCTCCTATCTTTCTCACTAAGCAAAACATGGAATTTCCTTCCCTTCATACTAAGAACCATACCAAACTCAGAAAATTTCAAAACCCAACTATTCAAACACCTGTCCACTAAATGGAAATGTATCTGCCTTCACCCAACCTAATCAAAGGGGGTTCCCTCTCTGGTTCCCAAGCTCTACAACTCTCATAGTTATCTTCCTATGAGCCTATCTAAGCTTTCAACAATTTCTATAGCTTCTCTCTAAGCTCTCAACAACTCCTACAGCTACCCTCACACAGCCCAACCTTGTAAATATTGTAAATAGCATTCTACTGTTGATGTATGTATGTAAAGCGGATTTACATTTTCTTAAAAGGTTTGTATGTAAACTATTTCCACACCTAACTTTCCTCAAATGAAACTGTATGATCTCTACCTTCATGCTTAATGAATTTGTTAACTATGCACGATATTGAATGCATTTATGAGTAACTATTCTACATAATATTATCTTTAATATTAACTATCAGTTGTATCTAAATTGTATAATGCAACTTGGAGCTTTTCTCCCCGGGCCTCCACTGAAAATGGGTCAATTCGGCCCAGTGGACTTCCCCGGTAATCAAACTGCAAATAAATAAAATAAATAAATAAATAAATAATCCAAACTAACCCAAACACTTGGAAATTGTCTTTTTTTTCACAAAAGCTGATCTTAGAATCCTAAACTGTGACTAATAATAGCTATACACTGTAATTTACATCAATAAAATAAACAAAGGTGGCTATTAACAATGAAAAATAAATTAAATTAAAAAAAATGCAAGAATGAAATTAGCAAACCCACCTTATCCACACACCCATCTTAATTAGACATACTAACTCCATGATCATATACAAGCTGTGAAAAGACCATTGTTATGACAATTTGTTCTCTTTCCCATCCGTAGCATTCTGCTGTAGAAAACATTGTATTCAGATTGTACCTGCAGATAAACAACAAAATGAAACTCCGAACTCCTTCATTCCTATTAGCTGAGAATAAATATTGACCAACCATAATAATAATAGTTAAGGTGCTCACTGTTACAGATGTAAGTGTTTCTGATTGAATGATCATAGACTAGAATGAAGCATCTGTGATAAACCAACCTGCACCCAGCTATGCCACTGCTTGTAAACCTTCTACTAATGTTTTCTTGGTGGTAATTGTTAGCTCATGAGAATCTATCAAGCTGCACTGTCATAAACATTTAACACATATTAAGGTATTAACACAATATAAACAAAAATTCTGAATTTGTTTTTTTTTTTTTTTTGGAGTGAGTTGATGTGTTGCAGAATCTCTAAGAAGCAACATAATACTATATAACTGCTATTAACTACGTATTGGAGACACATTAGTACAGCTCCCTTGCTTTCAGTAGATTTCATTTATAAAACATCACCTTATACAGTGTTTATGGTTTGCTTGAATATTTTCAAACTAATAACACACACATAGACAAATTTATGTTTTTAAGACCACTTTTTTTAAAAATAAAACTAATTAAAACAGATAATAAAACAAACCACTTTACTACAAGCAAATATAAAAATAATACTTTCTTTGGATTTTCATACTGTTAAAAAGTCACAAAAAGAAATGCTTCTATGTATTTCTCCAATTCTCAATAAACCAATTATGCAAGAGAGAAACAGTTTTGAAGACAGATACACAGAAGTAGTAACAATCAGTGGTTAGGATGGGTCCCCTACAAAACACTGACACACAACACACCAAGGAGGTCATAACAGTTGCCAAACATTTTTTTGTAGAGAGGGCAAGCTTCCCTCTGTAACCCCACAAGTCTAGGTCTTCACCCCCCTACACCCACAAATGCACATTACACATACTTTACTATGTCTACATAATAAAATCACAATGAAATGAGAAATTGCTAATATCTACTTGTAAAGCAGAGTAATGTAAAAAAGATTCCAGGAGTTGTGCATTATGAACATTGTAATTGGAGAGATTGTATTCCATCAGTTACCATTCCTTGAATGACAGATATACCCTTTTTAAGACTTGTCTTCTTCAATATAGGTTTAATATTTATGTATTCATCCATTTCTGATGGATCATTACCATCTAGAAGTATGTGCTACCTGCATTCCTTGTATCTTAAGCATCCCAACTTGATATGAACTCCTTAACTTCTGAAAAAGGAAATCCTATAAAATGATAGCATACTGATGAATGCTTAAATACTGAGTTCTCCACTTTTATGGCATAAACCTTCTGATACAGTCTTTGTTGTAACATGAAATGACTTACTTTTACCAATGCAAAGGCTGTAGAATTGTGACAAGTAATACACATTGCTTTCTGTAAAACATAAACAAGCTGAGTTAGTAGTGTTTGCCTTCTTTTCTTAAATGCCTGTAACTCTCCTAGACAAGTCTTAAACCAGCTGTTTTTATTTCTTATGTGTTTTCCTGGTAAACAAAATTATACAGACTTGGTAATCAGCAAACTGATGTTTATTCAGTACTGTTTTCCTATATTGGTAAGTATTGTGCATACTGTCTCTTTAAGAAATCTTTACTGTGAAGCCACATCACAGAAGTGCATCCATAGGTCTGAGGTTGGCATTATGGTGGCACGAATCTTAAATGGATATTTCATGTGTAACTCCAAAGATAGTTGGATTACTAAAACAGAGTACATTCTGAACATTTTACAAGTGAAGCAAAACAATAAATACTTTTCGATTCGTTCAGGAGTCCTACGTATTCCACTGGTTTTAGTTTCGGTTACTACACTCACTGAAAACATTCCGTAAGTAAATTAACAAAACTTTCATATGACTACATAAAAGCAGGCTACTGTCAGACTGGCCTTGTTTAAAAAAAAAAAAACTTTTGAAAAGATGAATGTGTAACAGATGAAGGTCAAAACCTTGCGAAAAACTCACAAGGGAAGGATAAAGGCTCCCTTTTCACAGGCTATACTATATAATTGAACATTCACTTCTGGCAAATGAGTTGACTTTAAGCGTGAAAATACATATTTACCATGTAAAAAACAGTAAATGGTTCCAGTCAAAACTGAGTTGAATCAGACCTTGTTGTATTTCTGGCATTACTCTAGACTGTTAACACACAGCATATTTGGAAGGTGCTTGCCTGTAGGCCCTTCAGCTATTTGTTCACCTCAGAATTGAAATACAAACCTTTTAAACAAACCGTTCAAGAACAGATACACTTTTTCTGTGATAATAATGCCATTTTGCAAGGATATTTAATTAAACTGACATTTGTAGTGAACTCTGGTCTTCGTGTACATTATTAGACTTAAATTTTTGTTTTATTGTGCCTTTTCTCAATATCTAGTAAAAAGGTCTTTGTTTTAATATACTATCAGGATAAAATGGCTGTATAGTTGTGCAAGTTAATTTCATAAATGCACAGTCATCTGTTAAACTTTTTAAAAATCACAATTCATCTAGGCAGTCAGCACCCATTTTTACTCAGCATTAATTTGATGTGAATTGTACTCACTCTGTTTCCTAAGAACCAGAACAGAATACTAGACCTAAAATATTAATCGTATCAGTACCTACTGTGTTTAGTGAGTATGTATTCCATGCACTCTCCCAAGCCTCTTGGATTACTGACTATATTCTGCTGCTTCCTACACTTGCTCTATAAGCAACATCTTTTTTTATCCTTTGTAAATGTCTTATTTTATTAGACTTTTACTGTGCTGTTACAGTGGTTCATAGGTTCATAGATTAGTACTAGGCTAACTGCCCTTGTGGGCCATTTTAAACCTAGCCAATTACCCCATGTGAGAATCAAAACCTGCACCTTATGGCTGTAAGGTGAACACCTTAACCATTATGCCAACCTCCCACCAGTGTGCTATTCTTTGTATTCACAACTATGCTAAAATGTAATTTGTGAATGTTTGGTTGTAGCTTCAGCTTAGTCATTAAAAACTACATCAAGTTTATGCTCATCTTTGAATGATGTCTTCGCTCTTGCTATTTGACTTAGTGTCATTGGCCCTGAGCTTTGCTTGCAGCCATGACAATTGAATGAACACTTAAGGCTGGTCTTGTTACTGCCTATTATAGTTTATACATGCTCCATGTATTACCTTATGTCTTAGGAAAAATGGTGTATACTTGATAAAATAGGCCCTTAATCATCCATGTGCCAATCAAATGCATAGCTTCTCTTGTAATATAACCGTTAGTACTCTATCACATGTACTAGGTAACAGGTAGGTTGAAAAGTACTTGCACCCTCTTACCAAACCTACGAAATCCTTGCCAGACAGAAAGCTTGTGTGACTTCTTTTAAAACTGTACAATACCAAAGACTTGATAAACAGATAACCCTTTAAAAAGATTTAAAAGAAAACTGTGTATCTGTAGGTTGCTCTAACAGCATAATGAATGATACAAAAAGAAGAGTAACAGTCCAAAGCTGATGTTGCTATGATTTGAATACTTTACAATACCTCTTTCTCAGAAACTATCATCTTTAGCTCCCCTAATAAGTACACTAATTAAGCTCTTATGCTTTAGAAAAAGGAGACTTCTTTGGACGTCAGATGCTACTGGTCAACAGAACTAAGTATCCACGACCAGTGACATTTATTTCACATAAATATCTTTCAACTCTGAAGAAGATAAAAAAGAAGACGGTACCGTTTTCTTTTTAGAGGATGCTAGGATATTGAGTTAGTTTGTATAATTAATTATGGACTAATGTTAGTGTTGGCTTGGGCCATTAAATGGTTACATAGATCATCTGGCATACATAGGCCCTATATTCCTATGCCTGGGCACCACCTGTATTGCTTTAACATACTCCTCTGTGCATTACTATTAATTCAACACTAGAATTTGTCTTAGAACTTGCACTATCTGTGCACGGGTGAAGGTTTGACTTGCAAAAGCAAGATGACATGCTACTATATATTATATCAGGAAGGGATCTTATGAAAAATGATGTATTGCTGCATTTCAGTAGTCTTTTATGTTGAAGAAATCTCAGGTTCAGAATCAGAAAATACTTTGAAAGTGAATATTTCCTTAACAATAGAACATGCTTCTGAGACTTTAGCTGATCAAGAGAACTTGGACTTTTTTCACTTAGGACACTGACATAGAAAGATTGTTTTCCTCGGGCTAACTTAGCAGATATGTCTTTAGCAAAACCAGAGGCTAAAGGAACCTCTTGAACTTTATTTTCTCCTTTATTCTGTTTATTTGTATACCTTTCATGTCCATACATTTTTGATGAATTTGCTTGTTATTGTTTTTTTTTCCTGAGGTGTTTTACTATTCCCTGCCTTTTATTTTATATACTATTTCTTTTCTGGTTGCTTTAAGATTTTTTACTGTAGAAAAGATTATATTACTTCCAAGGACTTAGCCAGGATTCTTGCAATTGTCCACCAGCTTCTAGGATGTAGCCCCCCCCCCCCCACCCACCAAGCAAGTTCAGCCTTCCAACATGGGAAAGTGCATGCTTAAGCACAAAAAAACATGGAGATGCCATTACACTCTGAATAATTCAACATGTAAAATAATGCAGTTACTCCTAAATGATATGCAGGAAAGGAAATAGTCTTGCATATATAGGTTCATAGGTCGGTACTAGGCTATCGGCCCGAGGGCCTACATAAGCCTAGCCAGCAAGGTTCCCTGGCTTACGCCACCCAAGAAAGTTACCAAGGGCCTACGTAAGCCTAGCCAGCAAGGTTCCCTGGCTTACGACACCCAAGAAAGTTATTTTCCTGTGCCACTGTTGAGCAGAGACACAGAAGTGATCCCCGGAGTGTATTTCCTATTTCCCATCCACTCATCAAGATTTTTCTTGTAGAGTGCTAATGAAGAACTTTGCTTGACATAGATGGGTAGCCTGCTCCAGAGTATGGGAAGTCTCTGGAACAGGAATCTATCCCTCCAGCATGTCCTGTTTATTGTGGTGACAAGGTTTAGGTCCCTAGAGCGTGTAACTCGGAGGGATTGTGATTTCTTTAGGTGTAGCATGTCCAACAGCTCTGGGTTTGACATAGCTTTATATGTTAGGCAGAGATCACCTCGGAGTAGGCGATATGCTACGGAGTAAAGCTGGAGTTTTTTAGGTGGTCAGTGTAGGGCATTTGTTTGAGGCCAGTAATCCTCTTTGTGAGGTACTTCTGTGGCCTTTCCAGCTGCTGCAGATGTCTTGTGAGGTACATTCCAAAAGGGGCATTGTACTCTATAATAGGTCTAATGAGTGTCAAGTAGAGGGAAACAATGACCTCTTTTTTCCTGGATAAGAACCCTTTTATGATGAGACGTGCCATATAGAAGGACTTCCTGACTACTGTGGCGATGTGACTATCAAAGGAGAGACTACTGTCCTCCTGGGTCCCAAGGTCTCTTATCACACATTCGGTGTTAAGTAGATTGCTGCCTATGTGGTAGTTCATGGCTAGTAGTAAGACAAAGTGACCAAAAGACTACTTGGGAATAGAAAATATAGTGATCTGACTACCAACTTTAAAGACCTTTGAAGAACAGATGATGGTAATGGAGAAAACTACATTTGCAGAGGACACATCAGCTGATACCATATGACCTGTGGTGTGAGAAGTGCGGTGCACTGCTCTTGAGCAGGAGAAGTTCTGCCTGATGGAAAAATAGATCAGGTGACACAGGTAAGAAGAAGCCCATTTGCTATACAGCTGTTAAGTTCTCAAATTAAAGACAATATCTAAGAATAAGAGAATTTTGCCATTCAACATGCACAATTTGATAGAGATTTGTTCAAGGCTTTGCAAATTTTGGGGTAAACATATCTGGAAATGGATAGCTTGATGTAAGTACTTTATCAGCAGTATAAGGGGTCCATATCTCTCCCTTTTTAATTTATCCAAATCTTTTGGGTTTCTAATATCATGAAGGGAATGGATCCCATTCCTAAGTCAAAGTACATTTAAAGTTCATGAAATTAGTATTGTTTCACTCTTTCATGTCAGTCAAAAGTGCTCTGCGCAGCACCCGCAACATGCCCAGTAATGACTCCTCCTGCAATTCGTATGGAGTTACATGTATTAGTAGCATATCTAAATATGATAATAGACTCTTTTTTTTATAAGACCTATTGCTACTACTACTAGTGGAGCTATATGGGTATCTTTCTTCCACATTGCTCTTGTTTCTGCTTGCAATTCCTGATATTTTATAACTTTGTGTCTCTCTGTACGCAAGACACTGTAGTCAGTGGGTGTGACAGTTTCAGTGATCAATGCTTTTTTTGTCTTCTTTTCTTAGACCATTATATCCAGTTTTCTAGCATCTGTCTTTTAAACTGTTGGTAATGGATGATCCCATGTGATGTAAACCATCATTTTTTATAATGCTTTGTGGCTGAAGTTTCCAGTGTTTTTCAGCCACTTCAATATTATGTTTGCACAATCCCCAGTGCAACAGTCTTACCACATTATTATGACTTTCAGTATACAGTCCTTCTGCCATTACTATGTTACAACTAGCAACAAGGTGTGCGACTGTTTCCAGTTCAATTTTACAAAATCTACATTTGTCTATTTCTCCCACATGTTCAATGGAGTTTGTAAAAGCTCACTATCTTGGGCTACCAATATTAATCTTTCATCTCTTGGTTTAAATTCACCTCTCCTTAACCATTCCTGCATTCATTCTTGTTCAATATGAGGTTCTTCCAGAAGTTTCTATATTTGTAACTATATTTATGCATTTTCCAAATTTCTTGCCTTTTCATCTGGTCCTTCACCTTATATTCTTTCTTTTGTTTTTTTGGCACATTCAGTTGCTGTTTGATTTTTATCTGCTTCTGGTTTGATTTCCATTCCTTCTTGACACTCATATGCTTCTGCTAGATTAAGCAGAGAAGTCATCTTAGATTTATTATCTTCATGTTTCAAAACGTTCACTATGTTTGTGTCTTGTGAGATCAGCAGATATGTGTGGAGTCCCATGATTGCAGATCTATACATGTAATCAACTTCAAGACGGCCGATACCTCCTTCGGAACGGGGAATATATATTCTTGGTATGCATTGGTTTTTATAGATCATTTGGTGAGCATGACGCATCCTTCTTGTTTTAATATCTAATCTATCCAACATGTTTTGGGGCCAATCAATCACTCCAAAACTGTAAGTTAGTACAGGAAGAGCAAATTGGTTTACAACTTGGATTTTGTTCCTAGATGTCAACGCTGTTTTCAGGATTAATTTAAGTCTTCTAAAGTATTCCTTACTTTTATTTGCATTTGTTTATGTTTTATTGCTGAGCCTTCATCAGTTCCCAAATATTTATATACTCCCTCTTGCTCAAGTTCTTTTATATCACATTCTTGTCCCAAACTGATGTTTTCCTGGTGCTACAGATTTCCTGCTTTAAAGGTTGATTTTGCACATTTATCAAGGCCAAATGACATTCTAATATCATCTAAAAATGTTTTGATAACCTGCAACTGTGATTTTGGTTCCTCATCTGATGAGCTATACGGTTTTAAATCATCGACAAAGAAAAGACTAAAAAGGTTCATGTCGAACTGGGTTCCCTATATAGGGCTAAATCACATCTTACTGACCATGCCAGAGTCACAACAGCCAGAACCCATTTCTTATCTTCCCTGCTTTACTGAACACAAATATTTACCACTCTTCACAAATCTGAACTGAATAGCCTTGAATCTTGCTATAACAAAATAGCTAAAATTGCCACTAATCAGTCTCAAAGAGCTCACCATTGCACTGCCCTTCTCTAGCTGAACTGGTTGGAGCTCCCTCAGCCGCTTACTCTGACTCAGCTACTAACTGCCCATACAATCTTATACAACCAGACAACTGCCCAGGTCTATCTGGCCTTATCCAACCCTACACTAACCTAAAATCTCTTAGGTCTGCTGATAAAGTATTGTTGAAGGTTAACAAAACCCAAAACTCTCACGGTGTCTCCTTATACTCACATATCATTGTCAAACACTGGAATTCTCTACCTCAGCATAGTCTGTCCATCAATGATACACATTCATTTAAACAGTCCCTAAAGGAATATTTCACCAAACATAGGCTTTGCTCATGTTCTCCACCAGGCTAACTAATTTAACCCCTTACTGCCTAACTTCCTTCTCTCCACCACCCATTATCAATATTTCTTGGCAACTGAGCCTTCTTAGCTTCAGTTTGTGATATTTGTATCCTGAAAAAAAAAGAAAAAAAGATATATATATATATATATATATATATATATATATATATATATTTTTTTTTTTTTTTTTTTAGTTTTGTCTGTATGAATAGCATAAACTTATTTTACTACCATTGTTATATGCTTTTAGATACAATGTCAAAAAAACTTGTGTCTGAACTCCAATTGTAATTGTCATATGTACAAATGTATAATTATGTAATCTTCCTTGGAACTTTTGTCCCCGGGTCTCCACTGAAAACATGCTTCTGGCCCAGTCGGACACTACCCGGTTATCAAATGCAAATAAATAAAGATGAGAAGTTTTTAGACTTTGTTGTTTTCTGGGATCCAAATTATAGCCATGGCCTATGGTGTTAAGTAGACAGCTTAATGGGTTAAGGGCAAGACAGAACAGCAGCGGTGACAAAGAGTCACCCTGGAATATCCCCCTTTGAATTTTCCCTGGGATAATGATTTGTCCCTTATCATGGCTTAACTGCAAAGTGGTCTGCCACTGTTTCATGGCACTGTAATATAGTCGATCAGTGTAGGGTGCATCTTATCCATTTTTTTAATTTCTCCAAGTATTTTGGGTTTCTAGTGCCATGACAGGAATGGACCCCATTCTTAAGTCAAAGTTTGATTAAAGTTCATGAAATTAGTATTGTTTCAATCTTTAATGTCAGCCAGTAGTGCTCGTCACAGCACCCGCAATGTGCCCAGGAATGACTCCTCCTGCAGGTCATATGGAGTTACATGTATTGGTAACATATCTAAATACAATTGTAAATTATTTTTTATAAGACCCCGTTGCTCCTTCTACTATTGGAGCTGTCTGGGTATCATTTTTCCACATTGCTCTCGTTTCTGCCTGCAGATCCTGATATTTTATGACTTTGTGTATCTCTGCACACAAGACACTGTAGTCACTGGGTGTGGTGATTTCAATGATCAATGCTACTTTTGTCTTCTTTTCTTGGACCACTATATCCAGTTTTCTAGCATCTATCTTTTGAACTGCTGGTAATGAATGACCGCATGTGATGTAGAATTCTTAATTTTCTATGATGCTTTGTGACTCATGTTTCCAGTGTTTTTTTGGCCAGTTCACTGTCTTAATGTGTGCAAAATCCCCAGTGTAAAAGCCTCACCCACATTATTATGCCTTTCAGTATACAGTCCTACTGCCATTAATATACAGCAGCCAGCAACGAGGTGTGCAACTGTTTCCAATTCGGTTTTACAAAACCTATATTTGCCTGTTTCTCCCACATGTTCAATGCACTTTATAAATCAACGTGTACACAGCCCACTATCTTGGGCTGCCAATATTAACCTTTCATCTCTTGGTTTGAAATTGCCTCTGCTTAACCATTCCTGTGTTTGTTTCTGATCAACATGAGGTTCTTTCAGTAGTTTTCTATACTTGCAACGATAATTATGCTTTTTCCACATTTCTTGCCTTCTCATCTGATCCTTCACCTTACATTCTTTCTTTTGATTTTTGGCACATTCAGTTGCTGCCTGATTTTTATCTACTTCTGGTTTGATTTCCTTTCCTGCTTGACGCCGAAAAGCTTCTGCTAGATTAAGCAGATAAGTCATCTTAGATTTATTCTCCTCATGTTTCAAAACTTTCACTATGTTTGGGTCTTGTGAGGTCAGCAGATATATGTGCAGTCCCACAATTGCAGATCTATACATATAATCCATTTCAAGGAGGCCCATATCGCCTTCAGAACAGGAATATATAATCTTGGTATGCACTGATTTTTATAAATCATTTGATGAGCATGGAGCATCCTTCTTGATTTCCTATCTAATCTATCCAACATGTTTTGGGGCCAGTCAGTCACTCCAAAACTGTAAGTTAGGACAGGAAGAGCAAATTAGTTTTGTTCCTAGATTTCAGTGCTGTTTTCAGGATTAATTTGTCTTCTAAAGTATTCCTTGCTAAGTTTTATTCACATTTGTTCATGATTTATTGTTGATCCTTCATCAGTTCCCAAATATTTATACACTCCTTGCTCAAGTTCTTTTATATCACATTCTTGTTCCAAACTGATGTTTTCCTGGCATTACAGTTTTCCTGCTTTAAAGGTTGCTTTTGCACATTTATCAAGACCAAATGACATTCTTATATCATCTGAAAAAGTTTTGACAACTTGCAGTTGTGCTTTCAGTTCATCTGATGAGCTATACAGTTTTAAATCATTGACAAAGAGAAGACAAAGATTGTTCTGTGAGATTCCTTTTATTCTGCAATACTGTAACCTTTGTCGTCCCCTCTAAATAATTCTTGTTACTTCTTAACCAGATCTCTTTTTTTTATTTCTACCCTATTTTTTAAACTCCATCTTTATTTTATCCCATTCACTAGCTGTAACTTATGAAGAAATTCCTAACTTCCCTAATAACTCAGGAATAACTTCCATTACCAAGTCTTTAAATTCCTTTCTTTTAAACAGATAGGCGGAGAAGTGCCACTGTCTCATCTTTACTTCATTAACCTGCATTTTTATCTTAGTAATTACTGGTGCATGGTCTGAAATAGTTTTTAGATGTTATATGCATGAGTTCCTGTAAAATATAATTGCTGTCGAGTCTAGCCCAATTATTGTACCTTATGGAATAATATGTAAATTCTCTCCAAGTTCCTACTACTGAATTCACATCTTTCATACCAAATATTTTCATATATATCATCAGAAATCTATCCTCTTTTGTCATATTTTCCCTTTTAGGACCCCCAGATACACCATCATTGTTGCAAATCAAATTCCAGTCCCTACATATAAGTAATATTTCCTGAAAAAAGCTGGTTATTTCTCCCAATTTTTAAAGCTCCATAATTGCAGTCATAGATGGAATATAAATATATGCCAGAATAATTGTCATCCCTTGCCAGTAGCCCCTTACTTCCTCCGAGCTACCATCGTTATTTTTTTTTTGCCTGTTTTCTATCACTATTGGAGCTCTTCTAGCAATTAATATAAATGCTCATCTTTTCCTTTGTCCCTGATATTCTACTGAATATCCACCTTGAAATCCTTTCTTTATCAAATTTGCATGCTCATTTCTTTCCAAATATGTTGTCTACTGTAGCATTACTATTTGCACTCTGAATTTCTTAATATAATTAAATATTCTTTCCTTTTTGTCTAAACCTATGAGACCATTCAAACTCCAAGATAATATGAAAAGTGTCATCATTATAGTAAGAAGTCATTATTTCCACCTATTATATGTGCAGTTTTTTAAATGTCTTTTGTGATTCATGTACCCACTAATGTATGGTAGGTCAATCCTTTATACAGTTTTTTCTGATCATCAGCATTGGAACCTATATTACATTTTACGAGACTTTTTGTTTTAACAAAAACCCTCAAACAAACCCTCAGAACACCACCATAATCTGTTAACTTAATACAAGCACACGTAACTATGTACATCTTCAAAGAATGAGATTTAATCCTCCCAATAGGAACATTTGTCCCAAACAGACAGCTGCCAATACAGGCCTTAATTGACCTGAAAATGAGGTTAACCATGCTAGGATGTATATTGCCATTATTTCTGCTTGCACTAATTGGCGTCTGTTCTTTTCATATCTTTATTCTTCTCCCAGATGTGAAAAAAAAACTTGCATGCTTTCAGAAAATATTAAATTTTAGCCTTGAAGAAATCAGAATTCTGGCTTTTATTGCCCTACTGTCAGCTTGTCTCCATGGAAATGTGAGAGAAAAATATATAGTCCAGTGCTGCAGCCTGAAAGCATGTTGAAACATTTATTGCTAAAGGAAAACTTTTCATTATATCTGAAGTTGTCATATTTACTGTTTCCACATAAAATGTATTACATTAAGTCAAGGATCTTAATCCAGACATTCACCAATGCAAAAATTAAGAGAAAACATACCAGCTCTACATATATTATGATCTGTGTACTTTTGTACCCCATCTCCCCTCATCAACAACCCAAGATTACAGTCTATTAACTGAAACATGCCTCTGTCTAGCCATTCTTCTCTTTGCATTGTAATGCCTACATTTCTTAATATCAGAATAGAAGAAAACAAGATAAAAAGAAGAAAAATGTATTTGTTTACTTTAGCAATTTTATCACATACAAGAAAAACTAAAAATACTTTACTACAAAACATGCCATTTATTTTTGAAAAGTTTCATAGAAATACTGTTTAGAACAGAATTTTTTTACTTACATTTACCTTTTTCCTTCTTCTTCTTCACCTCCCCTAATTATCCTTCCAAACATTAATAACATGAAGTGAGGCAAATGCTTTTTAGTTCCCCATAAGTTAACCAAAGTCAACAAAAGTCCACTCTTTTTCATAGACGTATTTCAAGAAATGCAACTGATGCTTTGTAGTCTCACATTTATTCACTAATTTCCATGTTGTTGGTCTTTTTCCTAATCATCTCCATCCCTCAACTCCAGATTCCTTTTTAAGTGTACTCCCAATTCCTCTGGTCAATTCCTGTGGAATAGATTTCACTGCCAATGTCTATCTGTGTGCTTTATTATCAAAAGAATGAGAAGCAGAGTCCCTTTCTGCTTGATGGCTCACTTTTTGTTCAACAAACCTTTGTATTTCTTCCTTTGCCTTCTCTGCATCAAAAATGCCTTTGATCCTCCAGGAAAAAATATTCTGAAGACAGGTGGATACAGCTCTTGAATCGCACACCTGCCTCTTGACATTCCCTAATTACTGGAATAAATGTGTTTCTCTTCTGCCTGGTGTACAGTGAATAATCATTTTCCACAAACACTCTACTCTCTCCAGTCTTTAATATTTTGCCCTTTTGCAACAGTTTTGTCAGGATCAACTCTTTCTTCTGAAAGGTTTGCATCTTTATTAATACAGGTCTTGGCTGCTTTCCCGTGGCCAGATTTGGATCATACACATGGTGTACCCTTTCAATTAACAGTTCCTGCTGTGAAATCCCAGTCCAGTTACTTATTTGTGCCTTCAAAAAATTAATACAATCTGTTCCTCCTAATTTTTCTGGTACAGCAGAAAATCTCAGCTTTTCCCTACATGCTATGTCCTCTAGTTCTGCCATTTTTTGAAACATTTCTTCTTGAGCATTTTCATACTCAGCCAGCCTTTTCTTCATTTCGACCTCTCATTTTTGCAGTTTTATCAGCTCATCTGAATATCTTTTTAACACTTCTTCCATTTTTTTAGCCTTTGTTATTTGAATTGATATACTCAATCAGTGTTTCATTTATCTTAATCATCTGTAAGCACATTTGACTTATCTTTTCCAGTAGATTACTGGAAGCCATATCTTGCACCAAAGCTGGAGCTTGAACTGATTTTTTTCTGAATAGCTGCAGGATTCTTCTCAGTCAGTGTTTTCTCTTCAACTTTTCTAGTTGATTTTCTTTCAAGCTCTCTTAGTTTCTTCTTCACTGGCATCCAGGCAGTGTACTTACTAAACAGTAACTGAATTCACTAAAAGTGACAGTTCTTTCAGTTCTGTTTGTTTTACACTTGGAGACTGACATTAAGCTGTTGATCAGTGTTCAACCATTTTGGAAAGTCAACCTTCTTTGTTTTTGATGTACCTACCACTCTATTAAAAGACACATGCTGGACCTAACAAAAATTACCTTCAACCACATGATTGGTTTCTGTTGCATTACATGGCTTAACCATTTCTCAGAGATGTAAACCATCATTCATACCATGAGAGAAATGTTTACTTATTTATGGTCGTTTTCTCAGTCAGTATGAATGTCTAACAGTATAGCTTGTATTTCTATCCAGGTTTGGAGGTGATGTGTCATTTATCTTCAGTTCTGGAACTGTGCATGGCTCAAGCAGGTAAATGCATGCTTCCCAAGGCCAAAACTAAAATAATTGCAACTAGCAAAAGAAATAAAAAGTAGGAGCTTATCAGCCTACCTCCATCCATTGCTCTCATGTTACATCCATCTCCTATAGTGAACCCATGAACAGCCATTGCCATCTACAGGATATACCGGGCAACCAAAGAATGAAAGTAGATTGACAGGTCTTTCTTTCACATCGCACATATATACACACACACACACACACACACACACACACACACACACACACACACACACACACACACACACACACACACACACACACACACACACACACAAACACACTGAATGTACACTTATAGGCAATTTAGAATCATCATTTCACCTACTGAATGTCTTTCAAATGTAAGAAGAAACCAGGATACCCAGAAGTCATCCATGCAAAGACAGAGAGCATGCATTAAATGCACAGAAGGCACCACAGAACCTATGACTGTGATATGATTATACTACTTGTAGCACTGTTCCAGCCTAATAATCTGCACCCCTCCACTAATTCACATATCTCCATGCTAAAACAAGTTAGACATCAGTGAAAATTGTCAGAAGCATTTGCAGTTGTCTCTTAATGATCAGCAAATAGAAAAAAACAGGCTACACTGCTGGAACAAAAAGCTATTAACATCACACTTTCTCCAAATAGCAGTCTGGAACAAGAAGTGGAACAAAAATAGATGATTTGCCAGACTGAAGACCCTAACACATATTTGCTTTCAAACATCATGTCATCTCATCTGGACATTAGTTGGAGATGGATGGCTTATAATTTCCATGACACCTGTTAGTTAATCATGTGGCACTGACCATGTGGGCAGATTCAGTTTTTTAGTTAGTATTCTAAAGACAGTGACTTCTATTACAGCATTGTGTTTTACATACGTCGAGGGCTTATAAACATTTATCTGTGTTGCATAGGGGATTAATGTGAGCAGTTGATAGGATGAGTGGATTTTTTGGGGGGGTTATGGTTGAAATAGCTGGTATCTGTCTATGTTTACATTATCATCATTATGGTTTGGGAGTGACTGTCAGTTCTAGTGCTGGTACTTCAGGAGGATTGAGAAGTCTTGGGCATTGTTGTATTGTTACTCAATGGAGGTGGTTTTGTATGCTCATCCATTAGCTGCTGCTGATGACAAGGACTGTTGAACTAGATATAATAGGCTCTATGGCTGTGTGGCACTATCACCAGCTGAACTCTCAGGCAAAGTGTTGTATGAGCTGTCCCTAGCTTACTGATGTCTGCAGTTACTTTTTTTGAATGTTCTGCTATATCAGGGCTCTTGAGTGTATTCGGTGGACGTTGTTAGTGCCAGATTTATTTGCACTTAGAGTAATCTGGTCCTGACTTCTGAAGTCTCAGTTTGATGGATGGCTGTGATCTTTCTGGTCTAATCCTGGGGGCTGTCGGGATATTCCTGCAAGGACTTTACAGTGTAGCCTTTAGATGTAGATCTGTTGTGCTATCCCTGGAGTGACTGCATGGCACTTGGTACAATCCTGGGTATATTAAATTGAGCTGTTTGTGCTTTTCTTCTGTGACAGCTTGCTCACAGGACATATAATCATCTTTTATTAATGACATTTGCTTAATAATTTGAGCAGAGTATTTATTTGGATGTCAAATGCATTTCTCTTTCAGCAGTTAGGGTTTTGCTACTACACAAATGAATCATAGATTCCCACCCACAGAGTTGGACTAGTTTATTTATAACAATTGCTGTTATGTTGAATGTCATTAAGGAGACATACAAGGTAGCTTGAGCAATTTCCTGCCCTTATAACCTAACTGTCTGATGCTCTGAGCAGAGAATGCACCACGGCAATCTTTGGAGGGCTTAGAATTCACTTTATGACATTTTTCTCAGTTTCCAGTGCCTTACAGGTTTAACCATTAATGTTAACTGAGTTTTTAGTTGATTCAGTATTAGTACTTGAGTTTATAGTTATATTTATGATCTACATTTATGGGGGTAAACTCTAGCATTTAGTTTTCAAAGAATGCAGGATACGTCTTTCATTGTTTATAAGGTTTCTTTTGGTTGCCTGTCTTCTGAAGTATAATATATAGTTTACTGGTGACACTTGTTTTGTAACGATGTGTAGATCTAGCATTCTATAATTCAGAATTTGGAAAGACAGTTGTTTCAGTATGACTAGTTGAAGATAGGGAATTTTATAGATTCATAGTATTCCTAGGCCACTGAGTCACATGACAATTCTCACCTTGCCAGTAGCCTCATTCAGTCAGAACTTCCTTTCTCCAGGAGGGCCGTATCAGTCACTCATGAAGTAAATTGGTGAATTCTCATCCAGTCATCTAGCTTATGTGTAAAGGACAATAGTGAATTGTACACATACAGGAAAAAAAGTTTATTCCAGAGGTTTGGGAAGCTCTTGGTTATAAACCTATCCCTCCATCATGCTTTATTTATCTGTTGGTGAATATTTTGGTCCCTGGTTCTAATACTGGTTGAGATTTTAGATTTGTGGAGAAACATAATCCATGGCAATCAGGTCTCTAATGTCACAGTAAGTGAAACAGAGATCTATAAGACACTGAATAAAGGGATAGATCTTCCAGCTTCTCTTGGTTAGATTTAGACTCCTTGTCAACTTCAGTGAGTTCCCTTTGTGTTGTCTTTTTTCTTGGAGCTGTTGTGTTGTTCATCCTCTCTCCTTTGGTCTACTTGCCATTGAGGTATTGAGGAAGCAATCTGACAAATTTTCCAGTCAGCTTTGGGAAGGGGGGCATGTATAAGTTTCACATTTTGAGTAATTTCCCAGCATTCCGATTCAGCAAGGGTCATGTTTATGGGCAATGTGCTTCATGCTGTTGATTCTTGCTTCCTAGTACGACTGTGGATACGAATGTATCGGTGGTAGCAATATCAACAAGCCTGCATTGTAAATTGTTTCCTAGAATATGAATTGTCTAAATTCTCCAATGAAAAGCAAAGCAATTTTAAATCTAAAGTTAACCATTTAAATGCATAAGTGGTATTACTGCAAGACACCACATTAGGCAATCAGCATTTCCTAATATTTGAAGATTGTGGAGGGGTTGACCAAACAAGGAGTTATAACTCTTTTTAAATTAATACGCGAAGGCAGAAACTGGAGGAGGTAGCTCATAAAACAGAAAGATGGTGTATCATGCAGGTTAGGACAGAAAAATAGGTTACAGTTTTAAGTAATTTCTATAGTCCCACTGAAGCAAATACCAAATTGTTTATTCATCTTTTCAGAGGCACTGCACAAAAAAGGGGGACAAGGTATCCTGTTGCTATTAGAGAGATTTTTAATGTAGTTCAAACCCACATACTGGATAAAACTGACCTTGATTGCCTTTCCAAGAGATAGAAAATCAGGCCTGCAGAGAGTTTTCTTTCTAGACGGTGCTTAGCAAAAGAGGAATCGTAATGGTGAGGTTATGCTTACATTGCTTCTGTAAAAAGGATGGTAATTATTACTATTTTCTTTTACGTTCAGGCCTGTCAGACCAGGCTGGTGCAATGGATATTCTCAATGGGGTATCGTTTTTTCATTGTATAATTCTTTTACTTCTAACTGTTTTCCTTTTCTTAACTACAATATTACCTAATAATTTTATGTATAATCAATGTTCTTTTACTTGACCGCTATTATTCTTGTATTCTGTTGGAGCTTATCTCCCCGGGCCTCCGCTGAAAATGGACACGATTCCAGTCGGACTTTCCCGGTCAACAAATGTAAAATAAAAATAAATAAATAAATAAAATAAAAATGACTGGACTTGCTTGGCCATCTCATCACGAAAAGTAGGTAATTAGACCCTTTTCATTTAAAATGTTGTCAGGAAAGAAAGCAACTAAGGAGATGGTAATACAATTTTAGACAGGAAAAATAGGAATGCAGATGTTTATATGACATATCAATTAAATATAAGTAAATGTAATTAAATATAAGTATATTAATTAATATTATTATTATATATTATATTATATTATTATATTATATTAATATTAGTTAAATATGTAAGTATACATATTAAGAAATTCAGAATCGGTCAGACACACAACAGGATTTCCCAACTTGAGTGTGTAATCAGTGCATTGCAAGGAAATTATAAAAGAGAGTTATGCAAAAGTCTAATGAGTGTAAATACTGAGATATAAAAGGGAATATGGGGGGGGGTCTTTGAATGGGATCTAATTCAGTCTCAATGAGAGAGGATCGGGGTGTCCTTTTGGTCTTGGCACATTAAGTTCCCCCAAACTGACATCACCTAAATTGTTAGAATGAAGGTGTGAGCAGACTTTTAGGGGACACTGTGGGTCAGTGTTGCTGCTCCTTCATTGATGTTAATTTAGCCATATTCAGATCTTACAATGAAATATATTTAGAATACTAAGAGTCTGACAAGAAGAACTAGGCACATTTTCTAGAGAAATTCAATGTCCAAGAATTATTCAAAGAGATATGAAAATGTTAAACAGACCTAGTACTACTGAGAAAATTTACCAGGCAGCTGCCTTGTTCATGGCTGTGAAGGCACCTTCTCTTCATGGGATTCCAACTGATTTTTGCAAACTATTGACATAGTATGAAGAGATGTTCATCTGAGGATCATGCCTTACCCTTCTGCATAATTTCTGAAAGAGGGTGAAGACATCATTTTCCAGCAAATTGCAAACCCATTTCCTTGTCGCCCATAGAGACAAAAATTTTCATTACAATTCTGGTTTGTAATCTCTATAATTTGTCCCCAGTTTGGTAAAGCCTACTTAGAAATGTTTCATGAAAGGGAGGCAAGACAGCACAGACATACTATAACTATTTTATAACATGTGACAGCTATGTAATAATCATTAACCTTGCTGATAATTCCCTCTCCTTTGATCACCATGTAGTAGCAATAGTTATAAAGACTTTCTAATTAGCACAGGTTGGAAACACTTATCCCTATTTATGTAACCTGAATTAGACCAATTATTCAGTGTAACATCCTTTTTGGGATATACCTTTTTAAACTTATTAGGCAAAAAAATAGACGTTCTTAACCAAGAAATTTGTTGGCTTAAAGTCACTGAGCTACCAGGAAGGGCTTGAAGTGATATCCTTTTACATGATTTCTTCTAAGTTCTTGCTTGGTAATCTATGATTTGCCATCAGGGACCTCATGCATCTTGTTCGCCTTTATCTTTCCAAGTCAGATAACTCCACCAATACCAGCACTAAGGACTTAAATCTTCACCAGCAGATAAATGAAATACACTGGAAAGACAAATTTGTTACCCAACACCTATCTCACCTCTGGAACAAGCTTCCCCTTAAATGAAAGAAAGTAACACTACCATCCTTTAAATTATACCTGGATGATTGTATGGGTACCTATAAATGCATTTCAGGCTGATCTACTTTGCCTTCAGTGAGCAGGATGGTACAGCATGAGTGCTGGTACTGGAAAAGTGTAAATGGTCTTGTGATTTAATTGTCTTGCATTTTCTGTGATCTTATGATCCTATGATATACCTTTGAAAGTATTATTTATCATATTTTAGTAAGACTTTTGAAGCCGCACCAGTGGCTTAGATGGGCAAAGCCCTGTCTATGGTCCAGTTGACGTGGGATCACTTAGTGGCTCGGGTAACTGACAGAACAGCAGGAAAGTATGTGCATGCCCATCCTGGTTGGAAAGGCATTCGTTGATGACACTCTCTTATGGGAGGGATGACCCAGAGATCTGAATTGCTCTCAGATGTAATCGAGTTGTATGGGAGGGCAAGACAGGGACTGGGTAGGCCATATAAAGAACCCCTCAGGTTGGATGCAAAGATGATCAAGCCTCTAGGTGCCCTTAGCATTCATGATCAGCCACAAAAATACTGTAAGAAGCATGTGGGGGGAGATAAACTGGTAGATCTAGCGTGAATGTGAAGGCTGGGGTGGTTAAAAGATGTTCCAAGGGGGACCACTGTATAATCTTTTATGCATTTCCAAGTAACATAGATGCAGTCTTCAGAGCTAAATATTAGTCTACTGGTGATAAGTCATAGAACCTGTTAAAGTTAATGTAAATCACCCATAAAACCATTTCTGCAATTTCACCCCTTTTGTAAACATAAGATAATTAGCATAATACACTGTATTGTTAAGTAATAGAATTTCATGGTTGGTGTGGTTTTATCCTGAAGGTGAAGCCTGAGTGATTAAACAAAGCCAACTGCGAGTAAATGCTGACATACCCAAAACAGGAGTGGATTATTGCTATTATACAATTACATTATTTAAGACAGAAAGTGATTACCATTCTTAAATAATATATATGTATAAGGGCACTGCTGTCTTCCTCTTCATTCTGTTCCATATACTGATGTACAGTGCATGCATATGGGACTTACATTCCTATGCTTGCACAGTACATAAGAAATGGAGAAAACAGAAGCTCCTTTGTTGATTTTTTTTTTTTTTTTTTTTGCTTTAACTATAAAAATAAAAGAGGGACAACATAAATATACAAGTAAAATCAGGTAGGATTCTGTTAGTTTAATTTTGCAGAATGTACCAGATTTTTCTTATATTTTGCTCTGTCCCTCAACATATGCCAATTGAAATTCTGGCCACTCAATGGAACTTCAATGACCAGACTTTTTTCTAATGGTAAAATGGAAAGCAGTACATATCAAGCAGAACAATTTAATAACTGTCATTAGGCGCTTTTATCCAAGTATATAAAATAGCAGTCATTACCATTAGAAAAAAGACTTTTTTCTAATGGTAATGTGTTTGATTTCCAGTGGGTATGCTGATTGTGCTGTCCAATCAATGAGCTCATCTTTGAATAGTAATGAGCATTTATTGTATAATTTTCATTAGTAATACGCTTTATAGTTACACATTTATATATTCCCATATGTTCAATCAATGACTCATTCAAGTGAAAAGTGCACATTCTTGTAGTTATATTCCCTTCACATTAATCAACGTCTTCAGTTCACCAAACAATGAACTATTTCTGAATTTCTGGACCCAAGTCAGTGTCTGAGGGCCAGTTCACTAAAATACTAAACAAATATTAAATAAAATAAAACAATCCATTGGGAAAACTGCACTCAAATACTAAATAAAATAATCCACTAAAACGCTATACTCTTATAATGTTAAATTTACATTCATTAGGAAATTTCTGGATTAGTTAAAAATAAAAGGAAGTTATTTTCAAATTAAAATTATTTTCATTGTAAACAAGTTGTGTCATACGTATCCCTATGCAAAGACATCCATTCTACCTTTAATTTAAACATCAATGGAATCACTAGGTTCACTTTTCTCTTCACCCTCAATTTGAAACTTGGTAGAGATAAATCACCAAGTATGTTTTAAGGAAATTTCACATTAAAGATTTTGAAGTATACAGACTGGGTGGGAAAATAGATATTTCTCAGAGACAGAACTTCCTGTTTAGTCCCCACATACTATGTTAAGAACATTGCCTTTTTATGTATTCCTGAAGCAGCCTCCCCTGGGCAAATCGACTGAGATCAATTTGAGAAATCATGTAGCTAGAATCCCTGTGGTAACTTTTTAATTTAGATAATTTGGAAGATCTTTGTATAACTCTTATCCTTAACCCTTGGTTGGCTTCCACAGCAGTTGTAAGTGTCAACAGAACACTTAAGCACCAATACAATACCAGCTATCCAAACTATGTATGTTTGGTCAACATAAACAGATGGCTAACGTGCATGAGATTGACAATCCCTGCATAGGGGGATATTCCCTTTCCCCTGGGGTTTGTACCATCTCAGAGTTAGTATAGAAAATTAATCAACATAGAAAAAATGCACCAAACGCAAGCTGAAGAAAATGTACTCTGCTTTAATAAAATCACGCAACAGCCATTAAGTGCTTTCGTCTCTCACTCAGGAGACTTCATCAGAATAAGGAATAAGGAATATCTAGTACTTAAATAAGAATGCATACAATTCTATTGATAATATTTTAAACCAATTACCATAAAGAAAATTGTCACATGTTACAAAATCACCCTTGCTTAATGCAACATAATTAATTAGAAAATATTTATTTTCTTCATTTATAAAAATACAAAATAAATATACACTTTATAAAATCAAATAACTTCTAAAACATAATTATAATAGTGTAAAAAAGTAACTCATAGCTTTGCAGCCTTTTCTTTCAAAGCTGGGACTATAGACAAAAAGTCATTCATACCCAGTGGAAAATTAACAGGCAACCTTAACTGCCATTGTAATTCCCTTTTACACAGAAGAGTCTTCCAGTCTCCCCCTCTTAAATCTATATTTACTGTATCTAAAATACCAAATCTAAAACCCACAAAACCTTGAAAGACTACTGAATGCCTGTAGAAAGCATTTGTGTTCTTTTTGTTCTTAATTTCATACAGGTGTTCATAAATCCTATTTTTAGGTTCATAGGTTGGTACTAGGCTATCGGCTCTAGGGCCTATATAAGCCTAGCCATAACAATTCCCTGGCTATTTCTTCCCACAATATTTACTTCCCTGAACCCCTGTCTAGCAGGGCGACTGACGTGATCCCCAGGGTGAATTTCCTATCTCCCACCCAATCGTCAAGGTTCCTTTTTAAGAGGGCCAAAGAGGCACTCTGCTTGACATGTATGGGCAGTCTATTCCAGAGTCTGGGGAATCTCTGGAATAGACTTTTAGGCTGGGAACTGAAACATGTCTTTTATAGTGAATTTTGGAATAATACCCAGTTATATATTAGATTTTTGGATGAAATATTTATTTTATGGAAGGGTAAAATGGATGCTGTTCCTTCCTTTATAGAATACTTGAACAACACTACTTCCTTCTTGACATTTACTTATGAATATAGTGCTAGTGGCATTCATTATTTAGACACTGCTATTTCTCATACATCTACAGGTTTTAAATCTGTTGTATACCACAAAATACTTTTTGTAATTCATATCTCCATTTTACAAGTAACCACCCTTTAGCACAGAAAAAAAGTTTAGTAAAAGAACAAGCTATTAGGATTGCACGCATGACATCCCAGGTGGGTGATGTAAGAGAAGAGTTATTTAAAGTAAGGGATATGTTTGTAGAAAGAGGATATCCAAAACATATGGTTGAGGTAATAATAGAAGAGGTATTCAAAGAATGGGGAAAAAGGTATAAACCCCTGTTATTAGCTGGATGTCTAGACAATGGTCAAGAAACCTCCTTTCGTGAACCTACAAATTATGATTATGCTTGTATTGTGCAACACAGTCCCATGTCTGGAAAAGTAAAAAACATCTTAATAAAGAACTGGAGTATATTTAGAGTAAATAATGAAGTGTTAAATGTTTTTGGGGAAAGGCCAGTCTTTATTAATAAAGTTGGTTCCAATATTAAAAAGCTTATGGAGAATAAGTTGGACAAAAGTAAAGAAACTGAGGGGGGTACTAAACCCTGTGGAAGATGTACCCAATGTATGTACATTATTAAGGTACCTCATATTATATTAGCAAATAAGACGGAAATAAAAATTCATTTTAAGAAAGGGAATTATTTTACTAATAAGATGGTATACCTGGTGAAATATGACACTTGTTGTGGATTTTATGTTGGCAAAACAGAAAGGGCACTAAAAAATAGGATTTATGAACGCCTATATGAAATTAAGAACAAAAAGGACACAAATGCTTCATACAGGCATTCATTAGTCTTTCAAGGTTTTGTGGGTTTTAGATTTGGTAAATATAGATTTGAGAGGGGGAGACTGGAAGAATCTTGTGTGTAAAAGAGAATTACAATGGCAGTTAAGGTTGGCTGCTAATTTTCCACTGGGTATAAATGACTTGGTGTGTTTTTTCTATGCTGATTAGTTTTTCATTGTTATGCACTGCATCTTTTGCTTGGACTTAGTATAAAAAATTATCAGCGAGTGTGGAGGCACAGCCCCCCACAAAAGTGGTACAGGGAGGCTTGCAAAAACACCTGTTGTTGGTTTAGCTTGCTAAAGAGTAATCCTTGGAGCATGCTCAGTGTGTGTGAGCATTGCAAGATTTGATGTTGTGACATCAGTATTGCAAGCAGCTGATAAGTAGCTATAGATCCCTACATACAGAAAAAAGAGAGAAAGAGAGAGATATTAAAAAGAACATTCTTCTAAAAATATCTTTAGCTGCTTCATAAATATATGATAAATTGTTTCACATCTCTTATAAAATCCTTGTATATAGCTTCACACAGATGGTGTTAGGCTCTACCTGTATTTATGAAGCTAATGAAGGGATTCTAAGGATGGAATTTGCCCTTTCTTCACTGTTATGTGATCTTGAAGTTGGTATATATAATTAGCAGGGGGTGTGGGGGGCACAGCCCCCTACATGAGGGGTGCAGGTGGCTTGCCCCCTGCATTAAACATTTTTATGTATTTTGAGTTTTCAGTATTTTGGTACTAAGTCTTTTGGTTTGTCAGTCTTCTGAAGTAGATCCATATATATATTTGCTGTTTTAAATATGAATATGCCATTTTTGGTTTTAAATGTATACCATGCCCATGGTGTTTGACCAATTCTTGTGGATTTACTAGGTTCAAGAATCATCATGGTAGCTTATAATTTCAATCAGGAAAATGGATTTAGTAGCATATGCATTTGCTCCTAATTTTGGATGAGAAGTTTTAGAACCAATTAAAAATAAGACAGTTTTCTTGAGATTCTGATGTGTAAGTATTATTAAATGTTCCATAACTTCTCAAAGACATTAAGGCTAGACTATATAATGATATAAGAAGACCAAGTTTGGAAATCATATATATGCATCCTAAATAAAGCTTAAAGCTTTGCAGTTTAACCTTCTAGCTAATCTGCGTTATTCTCAGTGCAGGGGTTATGTGATAGCTTGTTTTTTTTTTCATTGTGTATGAAAAAAATCCTTGTACAGCCATAATTAGCACAATTCTCTTGTTATTCCATATGTGACCATGTGCTGACAAGTATGTAAGATTATAACTTTGCCTGTTTTATTGAAACCAATATTTAATTCTATGCACAAAAGATTTTAGATTAATAAAGCCAGGTTAGTGGCATCAAATAGTCTGTGGCTGTACTAGGATGCTGTCAATATAGTAAGGCAGTAGTATTCTGGAAGTATCACTTGCTGCAATGTATACCACTAAAAAAATATTTGTGAGATTGCTACACTGTATCTGAGTAACTGTATATTATGGACATACATACATCTTAATTGCCCCTGAAATTACTCAGACTTTTACTTTTCGCTCATATAATGTGAGATTTTGTGACAAAAAAGATGAGTTCAAAATTTTAGACACAATTACAGACATTCCATTCATTGAAAACTGTGTTAATGTCAAAGGTATTTTTAACTTTCTAAGTGAGTAATGCAGATATTAAAAAAAGTCTCTATTTCTATCTTATTACATAATTCTATATGCAACAGGCAGAGATCTATACGACCACGTCAGTGGTGCATGTCAGGGAAATCTGGAACCAGAAATATGTTCACAGATAAATGTTCAAGCCATATGTGTTTTCTGTGTATTGCCTCATACAACAGCAATCACAGGCAAGCAAAATTTCCCAGATGTGTACAACACTGGTGAGGAAATATTCACAGAAAAAAAAACATTTTTGTAGGAGGGCAAGTCTCCTACACTCACCAATGTGGGAGGACAAAACCCTCACACCTCTGCAACTTATATATATATATATATATATATATATATATATATATATATATATAAAACAACTGTGCTGTAATACCATTACAAGAAAGGGGAAATCTCTGATTTAGTGGCAGTTTGTCTTCTTCAGAAAAATCCAATAAATAATGCACTTACAATCATATAAATCAGTGTCAGCAACTCCTGTTATGACAACATGGATCCTGCAGAAACACATCATATTCACAGCCACTAAATTCAGCTGTGTTATCCAGAAAGTTAAATATTCTGCCACTGTATATAATCTGGTTTGTTACTGTGCACTTGAGTCTCTTGAATTAGACAATCAAAATTACCTGCTAATATCAAATTCCCTTTGATTGATAAAAGTTTCGAGAGCTGGTGTGCAGGTAAATGTCGAAACCAGGGAAGACAAGAGCCAGACCGTGCAGAAAGAAAAGAGAGGAGCAGTTTGGATTCAGATCAGGATGCAGTGCAGCTGATCCAATGTTTGCAGCGAGACAGATAGTTGAGAAGAAGCAAGAGATGAGGAGAGAATCCAATTGAGGATTCCTAGACTTGGAGAAAGCATATGACAAGGTCCAAAGAAAGCTGATTTGGGCAGTTCTGAGAAGGTTTGAAGTCCCAGAAACGTTGGTAGAATTAGTGCAGGCTATGTACGAAGATCCAATGACTCAAGTATGAACAGTGTTCAGTCTTGCAGAAGAGTTCCCAGGGTGAATGGATGTGCACCAAGGTTCAGCTCTGAGCCCCCTGCTGTTCATATTGGTGATGGATTACATTAGCAAACAGGTCCGCAGGGGCAGATCAACAATGTTGCTGTCTGCAGGTAATGTGGCATTACAGGCAGACTCTGAGTAAGAACGTCAGCAAAGGATAGGGGAATAAAAGGCAAAACTGAAGGCACGTGGGAGGAAACTAAGCACAGATAAGACAGTGGTAATGGCAGCAAATTGGGGAAATCAGAAGAAGTTGAGAACTGAGATAGAAGGGAATATAGTGGAACAGGTTAAGAGCTTCGAGTATCTGGGGGAGGTGGTTGAAGAGAAGAGAAGTCTGAATGAAGAGTTCAAAGCTAGAATCAGAGTGGCTGCAGCCAACCGGCATAGAGTGTCAAGTGTAATGTAAGACAGAAGATTGCCAAAGAAGCTGAAAAGTAAGGTGTACAAAACAGCGGTGTGATCAATGCTACTGTATGGTACAGAAACCTGGGCAGTAAAGACAGAGCAGATGAGGAAGCTAGAGGTGATGTAAATGAAGTGCCTGAGAAGGGCAGTGGGATGCACACTGTGGGACAGGCAAGGAAATGAAGACATTTGAGTAGAAGCCAAAGTAGCTCGAACTGCAGAAAAGGTCAAAGAGAACAGATTATGCTGGTTTGGACACATCTGCAGAAAAGCAGGAGACAATCTTATGAGAAGATTTGGGACAGACAGGAAGAAGGTAAGAGGAAACAAGAGCATCTGGCAAGCAGGAGGATAGACTGTATGAGGTAAGATCTGTGACAGTCAGGCATGAGTGTCAAAGAAGGCAGGCATGTGGCACTGAATCAGAAGAGATGCCAGCAGTTAACACGACACCCTGACTCATGTAGAAAAGGGGATAAAGGGGGTTGATGATGATGATGATGATGATGATCAAAGTCCCTTACTCAAAATCTTCCAATGTCTCCAGAACATTTTAAATTGATTTGGTACCCATTTCTGGGGAAAAAAAGAATTGCAGCATAACCATGATTTATATGAAGCCATTATAATACATATTAACTTTTGACAGTACTCTAGAAGCATTATGCATTTATTTCAAAATACAAATCCCACCACTTGTTTTTGAAAAGAATAGCCATCCTATACATATTTATTTCTGTGTTTTGTTTTGCTAACCCATAATATCCAAGTAGTCAAACTCCATGTACAGTTTGAAGGACCAGGAAAAAAAAGTATTTCAGTAAAAAGAAGTATGAAGTGTCCATCCACACATCAGGGGTATTAACATTACTTCATACAATCTATAAAATATTCTGAAATCGAAGAAAATAACGGTGCATGATACCAATATACAGCACATTATAGCAATATATAGTGTGATATGCAACATCTATCCTGTTGTAACATATATGAATATTATTTAGTTGTATTAAGGACTACAGGTTCAAATCTCAGAAGAATATAGAGAAGATTAAAGGTTATGATGGAATTTCAGTGTAGTATCATCAGAAAGGAAGGCAGCACTGTGGCATAGAAGGATAAAGCCCTGACTATAGGCCAGGCAACCTGGGTTCAATTAGTGACTCGGGTGTCTCTGGTACTGACCAGAGGATGGGTGTACCCATTATCGGAGAGGGGGAAGGTGTGCAAAAAGTACACTTCGCAGATGATCTCCATTAGAAGTTCAGGACCCACAAGGAGACAGTCTTTGTCTTCAAGAAGGCAGAGCACTGGATGAATCACCACTGAGGTAGGACAATATGCCAGCATGCCATTTGCATGTCTATTTGCATATGGGGAAGAAACTTAGGGCATAGCTAAAAAAAAGTCCTCCTTAGCAGCAATGTGACACTGCCTCAGACTTCTCCCTGCCCCTGAATATCAGTTGGAGAAAGTCTGGAGGAGGCTTGCTGGGTTTGGAATGAAAGACTATTATGGTAGCAGTAGTAGGTTAGGAGAAAATAGAATGGGGGATGAATGAAGTTAGATTCAGGAGGGAGTAACTAGGAAGACATAAAGAGGGGAGTAAGAGGTATTGCACATTGGTGAACTAATAAGTTAGCAATGGGTACTTTAAAGATCAACTGCAAACTTTTTTTTTTACCACTTCTTCTTGCTATAACTATGCTATCATCATGTAAAGCATGATTTCTGATTCTAAAATCGGTAGCTTTTAGCTTAATTACATCAGTATTGCTACATGTATCATGTTTAAAAATTGTGTTTGCATGTACCACATACCTCTCAGCTTCTTAGAGTAAGAAATCTAGACAAAGCCAGAAATAATGGGGGGGGGGGGGCAAAGGCCAAACAATTTTTTAAATATTGCTCTTACAAACTTAGAAAGTTGATAGAATAACTGGTTTTGCATTGACATACATTTTGTGAAGGTATGAAGTATGCAACTCATATATCTGTCATTATTTTCTGACTCCATTCCTCAGTGATTTGCTGATGATTTGCCAGAAAACCGCAATTTTACAAGAAACAGACCAAAAGAAAATGAAGCAAAAATCTGGACATTCTGTGAAAATTTGTATAATATACCATATGCTTTGCAGCTATCTTATCACTTCCTGATTCTACATCATTTACTGCACACACCTTCTGATGAGGTAATGGGGAGTGCAAGCATTCTGTAATTCAATTAGTCAGTATTGAAGAGAGTTTAATTAAACCAGGAAGAGATACTTAGATTCTATAGCATTTTATGTTATTTAGTCTTATTACCTGTTTTGAGGATAACCACAACTTACTCAAGGACTTGGCAGAACTATTACTTTAATACAATTCATGACTCCCTAAAGTGACACAGATCAGCAAAGAGGACAGCAATTGTAAATAAATTAAAATCACTGATTACACATATCTACATATTAATTTTATTAACTACAAGAACTTGTTGAAAAAATGTATAAATCTATATGTAATCAAAGAAAAACGACATATTCCATTTATACTGAAATTTAGTGACAGAAGGTACAATAGCATGACTACTTGTGGATGTCCACCTAATCTAGCATGAGAAGAGTACCTAATCTAGTTAGCCAAAATTTCTATTTAACATCTAAAATCCGTTACCAACATTATTGTATTATAATCAGCGTTAGTCAGTCTATTTAATTCAATAAATAGCAAGCTTGCTCCAAGACTTTTTTCACGTTTAATCACAGCATTATTTCTCTGTTGTAATGTTTTACTCTAATCCTGAACTTAAACATTCTAGGTGTTTTTCCTATATAAAAGGCCTCACAGAAACATTAAGCTATGTATATTTCCATTCACTAGATCAGGCAATCAAATACCTTATAATAAACACCTTAAAATGTTGACTGAAAAAAAATTCTGACTTGCAAACATATTTACAGTCAGTACAGGTGCTACAGGACTGACAGTCTCTAGATTTACATCTAAAGATTGTTGTTTGCACCATTTCCCTGTTTCTTATGTTGGTTAAATTAATGTGCTATACTTGTTCCCTTAGTGTAAAACTAAATCTACCAGTGGGATTCAATAAACTCCATGTAGGTTTCACATGAAGCCTACACAGAATTTACATGTGATACGCAGTGAGCAGCAGTGCTCATGGCATATTCATACCACATACTGCGTTTAAATGTAAATAAGCAAGGTTTCATGGCTGGCAACTGTGTAAGCAAACATGGATAGCAATCCATTTTAAGAAGGTCCGTGGTTTTGCTCGGAATGCCACAATGATAACCACGGCTTCACAGAAAGCCCTCAGTCTCTTAGTGCAAGACATCTGGACAAAGGTCAACATAATGGGGGGGGGGGCAATGACCAAAATATGGACATATCTGACATATTTGCCATATAGAAATGTGTTAGAATAATCAGGGGGTTGTGTTAAGATACATGTTCTGAAGGATTTGAAGTCTGAAACTCAAATGTATGTAATTATTGAGTCATACCGGAGTTCCGCTATGGCGACCCCTAACTGGGAAAAGCCGAAAGACACAAATAAACAATCAGTCCTGAAATCATCCCAGTGATATGGCAGAAAACCACATTTGATAAAAACACATCTGGACATTCTGTGAACATCTGGACAGTGTAAGTATATGGTCCAAACTCAGTACAGGACAGTGTATCTACAATGCAGAGTATTGTGAAATCCAATTCCTGGCATTCTGTACTGAAGTTGTGTAAATGATCTGTAAGGATACATGGACTGCCATGTAAAATAAACACTGAGAGAAGTGTGTGTATAAAATAGGGACACACAGATGAATTGTAGGAATGGACACAGGGAAAGAGGACAGGTGAAACAACCTAATGTACAGCAAATGAGGGCATGTCAATGGAAGACAGCTGTAGCCACAACATCAATTACATATCAGTATGTTACATTAGGGACTACACAGTGAAAATGTGTATTATGTGATTGTCACACAAGGTGACATAACAATGGGTGGACGTCTGTGTGAGATAATCATCCTTACATGAATAATGCAGAGGACATCTGTCAGGGATCTGACATACAATTGGGGTAGGGTGCATATTGTGAACCTGTGCAAGCTGATTTGCCTGGATATGAGTGTAATCTCAGCAGAGGTCTCCAGCAAGTGGGACACAGGTAAAGGCTCATGGACAACATTAAAAGAAGCAACCACAATCATGGACAATATCAGGATAATGCTACTAGTAATCCCATGACATAACATGTGATTTAAAGTGATCAGAGATGATTCTGCACAAACACACTTGTACAACTACTATGATACGTCCACACTCTATGAGGGTAATCACACACACTGTCCTGGCACCGTAACAACTGGTGGAAGTGTTAGGAGGACACTGATATACTTGTATGCCATATTATGATCAATACAGGCTAGTTGACTGTTGTGTATGGCATGTATATCTGGCACAATCCACACTGTGACAAATGTTATCCATGCCATTAATGTTGTGAAACACCTATGTATGTGCTGCATGCATCACTAGAACAGGTAGCACACATGCATCAACATGATGGGGGTTCCGCACCATCAAACAGTAATGTTTATGCCACAAAAAGAATACCTAGGTATGGCCAATAAGCTGCGTGATAGCTCACTGTGACAAAGGTGGTACACGTCAGTTACACATCAGTGTAGGGAAGTACATGAAGAAGGGTGCATTGTACTCAGTTGGTGTGATGAAGGCTGGGAAGTATGGAGTCATAATGGCCTCTGATGTGGATGTCCTTCACATACTTGGTACTTGTGTTACATACAAGGGAGTAGTCAACACTGTGGCCACATGCTAGTGGATGTTCCACTTAACATCTATCCCAAGACTCAGGTCACATACCTATTGGTCTGATAATAGGGTGTGATGCCCGGGTCTACTTCAAAACATTGACTTACCAGAATATTGAATCCCACTTCATTGAAATGACTTTGTCGAATCTTCAATACATTGAACACCCAGAACAATGAAAACTAACCCCAGGTAAACAACCACTTGACCACCAGGACAAAACAACAAATAGCGAAACAAGAAAACTCCAAGTGGGGGCTTCATCTACCACCCCCAATTAAATATACCAACTCCAAGATCACTCTACAGTGGAGAAATGGCAAGGTTCACATGGTGGCCAAATAGTTCTTTTCCTGGGGTTGACTTTTACTGTTCTGAGAGTTCGATCTACTGAAGATCTGGCAAAGTTGTCTCGATGAAGCAGGATTCAATATTCTGGTGCTTTGATGTTTTGAAGGGGATCCATGATACCCACATTATACTTGGGTAATGTGTTTGTTTTCCTGATGTAACAAATCCCCCTATGTTTTCTTGTCATCACAGGTGTTGTCATGGCTGTAGCAGCAATCTTTACTGTGTGTTAATACTGTCTGCATTATACTAATATCACAGTTGGAGTCAATGACTGCCCACAATCTGTAGTCCTTCAGGCAGCTGTTTGGACACAGGATGTGTATGTCATCTGTGATGTCCATTATTTAAATAATGGACAGGAAAAGGCCTAGCAAACAGCCCTGATATACAGACCTGATCACTGGACCTGAGATATAGGTCACTTCACTCATGTCAGCATATTTAGATGTCATATATGTGATACACTGGTCTACCTTGATAATATAGATGTTTATGGCCACATCTGTCAGAGTTGATAAAATACCTCAGTGTGGATTTATGTCAAATGCCTTGGGCTTGTCAAGTTCAAAAGGATGATACTGTTGTCATCATGCATGTCCTCGATGATGTCTTTGAGGACATCTAACAGATGTAGCAGAGATGATGTAGCATGAGCAGCTCACACAGATCTGTTGCACACACCGGGATATCACTAGTGTCCATTTAGAAAAGGTCCACAATGACATGTTGGTCTACCTCACAGATGAGGAGAGTCAGGATGTGTTTATACATGCATACACTGGGTGCTGTCCCCCCCCCAAATCACACAGATGCATGTTGAAAACACCTTTCTACAGCAACATAGTCTGTATGGAGGCTATGTTGAAGTGTGCATTAAACTGTCAGGAAGGTGTATATGATGAGTCATGTGATAGGTGATCTGTGATGTTGCTACAACCCATTGATTCTGTGTGACAGGTTTGGCTGTAGATAATACAGTACATACTTGCTATCCTCAACTGGTGTAGGGTTTGAACACAATCCCCCATGCAGGGATCATTGAGAAAGTCTCCTAGATGGGGATTAATTCTCATGTCAATAGATGGGTAACCAATTGGCTCACTAACAGAACACATACTGTGAAAGTTTTTGAATCAACCTATACCAGTAAAACTGTCACCAGTGGTGTACCCCAGGGATCTGTGCTTGGCCCTTTACTGTTTGGAATCTATTTGTTGACATTTCAGGCTAAAGTACATGGCCTTTGGCTCACCACATTTGCTGATTATTGCATGGCGGGTGCAATCATTGAGTCTGTCTATGAGGATAGCATACTACAGGAGGGACTAACACAGACAAATGATTGGTGACAAAGCCACAAGGTCTACATATAAATGCAGAAATTGGTCTTTATTTTGTCCTTCTTAAAAGTGGAATTCCCTGCTAATTACAGCATTGACAATAGTCCTGCTATGCTGAAAGACATTGTTGCAAGCACTGGGAACACATGGCGTTAGCAGTCTGAACTTTGACCACCAAGTGTCCACACTGGCATTGAAAGCCTGTGTTGTGCACATCATAAGTCATGCCATCATATTTAGCCATCATATTCAGATCTTAGGATTGTATGACAGCACTGTACTCAAACCTCATCAGAACACTAATAGAGTATAATGCTCTCTTTTGTATGTACCCCACCAGACACATGCAGCAGTTGTAGAGAATACACATGTGTCTCATCAAGAAAACATAGGACCTACAAACCATGCCATGATGTATGTGGATAGACTGAAAGCAATGTCACTATAATCTATCATAAAGGATGACATGACCTCTTCCGGGCCTCCAGGCCAGTTTCTGACCCTGCCTTGGTGGGCTTAGTGCATAAATACAAATCAGATATAGCTGATGACATCAGCAGTGTCTGTTAAGGAGTATATGGTAATAACAGTGTCCCGCATGCTGGTGTAAAAAGCTCTCTGTAATGTCAAGCATGAGCACAAACATCCCCCGGTTGACTGCAGTGAGAACAGAACCCCTACCTATCAAAGTACACAGAGTACAAAAATTCAGTACTTTACGCAAGTGCCATGGCACAAGTCTGACTTTTAAAAGACTGCAGATCAACTTATAGTGAATGACATCAGCAGGGCATGCTGGAGAGAAGACATTGGGAGGCCTGCATGAAATGGATGTGTAAGCTTGTGCAACTATAAAAATACTGTCAATTCATGGGACTGGAGTGGTAACTGAGGATACACACTTTTGCTCTTCAGGCTAGACACACACGCACACACACCCCCACACACACACACACACACACACACACACACACACACACACACACACACACACACACACACACACATACTTATTTAACTGCAGTGAGAACAGAACCCCTACCTATCTAAGTACACAGACTACAGAACTCAGTGCTTTACACAAGTGCCACAGCACTTTTGCATGACTACAGGTCAACTTATAGTGGATGTCATCAGCAGGGCATGCTGGAGACAAGATGTTGAGAGGCCTACTTGAAATGGATCAAATGTTGTCAATCCATGGGATTGGAGGTGTAACTGTAAGATACATTTCTGCTCTTCAGGCTACACACACACACACACACACACACACACACACACACACACAGTTGGCTGTAGTGAGAACAGTACCCCTACCTATCTATGTACACGAACTACAAAACTCAGTACTGTATGCAAGTGCCACAGCACAAGTCTGACTTTTACAAGACTGCAGGTCAACTTATAGTGGATGTCATCAGCAGAGCATGTTGGACAGAAAATGTTGGGAGGCCTACATAGGTTCATAGCTTCATAGTTCATAGGAGGTTACTAGCTTAATGGCCCTAGGGCATTTACAAGACTAGCCATGTAAAAATGCAAGTACCCTTATTGAGCATAGTCAGATGATCTTTGTTACCAGAGAGATTTTGTAATCAGCACCAACCAGCCCTGCCCATGAGGGACATAGGTGCCTCCCTAGGGGTGAATTTACAATCACCCATCCAGTTTTCAAGGTTGAGCTTGAATAGAGTCACTGAAGAGTACTGCTTCACATGCAGTTGGAGCCTATTACAGTGGCAGTCACTGGGCGATATATCTGTCTCCGCAGCATGTTCTGTTTATGTCACAGACTGAGATCCCTGGAGCAAGTTATTCTTGTCCCATTTGATTTCCAGATGTCCAGCATCTCCAGTAGTACAGGGTCTGAGACTGCTCTGTAGGCCAGGCATAGTTCACATCTCAGCACCTGCATGATACTGAGTATAGTGAAAGGTCTTTCAGTCTTTCCATGTTTGTCATTTTTTTGGAGGCCCTGGATTACCTCAGTCACAATCCTTTGTGTTTTCTCCATTTCTTATAGGTGTCTGGAGAGGTACAGGCAGAAGGGAACTTTGTACTCAGTGGTCTGATAAGTGTAGAGTACAGCAGAGCTATGACCTCCCTGGTCTTGGATGTGATGGCCTTATTTATGAGGTGCACAATGTAGAATGTGTGTCTCACCACTATGGATGCATAACAGCTGAAGTGTAGATTGCTATCAACATGTGTTCCCAAGTCTCACAACACTGTGTCTGAGCTTAATAGGGTGGTATGTATACAATAAATAGCAGGGGTATTTCATTTCCAAAGGGGGCAATGAAGCTTTTTTTTGCTTTAAGCATCAGTCTGTTAGTTTGGCACCAATCATTTGTCTGTGTTAGCCCCTTCTGTAATATGTTAACATAGTTGGGGATGCTATATGACTGTGTCTGCAAACCTGGTAAGCCACAGGCCATCTACCTTTGCCAGAACTTCAGAGAAATAGTTTCCAAACAGTTGAGGGCTCAGCACAGATCCCTGTGGTATTCCACTGGTAAGTGGCCTAGTGGTAAAGGTGCAGTCCCCAACTTTGACAGTGTGCATTCTGTCAGTGAGCCAGTTGGCTATCCATCTAGTAATGTATGGATTAATCCCCAAATGGAGGGTTTCTCTATAATACCTGAATGGAGGATAGTGTCAAGGGCCTTGAATAAATCAACATAGCGGTATGTCCTATTATCTCTCATCCAGGTCTTTGGGGTTGTTGTCAAAAAAGTCCACAATGTTTAATAAGCAAGATCTACCCATGACAAAACCAAAATGGGTCAGATCAAGTGTGTTCAAGGCCACCTATGTCCCTGCGGTTAGAGTCCATGCTGATTCTTTCTCTAGCCTTGCAGATAGGGCTTTTTAGGCTTATGGGTCAGTAGTTCTAGTTCTGCAACTTACCAGATTGTTGTGCATTCCATATCACACAACATTTGATATTAATTTCTGTAATGTAGGTGATTTATGTGTGCAAAAAATACTGAGGTACCAGGGTTGCAGTAACTGAGCGAGGCAACACATGGCTGCTTTGTAAATATGTGACATATTGTTAGATAGGGCCTTCAGTTTGTTATGTTTCTACATATAATTTCATGTCATAGACAGGAAATGGACAGTAAACAGCAGTAATACATAATAATATTTACTTTTCCATAGCACAGGGAGTGATAGTTGGCAAAGTGTCTGTGCATGCGAGATACACATTTTCAATACTGTCCATGTTTGTGCATAGTTAAGTAGTGCACAAATGCAAGCTGCATTGTGAAAAGTCAGAGAGTTAGTATTGAGTGTATGAAACATACCTGCTACTTAACTGACTCTGTTGCAGCAGGTGTAAATGCATTGACACATTTCATTTTGAGTCCAGATGATACTGGATTTGAATCCAGGTGTATCTAATACTTTCAGAGACTTTTAAATAGACAGTGATAATGCAATGACATGAATTCTTTATAATAGAGGTGCTGCTGTGTGTTGGCATAGAGCAGCAGGGTTAAGTGGCATTACGCAGTGATAACTATAGCATTGCACTGTCACTCACCATTGTTGCATATTGGTACACAATGTGAAACTCCACACAAATATACAGACCAAAAAGTGAATGGCTCTATTGCTTTTTCTGCTACTTATGTGTGTTGTGTGTGATTCTATTTTTTAACCAGATTATAGGTGTTAAAATGGGGTAGATAGGAAAGTGATGAAATGGGGAGCAAGCAGGGGGAAGTGCAAAGGGAAAGTAATATAGGAACGTGCAGGAGGGAAATAGAAAAGAACCATAGCTATCCATTTCTTTAACAGTGTCACCATGATTGGGGTGAGGAAGGAGACAACACAGGCTCATGAACATCAAGCGTGGAGACAGTGAGAATTGCATCCTCACCCACTGGACTGTCATCACTGTTACCTTACTCCACTGGCAGCTGGAGTGCTTGATGTCTCCTCCTTCTTCAGGCCATAAAGGAGAGCAGCATCTCCATCTGGCATAGGTGTACACCAATGATGTGGTGCATGACCCTATGCAGCATACCTGGCAACTCCCTGTGGGTGATGAAATTAGCACCTCCACCACTGCTCCTGGAGGGTACCACAGCACCAGCTTCTGCGGCAGTACTACCTGAGTGCACAGGTACTGCAGTGGCAGCAGAGGCCGTGCTGCCAGGTTGGCTTCCAGACATGCTTGACTTGGTAGAGCAGGGGCAGGCTGATCCACTGGGGCTGGCCTACCTCGCTGTGCTGTGTACCATTTAGTGATGTGGTACACATGTATGACATGGAGATATTCTGATGACACATAATAGAAAATAAAAAAAAGAGAGATAAGAGTTGGAGTGAGAGAAAATTTTGATAAAATTAGTACCATCATATGTGACATACAATGCATTAACACAATTATACAACTCTTTTATCTGAAGTATTACATTTAAGTATACATCCTAACAGATACATGCTATAATGCAGATTGCTGAAAGTAATCCTTGAAATGTGCATATACTGCATATACGCATTTTCCAAATATACAGATTACAGTTTATAGCAGCGCATTTGTGCCACTGGTATAGAGTTTTTAATTTAATGTAAATATTATTGAAGAAATAACAGTATTGTATAGTTGGGATTCATGGTATTTGAACCCACAACCTCTGACTACAGTTTAATATTGGACTCTTACAACTGGTTTGTGTTATAGACTAATGCATGCATACTTGCTTTTACAGTTGGAATATGCATGCTGAATTAGTTACAAATCTATAAAAGACCAAAAGAGCTATCTTTAACTTTTAATGCTACAATAACACTTATTTTCTGCTGCATACATACCAACTGCTTCTCTCAATCTCTCCAATAAAGCAACATGAACCTGTCGACCAAACTCACATTTAGTGGGAGCTGAGGAAAGAATAGAAAAGAACAGAAGAGCATTATGCATGCCAGTATTGTCTATATTTAGCTTTCTAAGTGTTACCAGTACTATTGTATTGTCAGACTTACACAACCGTGGAATGTCCTCAGTCTCAAATTCCTTCAACCAATGGTTGAGAGCATCCATTTTTCTCCTGTTGTAGGTCATTAAAATGATGCCTACATTGCCTTCCAGTGTGTGGAATACCAGTGATACTGGATAGAGCCCAGACCAATCTATTCCATACCTCAGATTTGTACTGTGAGCCAGAATAGTCCCCCTGCAGAAGCCTTTGGCTGTGATGCTTAACAGGAGTCCAATAAATATCCTAGACATCTGGACACCCACCTCTGTGCCTTAAAGTGTGCACCTTTCTCTTCAATGTCAGCCATGTCTACCAACTGAACTACAGCAATGGAATCTGATGCTTTCTTGCCAATTCCAGTCATCCTGTTTACTGGTAGTGTGCAAACACAAGCAATGATGGCAACCACATTTGTGTGATGTTAAGCAGACCGCAGCAGTGCCAAGCAGGGAAGAATTAAATTAAAACTGGAAGGTTAATCTGACACTTGGCATTAGTCTGAGGGGTGTGTACTGATGTAACCTGGAAATAGGTATTGGAAATTGGTAAGTGATTTAAGTTTGCAGACATGCACTGGGAGCATAAATGTAATGACCTGACATATTTTTTTGTGTTTATACACTCAGGAAATTTTACTTTTACAGTGTGGGATTCAAACCTAGGCATAATGGATAAAACATTTCTTTCACAGTGTTGATTTTCCATGTTTGCCACAGAAAAAAGTGCTGCTCAGGTATAGTCAGGAATCATACATAAACAGAGGTAACAGTTTGAGCTGTTACACATGTATGTGTGTGACCTGACAAGGTTATTGGATATAGATCCAGTTGTACATGTGTCTTAGGTAATTGTGAAAGCCATGCAAGCCCAGATAGCAGAATTATACTTACAGAAATATAGTAGACGGTATACCCTTAGTTGTACATCTGAGAACGTAATAATACTGTCTCATCCCTCATACATATAATTCTTATCAGCTCCACAATCGAAATTGTTATAAGTGAGAGTGAATATTATGGGAAGTGAAACAACAGTAAAAATCTCTGGAATATCCTATATTAGAACCCAGAACCATGTGTATGGCAGCCATTCACTTACACTTGTTGCCGCAAGAATGTTGAAATAACACCTGTCTATTTTTCACTTCATTGCTATAAACTGCACTGTCACAATAGTAAAAAAAGGTTGCAAACCCTGTACTAAAACCCAAGGCCATCTGTACTCCAGCCCTACACTTACATCTGGACTAGTTACATGAAATTTCCTAATCATTCTTAAGGTTTCTGTGTTAACTGCTGCTCAATGCTGCTTAGCAGGTTTGTGTAATGCCCAACAAAATTAATAGAATTTATCTGGTTTCAACTATTGGCTGTCTGAGTCCTGCCTGCAGGTGTTTGATGGCTGCAGCTGCTGGGGAACCCTGCTAACTGCTGCATAACGCCGTTCAATGCCACTAATTGCATTTGCATGATGAAATACAGAAATTGCAACAATGTATTGTTTTTGACCTTTGCCCTTTTATAGACACCCTGTTTGCAGGTGTTCTGTCTGCTTTCTGGGTGGCTCACTATTCCAGTTTCTGCACTGCTGGACTTCATGAAAACAAGATAAGCATAGCCTAACCTGACATTCAGTTTTCTCTGTTTCCCATGTTTGCACTAAACGACTCATCAGTGCATTGTGAAAACATTGCCCCCCAAACAAATGAACAAAAGAAAACAAGGGGCAAGTAGTATAAAAGAGGAAAAAGCAATCTATGACATACATACTAGAAAATGTTAGTTCACATGAGATATTTCTACATAGGTCTGAATTTGACTACAGTGGACCTTCAGAACACAGGAAGGGTGCCTTATCTCTCTTTGTCACATAAACAGCTTTGTAGCAAGGAACTGAAATCATTCTGCATACAACCAACTGCAAGATCATCTACAGTAATATGAAACCATACAACTGTTATTTATACATTTATTTTTGGATGTAGTGCACTAAGTGATCACATAACCAGTTATGACTATTGCTTGCAAATATACAGTTCTGTCTTACCTCTCTGTGTTGGTTGATCATTCTTCTCTGACCATTAATCTGAGACATGCAGTCTGTAAGGCATTCTATATCATTGTCCTTAAAATGTGTGAGGATATTAAATGACACTAATATCATATGCAGTTGCCAACAAATGAAGGGGAGGATGGTTGTTAATGAACAGAACCTGTGAATTTTGTGATGCTTACTTATATTTCCAACCTTGATAAAATTACATCTAACACTTTGTAAGTCTAACCTAACAGGACAGCCTAAAGAGCTGTTGTATTTTCTTTCTCCCAACCAGTAATCACTCACAGGTGCAATTCTTTAAAAACATACACTGAGGAAGTGACTGAACTATGTTTACATGTGCTACATGGGTTAAGAAGGTATGCTTGCATTTTGTCATCTGCATACTGCATATGCTGGGATGTAATTAAGAAAAAAATCTGTATAATAGTTTAGTATATATATTTTGATTAGCAAAGGTTTTTACACTTTTATCTGTATGCATTAGTTAGAAGTGTACTGATGGCTTTGAAATGTTTGTCAGGGCATTTCATAGGTATATATAATTGGCAATACCTTAAAATGGAATGTTCGGTGTTAAATCTGTAAACATGTTTCAGGAACAGTTCATTTGATAGCATGTTTAGCATTTCAAAGATGGTTTGTTAGCAAAATTTGTCATTTGCTTGTTCTTTTGGGTGTGGGGGAGCAAAGCTGCATTTCTGTTATGGCACAAACAAGGATATGTTGCTATTCTTACTCTCCCTTTTTTTGCATCCAGCCTGTTGTTCATATTTCATATCTCTAGACTGTTTTATGTTTCTCAAGTAGGTAATACTGAAATCCTACCTTTTCTGTTTTATCCGGGAACAGTTATTTTGGAGTTATGTGATATTTATGTGCATTATCCTTCTGTTGTCTTTTAGGGCACCTAAGATTACGCCAGCCAGGCATCTCAAGACTCGAAAAAAGCCTTCACTGACCCTGAGAATAAGGTCATTGTTTATGCTTTTAGGCAACATGGGGCCTTCCAACATGAGAGGGGACATGGAGATATGTCAGTCAGAATGCAGATTTGGCAGCAGATTGTCACAGATGTTAATGCAGTGGATGGCCACAGCAGAACATATAACCAGGTGCACTATAGGGCCACTGACACTATCTCATCTGCATGAAGGAGAACAGCTGCAGTGGTGTGTGATTGGATGGGTACTGGGGGGCCTGCTAAGCAGCCACCACTAACACCAAATGAAGAGTTTCTGCCCACTGTTAGAAATCCAAAGAGCTCAGAGGAATGCACAAAACAGCAAGTCCTTGACATTGGTGCTACTCTTTCAGGGACAGCAAGCATGTCCCAGGAAGAGCTTCCCAGGTAGCCTTTTGTATCTCAGTTGTTGAATACCATTGTATACTAAAACAATTTAAATCAATATGTTACTTCTGTTTCATAAGAATTTTTTTTGGGGGGTTGAAGATTGCTACAGTTAACAACAGATTCTGATTGATTAGCTTAGGTTGGAGTTGTCATCGAAGTTCTTGTTGAAAGTATAGTTAATGGACATATAAAGGGGAAAAGTATTACCCTTTGAGTTACTGTTAATTGTGATGATGTTGTCCTTACATTTTGCTTAACTTCTTCCAGGACCATTTGGCATGCAGACAATACCATCATCTGCACATGGTAAACCAAACATGTTTATGTCAGTACTGATGAGCAATTCAAAGAAATATTTTAGTGTGTGATGTTGAAGTCAGGCCTGTTGTGTGTATTGTTGTACTATCTAATAGTGGTAGCACTGTTATTTTGTTAGCCTATATTGGAGTATAGTAGTTTAGGTATTAATTTTTCCTGTGTTTGTTGCTTATTAGTACAGATGATCCTGACAGGGGAAGTATGGGACTTCTACCACCTGATGACAAAGTATCAGCAGACTCTGATGATGATGGGGGCCAAACAGAGGCACAGTTGGGGGGTACAGAGGTTGAATCTGACAATGAAGTTGATATACAACCATCCCCTGAAATGTCATCGGACACAGCCAGTAGGCCTATGCCTACCCATTCCAGTGAGCCCACAGATATTGGACAGGTGGAGGGTGAGAAAATTGATCAGGGAAGTGTGGTTATTGTGTCTTCAGTGCCTGTAGACTCTGGGCGTAGCTAAAGTGTGGCAAGGTGCCATGCAAGATTGTTGTTAGGGGTGCTCGGAGAAGGCCTGCTGTCCATCCTCCATCTGATTCAGATGTCTCTTCCCATGCCACTCAATGTATATTTAGGGCCATCATGGAGGCACAGTCATGTTTCCATAGCTGCTCCAGAGAAATGCTTAGGGTTGTAGATGTGAAATAGGCTGGCATGTGTGACTGCCTCCACTGTGTTGCTGATTCAATGGATCAGATAAATGACACATTGGAACGAGCTGTGTCTTTGATAGAATGTCTGCTGGGAGGGGGAATGGCATCCTCATGGGCGTAGGTCAGCCACATCATCTACTATTAGCCAATGTGGCCATGCACAATCATGCTCGCATAGTGGCAGTGCTTCCACTGCTCCATCAGTAGGTGAGCTGTCCATATCCAGACATGGGCAGGCCATGGGTTGTTGTCCTGGGCATACTTGTGTGGGGATCTCATCAGGCAGACATCAGTCACATTCAGGTAGCAGCAGTGCATCTTACCATGGGCATGGACGTGCCAGTGCAACTCCTGCCAGAGCCAGTTCTCATAGTCAGGGATGACAGCGATGAACTGCCACCTCTACTATGCATGGCTCACACCTGTCCAACATACCAAGATGTAGAGCTAGCACAGAGCTTGGCTGTGTTCATGCAGACACTCACATACTAATTTCAACTGTAGGACCCCTGCAGACACACACACAACAGTTACATGGTTCAGCCATGCAGCTTAAAACTCATTTTGTCTCACTGGCCATTTGTTGGTTTATCCAAATTTCTACCTGCTTCTCTTTCTTTCTCACACACAGCCTTGTGTCAGCCTAGGCTTTCTGCCCCCCCCATACCCTGTGCAAGTGCCATATCCCTGTTTTGTATCTTTTGGATTTGCGTCTGATTGTCAGGGTACATAGCTGATTTAGTGCTTATTAAATCTGCATTTGTGATGTTGAACTGGTAATTGTATCTCTGATTTTTATTGGTCTTAGAAAATTAGACAGTTGATAGCATCAACATTTACCAACTTCATTGTGAATGATCTTGTGAGGTTTGTGAAGTCTGAAACTGCAATGTGTATCATTACTTTCTAACTTCTGTCTTTAATGATTTTTCAGTACAAATGTATGATGCTAAACTGAGGGCATGCTGTGATCATCAGTACTTTTGAGAGGTATGACTGTGTGATTCTTTGAGGCCTGAGGTCTACTACTTAATAATGGACACATATAAGTCAAATATATCTCTGCTGTCTCATGTTGAGGTAATTTCTGTACAAATCTCTCACCCTTTACTTGCTTAGTCATACATTACCAAGTAACAAAAATGCAAGGATATGCCAGTCATTCATATTATTACACAATGCACTCCATGTTCAACACTTACCTTGTAAATCCAGCAGTTACAACAGTTTTAGTTCAGGGCTGACTCTGTCTGATTCAAGTAGTACACAGCCAATACATGGGGAGGTAATGGTTGTGAGAGTTGCCCTGCATCAATGTTATTATATGTATGTTCACAGGAGTGAACCTTTAGACCCTTAGGTGGTGAATGAGTGTGCTATGCATTGTTTCTTAGCCAATGCAAGGGCATATTGAGCATGCCTACATCTGCCTAAACCCACAACAGCTGTTGCTTCCCCCCCAACTCCTCACCTGCATGTGGCTGTGGTGACCTTGACATTGGTGGCGGGATATGTGCTACTTCTCCTTGTTGATCCTGCTGAAGTATGCTGATGCCTGTGACACCCCAGCATGCCCCTGTTGGTCTCTGAATGGTACCTGTAGCTAAGATTCTAATTGCTACAAATACCTTTGTCTCCACTGGGATGGGTTCCCCTCGGTTTGTCCTGGCTCTATCTACCTTGTAGCACTCTACAATTTCTACATCATGTAGGTTGTGATAAGTTACCCGGGGTCTGAAAACTCTTTTCCTTCTTAGCCTTGGTCCATTAGCAGCAGCAACAGCAGCATAAACATCAAACTGTTGCACATACACATGAATTAAAGCAACAGCAGCCCCTAACATTGTTTCTTTGCAGACTCCTTTCCATGGCAATATTCCAATAGGTTTTGAAATCTGCAGGAAGGACCAGCATTGAATCCATAAGGTTGCTTTATAACTTGTTGAATAGCTCCTCCATCTTGGATTGGTTGATTAGCATACAATTTAGCTGCTTATGCTGTAATTTGCATGCCACGGTGTTTACCTTGTTTGCACGGTTGTACGTGGCTCTATACATGGTATAGTGTCACTTACTGAATAAAGATTTATAGGAAGACAAATTAAAGGCCTAACAAATGGACTTTTTTTATACAAAAGGCAAAAAGCATCTAAAATGTTCACTTTTTAAAAAGTATTATATTTCAACATTTTTTTCAGTGTTATGGTTTCAGAATATCTATTTCAGCTCACTCATTTCATGTATAGTACCACCAAAGTCAACACTAAAAGTGACAAAAATTAGCACCATTCATTCAAGTGGAAGCAACACTTTATTTTCACTGGCTTGATGTCACAGCATACTGAGACACAAAGCCCTTCACAAAAACATGTGATCCAAAAACTGATGGTTAGAGTTCAAGATTATTTTATGTATTTAATTAACTAAACAAAGCATACTGGGCCAAAATAACACTCATACTTCCACTATGAGTGGAAGAATTTCAGCTTGCCAAGGACTGGAATCCCCAAACTCCAATTCCTGAGAAAAATGGCCAGAAAAAACACTTTTTAAGGCAACCTCCCCCACACTGTCATACCCCAAACTTATATATATATATATATATATATATATGGATCTAGGACGAGCAAACGTCCAAATCCATAAAACCCAAACACACTTTAACGAAGGCACTTTTATCGATAAAGCGCTTTTGTTAAAGCGTGTGACAAAATAAAAAAAAAACACTACATTTACATTTTAACAGGGGGGCTTCACCCCCCTGCACCCCCCCCATGTGGGGGGCTGTGCCCCCACACCCCCTACTTTAATATTCTCCCTCCAAGACCACATAGTACAGCCTCGGCAACAGTCATACTTATGCAAAAGTGCTTCTTAGGTGAAAAGCACTTTCGCATAAGTATGCCCGGCCGTTTGGATTTCGGTTGTTTGCTCAGTCGAGCAAATGTCCTAGATCCATATATATATATATATATATATATATATATATATATATATATATATATATGCCAACTCCATAGCTGAACCAACTTGAAGATGGGGGGAATTGCTCCCAAAAAGAGCATCACTGCTGGCACAACACGCTGACAGTGATTTCCTATGAAGAAACTCTGATCCTTTGCAGGTTGAACTTTGAGCAAATGATGCTCAAGAGTTCAATCTTTGTCCATCCATAGGTTACACAGCACTTACTAGCTGATGATGTTAATCCCATCTGAAGGGAGGCAGAAGCACATTATTTAAAAACACAAGGCTGGGTGCGGTTTTCTTGCAGGATACTATCATGCAATAAGATGTGTTTTTGGCATGACTGTGAAGTTTAGTGCCTTACAGTGTTAAGATGCAATCACAGCTCATGGATAAGCACACTGTGAAACTTTGGTCGCAGAGTGTAAAAATAAAAGGATGCAGCAGTTTTACTTTTAACTAAACCTGATTAAAATTTTCTTGGCTCTCTCTCCTCCTCTTGGCTATTTGTCTCTCTCTTTCTGGCAATACATATCTCTTCTATTCTGTACTTTATTTTGCAAAATGTTCTCTCTTTTTCTTGGTCTCTTGCTTTCTCTAATCTGACTTTCTCTAATTGATTCCAAAGATGAAATTATGTTGAACATTTGGTTTATACCTTTAAATATAATTAGTTATTCTGGTCTTGAGTAAATACCTACCTCTTTCTTAAATCTGATTGTTAATCTGTTATTATGTATTTGTTGTTTTTGTTGTATCCGTCCTGTCTACATGTGGAGCTTTTCTCCCCGGGCCTCTACTGAAAATGGAAATATATCCAGTTAGACTAGCCCGGTTAACAAATGTAAAATAAAATAAATAAAAATATTATTTCAAAAGGTAACATCAGCACAGCAAAGGATTGCAAATTGTCAGTTGCCTTTGAATATTTTTTTTTTCTGTTGGATGCATATTAGTTTTTGCTTATCATAAAAAATCAGGTGGATGAAAAATTTATTTTAACTATTCATAACAAATGTTATTACAGAATGGTAAACAAGCAAAATTACAGCTAATCTCAAGGAATGCAATAGGAACAGTTATGCTATGTACTTTGAAACTACTTCATAAATTCATTTCCTAAGGACATATTTTCAGTATACACTGTGATAAATAGACAGCAACACAATCGGCACAAATTATTTAATTTTTTAACACATTCTATAGAATAAGACACAAAATGTAAGCTAAAATCAAATCCGGACTAACTTAATTAAATATTATAAGCCTAATGTTCGGGTCTATATTATATCCTCGAATGCTTAAAAAAGCGAATGCTGATTGAACAAACTTATTTTCGTGAAACTGCAAAATATCGAAGCAGCAGAAACTGAAATTTTTTCCTAGGGAAAGAATTTGGTTGTCCGTTTCTGTTGCTTCGGTATTTTCAGTGTTATGGTGGAAAGTTACCGGTCTGATTCAGGTAAGTGTGCGATTGTGTGGATGTGAGCGTTAGGGTGATTTAGGTGAGTTAGGGTAGGGCTCGGGTTAGGTGTGTGTGCGATTGAGTGGACATGAGGGTTAGGGCGGATTTAAGTGAGTTAGGGTTAAGGAGCGGGTGAGGTGAGTGTGCGATAGTGACGGACCTTAGGGTTAGGGTTTGGGTTAAGGTAAGTGGGTAGTTAGTGGTGTGTGCATAGTTTAGTGTAGGGTTAGGTATCAGATTTTAGGTGTATGTGTGTGGATTTCTGTTTGTTTGGTGCGCTTGTGTTGTGTGTATGTGTTTTGGATCAGCGATTTTTTTCCCCTGGGAAAAAAATCACTGATCTGACAGTTCGAGATTGTAAGCTTTCGCTTAAATTAGGTCGATCAATCAGCGTTCGCTTTTTTAAGCATTTGATAATATAATATAGACCCTAATATTCAAAAAATATCCTCAGACACCTCAAATTTACACTTATTTTTGACTTCTGAATTTCAAACACGGCTTCAGGTTTTCAGAAAGCATCTGGAAGTTTGAGTAATTAATTTCTGTATGGGCTGCATTTTATTTCGTCTTTATTGTTATTTGCAGAAATGTTTCCCTTTCCTTATAACACCTAATAAAACAATAAATCGCTTGGGATTACTGGGCCCATTCTTAACTTTCATAGCACCACACTGCTCAGCCTTTTGCAACAGAAATTTTTGTTAATTAAGTCCCTCTGTCCTTCAAATGGGTATTTGCACTGTTCAATACTACCTATAATTTTGTTTGTTCTTCTTTCATTTTTTTTTTTTTTTTTTTTGACATCTGGTATTCTTACACTTAAAAGTGTTATCATTGTTCAACTGCTCTGTTTTATAGTAACATCCTGTCAGAAATAGTAGCTTTAATGATAACATCTGGCAAAGCTAGGTCTGTTTTTGTAACAATATGACCTCTTGGTTACTGAGCTGCATAAACTACTGATCTCTGATTCCACGTTTTATTAATTATTTTACTTATTATTTTTTATGTGGGTAAGCTCGCTGGACACAGGCGTCTCTTTTCAAGGGCAATCTGGGAGCATTGTCTGGTTAAGTGTTTGGCTCAGCATCATACAATATGCAAGGGCAATTTGAGGAAATCAAAGCCAGGAATACTGACTGAATGCATATTAATTAAACTTCCAGACAATATTCTTTGTTATAACTAGCACCTCTTCATCCTATAAACATACTCACAGTAATGCCATTCTCAGTTTGGTGTTGTACTCTGTAAGAAATGCTAAACACTGTACAATTTCTACTCCTCCAATTGACACGGTATATTTTCAGACTTCTTGTTAACTGAAGATATGTTTTTAAATGTATACACTGACTGGCATTTTAATTCCTTTTCAGTTGCTTGGAAAAGGTCTGTCTATTTGCTACAAAATATATCAGAAGTTGAGGGGATTTTGGGGAAAAAGTACATTAAAATTAGCACTTAAAGAAAGAATTGGCCATGTTCTATGTCACTGCCTACAAGGAGCAAATATGCCACAATTCTCAAGAGCTATAGCTACAGATGTGTAGGAATCTTGCTTCACTCTGATTTCTAATTAATTCACTATGAGTACTTTGAGGAGATTCTTTTCAGAGATGGACTATTATTGAACTTTAAGTGGTAATGGGATATCCTGAATGATGGATTATGGTGTACCTAAATCAATATCTGAAGTTTGCAAATGATCCTTTTGTAAAATGAAGATTATTCATATGCTAAAACAGAATTTCTCCAGCAGAAATTATGCCCATTATAAATCCTGCACTACATTGTTATCCAAGGAAACAGCAAACTTACTATGTAGATAAAATCAATGTGCCACTGGTAAAAAGATTTAACCTAACATGCTTTCTGCTGGGAACTGATAGCTACTTAGTTCTAGTGAATAATTAACTTAAAATACTATTCCCTGACTCTAAGCCTAAAAAAAAAAAAAAAAAAAATAACAGGTGTCTACCAGAAGTATCAGTGACTTTGTTTATATTTATAAACAGTTTTGCTATGTCACTTTGTCCCAGTCCCCTTCAATAATACACGATGACACCAAATGAAATTTGACAACCTTTATTAATTTTACACATAATTTATTACATTATTTCAAATATGAATTGTAACAGGAATGACCTTGTAACCACATGAAAATCCTACATCAGAGCAGTGTACCTGCTCACCCTGTCCAAAAAAGCAGCATCCATATCTCCACTCACTTATACTTATCAATCAAGCAGTGTCCTATCACTAGCTTTCATCCCCAAAACTCATTGCACCAACACCCAACACCAAGAGGGGGAACAGAAGAGGGACAAGCTTGTCCCTCTTCTCCACCAACCAGCCTGACGACAGGCTGTTCCCCCCTCTTACAAAAGAAATTTCACCAAACCTTCTAAAAATAAACCTAAATGTGCATTAAACAAATCTAAACCAAACTCATTCAAGTGCTTCCTATCGGATCTAAACTAAACTAGGTTCCTGTCATCATAATCACTGTGGTCTATTTTATATATATATATATATATATATATATATATATATATATATATATATATATATATATATATATATATATATATATATATATATATATACCCAATGTCCCCAACTGCCACACCATCCTATAGTTAATAAACCTCCATGCATGCTCCAAAGCCTTAAAACTGGCAGCATTCCTCCAACACAAATGTGGTACTATGTCTGATCATACAATGCACATGCCTAGATATATGTAATGTCTGCAACATAAACAAATCCTCCCTTATCTTATCCACCAACTGATTCTTAGGAATTATTTCCAAATCATTACCAGCCAAATCACCAATACTTGAGGAACCCCATCCATGACCATATCACTTCAATTTCATCCATAAACTGAGTCCACCTAAAACCTCTAAGCTTATGTCAACTAACTGTCCACCCCAATTGATGCAAACCCAAGTCCTTTCCATCCATCCTAACTGCTGCCCTCTTTGCCACCCAATGGATATACAAATGGCTAAAAATGACAATCTCCTTTCCTGTAAGACATAAAAAACACACATATTAATTATCAATTTAATCCATTACCTAATATATGATAAACAGACATTCAAAGATGACCTCCCCACCCTCTGGATGACTTCAATGGACCTGCCTTTCCTTACCAAATCCAAAGCCCTATCAATCCAAAAAGAATGAGTGGAGAACCTTTCACTTGGAAAACCCATACATTGCAGCCTCCTTCTTATTACATGTCCAAACTGATTACCCATTACCATCTTATCCCCTCTAAACCGAAAAAAAACAAATCATGAGGGCTCCTCACATGTGTCCACATTAATTCCACAGCCCAATCCACCGAACAAAGCCCCTCACTCCTATCTTTCCTAAGAACTATCTGCAAGCCCTTACCTAACTGAGCCATTTTATACCTACATAACCAAATATGCACTGACCCTGGAAAAACAATAACAGCTCTCCAAGCTAATGACCCTAACAGCTCTAACACCCAAAATCCCCCAAAATACATCCAAAAACACAAGGTAACCCACAAAACATAATCCTCTGACTCACCCACCACTAAAGCTAAAGCCTTCAATAAAACTTTCAAAATCTATCTCAACAGCCAACACATATCCATATTCACTCCAACCACTCTGCCTCCATCCTCTCAACATAAGCCTCACCATCCAGAACTTAGTACAATCATGCAGCCCAGTCACCTACACAAATATACTAATCACTACCAAGTCTACCTTAACTGATTGCACCACCTTAATCTGCCCCCAAGCCTGAGCCAAGTATCGCAATAATAGTTCCTCCAACCAAACACCTTCATCTTCAGGTGACTGCAAAATAAATGTATCAGATTCACATAGTTCCCTACCATATGATCTCCTGGTAGATGCTGTCCAAGATTGCTGTACCAACCTCTTGGTTACATCAACCCAAGATGCCACACCTCATCTGGCAACAACATCAGCACCTCCTCTGCCCCCAGGGCCAGCTGTTGGAATCTGAAAAACTAAAATCGAGACAAACTGTCAGCAGTCTCATTCCTAACCCCTGCCACATGCACACCTGTGAATGAAAAAGTTATTAACAAACTGTGCCAAATTAACTTACATTAAACCAACAATTCAGATCTCGCAATCTTTGCTTGCAAAACTTGCACCACCACCATATTATCCAAATTAAAAATTACCCTCTTTCCCCTCAGTTGCTCCTGCCAAACTACCGATGTAATCAAAATTGGCATTAAATCCAAAAAGACCACATCCGTTTTCCACTCATCCTTCTAATCCACTGGCCAGCTAACTGCAAACTATTCCCCTCCAAAGAACACACCCACTCCAACACCCCCCAGCTACATCCATGAAAAATTGCAGTTCCTTTTGACCAACCCAATCCAACTGCCAAAAAGAGACACAATTAAACCACTCCAAAAATGACAACAATAGTGCCAAATCAGCCTGCACCAGCTTGGTAATCCTGACCCAATGATGTTTCCTCTTCCCTCCTTTTAACAAAAAGGCCACTGACCTACAAAATGTATGCCTGGGATGAACTGCCTGACAAGGAAAATTCAGAAGTCCTAAAAGCTCCATAGCCTCCCTAATTTGCACCTCATCCTTGAACACCACCTGCCCAATCTGCTCCTTCAATCAAGCTATCTTATCAGCTGGCAAGCAAGACAACCCAAGTTCTGCATCCACCAATAAATCCAAGAAATCCAATGCTTTAGCAGGGCCTTCCAACTTCTGCCTAGCCAATGGACCACCAACTCATCACACATTACCAAAAACTCTCACAAACCTTCAAATGCTCCATCAAATCCCTCACCTTCTATGAAGAAATCATCCAAGTAATGCACTGTCCTTTGTGTGTCCACCCGCTACTGCCAAACCCAAAGAAGTACAGTGCTAAATTTCTCAAAAGTAGCACAGGCTAACTAGCAACCCACTAGTGTAGCCTTATCAAAGTAAATTTTGTTCCCAATTACAATGCCTAATAATGGCCACTCTTCCTTCCATACTAGCAAAAGGTGAAAGGTGCATTCAATGTCCACCTTCACTAATCATGGATCCTTAAACCCTCGAATAACCTTCACAGCATCATCCAAAGAAGCATTACTGACCTTGGCATTCTCAACTGAAATGAAGTGATTAACGGAACTCCCTTCTAGGTATGACAAATGGTGAATCATTCTGAACTCACAGGCCACCTTCTTAGGAACCAAACCCAGTGGTGAAACCTTAAAACTCTCAAAGGGAGGCTATCAAAAGGACTCAAAAACCTACCCTCCTGTCATTCCTTCTCTACCAAACCCTCCAATATATCCTCCTTCCCCCATACAAATCACAAATTCTTACAGACTACCCCATCTCCACCACCCCTGATTTAATAGAAATCCACTTTGAAAAGCAATCAACTTTTTCTTCCTTAACAGAAGAATCAGGAAATTGATGGAGCATACACCGCAATACTTACACCTTAATGGGAGAATGCATCCCCTTGCCCCCCTATAGGACAACCCTCCCTGTAACCCTTTAAAATTCCCCCTACATTGGAGATTCTGAAACCCCTGGAAAGAAAAAAGGAAAACACCCCCATCAGTTGAAAGCAAACCCGAAGTCACCAAATTAACCTCCCACCAACTACACTGTACCACCAGACAGCTCCCTGCACACTTTGAAAAAGTATGCAAGAACTTACCCACGAGCAGTGTCCCACATTAAAAGCCCAACATACTCCCCCCATTTCTCTTCTTACCTTTTCCCCTGTACTAACAACCCCAAAGCTATCCATCATAGTAGCTAGCCATATGTCTGGATGTCTAACCTCCCAGCAGAGAGAGTGATGAACTGCTTTCTGCTTCTGAAACCTCTGGTCATACTGTAACCAAGCAGTCCCTGACCACAAACACTGAGCTTCCCAAATTGTAAGAAAGTAAGCCAAGAGTGGCAAAGCCAAAGAAGTATCCTTCTGTAGTCAGACTGCCATGCAGTAGACAAAACCTGCCACCCAATTATCCCACTTCCTAGGTCACACCCTATCTACTTTCCTCTTCCCCAGTGCTACTAAAGCTCTGATTCCACCAGTTGTACCCCTTCCGCATAAATTAATTCAAAAACATCAACATACTCCCCTCTCCAAATCTTTTCCTTGACTGAGGATGGAATATGAGTGGTCAGGAAAACTGTCTTTCAAAAAGGAATTCACTGTTTTACTATTGATGAAAATTTGAATCTAGTGATTCAACAACATTGTCCAAATATACATTTACCTGTAAAACAATAGGTCTAGTGGTGGGACATGCGAGATTCAGAGGTTCATGGGAATCCATAAAATAAGGACACTGCAGAATCTTCAACTAACAAATCTAAGCTCTGTTTCCTTGGTAATAACTTCTATCAAACTCCCTGTTGCAGCAGTGCGTATAATTTAACATGGAATGCTTGACTCAGATCCTCCAATAATGTTCTGTAGTTTTGTTGATCAGTAAGTAATTCTAAGCAAATTTCCAAATATCTACTTTTCATAAATGTACCCTGTATCAGACTTACAATATTAAAACATTATTTGTTTCTGTTTCTGCAATGCTTCCAATTCTTCTTTTCACTTATTGTAAGAAGTAGTTTTTTCTCTTAGTTTTTTAATCTGAACTACCAGTGTTATGTAGTACTTAAGTACAGTAAACCTCAATAACTAAATGTATGAATGGGGCATAAAACAAGATCTACTAAATGATGGAAATGTTTTTACTTCAGTCTAGCCCTCCACCTCAGTTTGGTGTATGCATAAATTATAAGTTATGTCATAAATGGAAAATTCTAACTCTGGGTCAATATTTTCAATGGACATTTCAGGTAGCACAGTTAGAATAACCTGCACAGTTTTTTTGCACAGTTCTGTACTGAAGTTCACTACAAAGGTGCAATTTACTGATAAATTTGAAAACTAGTTTTTTCCTCACAAATTAAAGTCAGTCAGTCTTAATGTAGTAATATGTTTTATCCCATGGATTAATAAATTGTCAGTGCCCAAAGACAGTGGGGTGTCGAGTAAGTTCCTAACTTTATTTTTGTTGCCTTTTTTTTGTCTCCAGATAAAGCATCTTGAAATTTGCCTCAGTTCTTCTACTCATTTCTCTTCCTATGTTTATGTGTATGCTTGTGAGGCGTTTCATACATTTTAGACAAAAGGGCAGAACTCAGATACAATATCCTATTAGAGAACACACCTTCTCCAACAGGATTCAAATGTATGATTGAGCCTGTCAGCAAGTCTGTCGCTTAACAGCAGCATATTAAGTTGCTGTAAAACACGTTTTGCTTGCTAAGAGCATCTGTTTAGAGTTCAGTTTAAAAATAAATAAATACAATTAAAAAATAAAAAAAATAACAAGGTGCTACCATTTTACTTCCCCCTGACTATCACATGCACTTACAAAGCCATGTTTAGTAAGCATGGGGAAATAAAACTATTTCAGATAACTGCATTAGAAGGACATGTGTGAGAGAGAGAGAGAGAGAGAGAGAGAGAGAGAGAGAGAGAGAGAGACAGAGAGAGAGAGAGAGACAGAGAGAGAGAGAGAGACAGAGAGAGAGAGAAAGGGATTTTTTTTGTGTGTGTGTGTGTGTGTGTGTGTGTGTGTGTGTGTGTCTGCGTCTGTGTACACATGATGTAAAATACATCTTCCAGCAGCAATTACACATCTTACTGCAAAATTAGGAGGAGGAACTATTTTACATCAGAAATATAAAAATATGTATACACTAATAAAACAAATACAAACAAATGTAACAGACAGCCCATTTTCTAAGAGCAATAATATTTACCATTATGGGTATTATATAAAAAAAATAGACCTTCCAGGGGTGGAGAGGCCCAAAACCTCACAACAGCCCTGGGGAGTCCATTACTTCCTCGGTAATGCCCACCCAGTTGAGCATTATCATTTGATTAGATTAACCTTCTTTGAGATTTCTATTGTTCTTTACTTTTCTCTGACTATTTAAGCATCCATTTTAGCCATTTTTTCTAAATTCCATGATACGTTTCTGCAAATGAAAATATTTTAAACCCTTCTGTATGCCCATGTTCATGTTTTTTTAAATCTTGCACCATTATTGTTGTCATACAGAATTCCCAAGGGGGAAAAATCAGTACAAGGAGAAGTATTTAGCACCTTTTTCTTTTTGAAAAGTACTTACTCGACACCTTAAATGTTGTAGACATAATCTTCCAATACATTTACAAATAACGCCATTATAAATGTGTTCTCAAATTATGAGAAACAGTTAATGTACTCAGTGGAATATGTATAAATATTGACTAGCAAATAGAAAAACAAAGAGAGTTGAAGCAGTGAGAACTGAATATTATATGCAATAATATTGCTTTAATGTGGGGACAGGCCATTACAAGAGTCCATATCCAAAAAAGATTTGCACATGGTTATTTTGAAGAATTTGCACATTATTTTACTTAAACAGGCTAAACAACTAAAAGGAAGTATAACAAATTCCTGCAGCCTCACAGATTTCCTTCACTTTATTGGAGTGTTATTTTGGGTGATTGGGGGGTAATTGGGGCTGTATCCAATAGGACATATATAATTTTATGGTGTCAACACAATCTTCAGGAGGGTTTTTTTGCTTCCTCCAAAGTTTGATAACTTCTAGATTCACTATAAAGAGCACAAGATCATTACTATGCAAGCAATCTCTGAGACCATAAGAGACCTATGTACTTATAATGTACTTATAATTATTGTCACCCTTTATTATTGTAATAATTATTGTCACCCTTTATGGGTACTTAATTGTACCATTTCCCCCCCAAATTAAACAGGGCCGTATATAACACTGGTGTAAATTTATGTCTACCTATCCAATTATCAAGACTAGTCTTATAGTTAGACAAAGTAATATTTTGTTTGACCTGTAGTGGTAACTTATTTCATAGGTTAGGAAAACATTGAATTAGGAACCTATCCCTCCAGTGAGTCATAGGTTCATAGGTGCACATTAGACTAATGACCACTAATGCCTTTATAAGCCTAGCCATGCAACAAACATGTAACCCACAACTTTTATAAGTTTTATACTTTAGCCATTTTTTATGGGGGGGGGTGGCTTTCACATGAGTTACTGACTACCTGTGTCCATCAGGGACATAGGTGCCAGGCCAGGAGTGAAATTACAATTTTCCAGCCACTGGTCCAGGTTATATTAGATATGGTGCAGGTTTCTCCCATATTTGGGAGTATGTGGAGCCTCTGGTGGGCGTATGTACTAACTGGTCAATAGTGTTTGTATTTACAAAGTCCAGGAATCTCTGTGCCTGCAAATTTGAGGCCATGTAAGACTCCCAGACTGTAGAAGATTAATTAAAGCCCCCCCATGAGTAGGATGCTTGGCTGGATGGTATGTGTCTCCAGTAGGTCCAGATATGCATTGTGAGTTTCTGGGGACATGGAGAATGACCGTCAGCTAGTTAGGATGTGGTATATGTGGTATAGGATTTTATCTATGGTTATCTGCATATGGGGAAACTCCAGCAAGTCGTCCTGTTTAACCAGCCTAGAGATATGCTTGTTCTTGCTGTATATCAAGACACCTCTACCTTTAGTCCCTCTCTTTGCAGCTACTTGTCTAAAAGTGTGAAAGACACTCATACCTTCACTGCCAGAGTACTCTCTGCAGCTTTCAACAATATCTTGGTAACTACACAGATATCTATGTTCACAAGGGTTAGGAGGGCTTGGAGGAAGTGTATTTTGTGTTGAGGGTCCGGACATTGACCAGTAACACCTTGAGCTTCATCTCAGTTGATTTTGCTGTGTTGGAAGGTTTGTCAATTTGATATTGCCTAAAAAGGCACCATGGGGATGGATAAAGTTTTAGTCAGTATTAAAAAGGCTAGAGGGTATAGGTGAAGGCCATCCTTGGCAAAGCAATGTGGTGTGTTAACCATGTCTCCCTATACTAACAAATATTGCATCCCCTTAGAATGATACCAGAAACCCAGCCAATTGTTAAAATCAATTATCTTTTGTTCACATTGTGGCATCGTCCTCCAGGAAGGTAATATGGTGCTCAGTGCTAGGCTCATACTTGTCTGAGCGCTTCATAATGTTTCTGTTCATATAGTCTAGGGAGGTATGTCTCAGGTCATTTATACTGACATAGACTATAATGGAATCATACTGGTATGTGTGATATAATCACTTGAGTGCAGGTATAACTTGGTGGATCCTGTGTCCAGATAGGCAACTGACCATTATCTTCTCCTTGTTTAGCCTGGTTAGGGGGGCATCAGTACGTCTTACAATGGAGTTCTCTATGACTAGAGTCCTGGGAAGTGTGTTTGCACAGATAAAGCAAGAAATCAGCAGTGATTCCATCATTTCAAACAGGTGCGATTTATCAAACAAAAGGACTTAGTTTTGCCTGGATGGCACTGCATGCTAGTAAAACACTTCTGAAACACTGACTATTACAAGAGGCTTTGCCAAGATCTGTGGACATTCGTAACCACTGTCCACAGCCACTGTAGCCTTTCCAAAGACGTTCACTAGATTCGGGAGGCAAGACCTACCCTTCAAAAAACAAACTGAGCGGGGTCTAGATCAATCATGTTGCCTATGCCTATGTAAATGAGTTCAACTATGATATGTTACATGACTTTGCATATAAGACTGGTGAATCTGATGGGTATATAATTACATGAGTCTGCAGAGGGGCTATCCTTTTATAAATGATTCATAGTGACTGTTCTTAGGCATCAGGGACAAATCCTGTGAACAGGCTGAGGTGGAACAGTTTAAGTAGAGGCTCATATAGTGCATATGTGGCACTAATGAGAATGCAGCCTGGTATGTTGTTGGGTTCCCACAGAGACATTATTTTTAGCCTTTGTCAGGTATTCTAAGATTTGTTCTAAGGTGATTACAGGAGAAACTACATTTTCAGGGTTAGTGGATGCAACAGTGTGGGGAGGTGGCATAAATTGGTCTTCTAATACATTGGTTATACCCTTGGGACTGGAAAGTGTAATATTATTATGGATGATTTCAGTGCATTGTTAAATGTAATTATTCACGTTCCTGACATAACTGAAGAAAGATGTGTAGTTTCCTTTGGTATCTATAGCAATCTTAAGTTTGTACTCTGTTTTACATTTTCTAATACTGCTCTTAAGTTTCTAGTTGGCACATTTCAGTATGACTTGACGTATGGAAAATGGAAATTTCTTTCAACATTCCAATATTTTTTTCATTACAGCCTCTGGTGGGTAGTTTTATATTTTGCTCCAGTGTATTGGTATTAATAAAGTCTAGGAAGTGCAGAACATACCTATTTTTAGAGATGTAAGTTTGCAACTCAATACTTAAGTAATTGTAGTCCTCTTAGCAAGAAGGCATTTCATTTGATATTAAACACATAAAAGGTAATACGATAATTTCCATGGCATTTGGAGGACATTGATGTGGAGCCATAGCTAGCAATGAAGTAACAGTTAGATTTGTTAAGAGTAATTTGGATATCCAAGAGATCCAAGTTAGGGTTCTGGAAAAGTTGATGTGAGGTGATGGTGTTTCTGATACAGACAGATACTAACCTGAAGTTATCAAGGCATGATAGGTGCTAAACCAAAGTATAGAAGGAGTGCTATCATTGCACTGAAACCATTTCTCAGTACCTATACAAATATCAATATATTTTAGTTGCAGGGGGGCCTCAATTCTGGAATCTTTCTGTTTTGACTCCTAGCATTAAGTAGCGCCACCATGATGTTGTTGAAATTTGGGCTGGAGTTTGCTATATAGAGATGTCCAGTAAGGAGCTTCTGCCTAAAAAAAAGAACTAGGGGTCAACAAAGGCTTTAGCCAGTGTGCAGAAGCCCTGGTATGAGAGGTGTAGGTCATCCCTGGTGGAACAGGACGTCTTATCTACCATCTCACCCTAGGCTATCTCATACTGGATCCCCTTAAAATGACACCAACTACTTTAGCCAACTATTAAAGCCAATTATATTGCCCTGGTATCTAGACATTATTCTTGGTGAAGGTAAAATACTACAAAAGACTAGTGTCTTTCCTGCCTCTAACACATGCATAATAAGTTCCATCATGTCTGTCTTCATGTTCCTGTTAATGAGCCATCTCAAGTCATTTATTCCCACATGGGCCACCTCTAGGTCGTAGTTATACTTGTCTGGTTTAAGTGGCCATACAGCCCTAGTGATATCACAGATCCTGGCACCATGCAAGCAGCTTACACTCATTCTTGTGCTGAACTTGGGTTCTGTATTCCTAACTACAGAACCACACTGTGTCAGCAGAAATAGTGGATTTACAGGATTAGGTCTGCTTTCCTAGTTTCCTTTGAATGATCTGTGTGGAGTTGTAGTATGTGGGAGTGGAGGAGAACCAGTAGGTAATGCCTGCTGTGTTGAAGGCTGAGATCTTTTACAGTATATGTTCTAGGTGGCTTTGGAAACCTTTTCTTTGTAGCCTCACCATAGGTTGTGGGTTCAATAGTGTGTTTGGACTGATGTGGTGCTGTGGGTGTACGATGTTTAATGATAATGGGCTGATGTGAAAGGTTTGCCTCCATGTTTTGTAAATATTTACATCTCTTGTAGGTTGTATTATTAATAGGCAGAAGCAGTGAACACTTGGTAAGAATAAAGCAGTTGCTACATTGCCTTAGAGGACCTAATGCAATCAGACTGGCAAGAGATGAAGTGAGAGCAGACTGTAGAGTTATGCTGTCAGAGCGTGGAGGACCAAGGCTGACCGTACTACCCAGGGGTTGGAGGCAGGCTACTACAGAAGATTTATGGATGAAGAATTTAGAGTGATACACTGAAGGTAAGTTACACTGCAGCTAATCTAGCTGTAGTTAGTGAGAAGACAGAATTAGGTTTGCAAAGAATGATAAAATAGAGGTGATTTGCCTGCTGGCTACTACTAGTGCTGGTCTCACCGCAGATACATTCAGCTAGGACTAATTGTCCCCCTTTGAGTCTTCCCTAACCAGGAGCAAAACAGTAGCGCCAATCTCAGACTGGTTTCCAAGAAGCTAGGGACAGGCTCTTTGGTGATTAGCAGTCTTATCTCAAATGTTATATGTATCTTTAGGTTTGTTGTAGCCTTCTCCGGACAGATGTTCTGAATAGTACAAACAGCAGCTCAGTGTAAGAAATATACATTGCAGAATGATCCAAAACCAGGACAGTCAGGAAGTCCCACACACACTGTCCAGGCAGGGACCATCAGGAATCAACTGTCTCAATGATCCTTCTCTCACTAGGAGCAAAAAAAAAAAATAGCATTAATCCCACACTGGCTCCTAAAACGCAAGTTTCGGGGTTTCCAGGGGTCAGTGATCTCTAGCGACACTAGAAAATAATATTTCCGTGCTCTTCCTCTTCAGGAAGTAACAGAATGACCCTGAAAAAAATGCACTAGTAAAATGCAGAAATGGGTGTGACATAGACATTTTAAAATGAAGCATATATCTGTAGTTTATGATACAGTTCAGTGATATTAATGATGAAAGCCTTCAAAGGCTTAATCTAAATTTCTTTCAAGTAGATTTATCAATCTACTACACATCCACAGCTGTTAGAAATGGTTCACAGTATCAACCATTGTACCTTGAATGCATCCAATGTGACACTGAATTATAAGGCAGTAAAAGCAGAAAAACTTGTACTTTAAACAAGAAAAGCCAATCTGTTCCATGTTTTATTTAGTTTGTAATTAACCTTTATCAATAATTAACATTTCCACATGAACACTATGATCATTCAGCCACATAGCTCAGATGGCAATTACATTGCATTCAAAATCAATATATTTTTCTTATAAAAAAATCTACTTCCTATTCCATTTATGAAATTCTGTGATCAATGTATGCTTTGTTTTAGAACTTGCAGTGGTACAGTGCCTTAAACATTGACAATTTTATAGTTGAAGTAAGAAATTGCTCAGAAAACAAGTGCTGTCTGCTGTTACTGTGTTTATAATGCAGTCCTGTTAAGAAATATACTTATTGATACATACCAAAGCATACATACATGTAGAACAAAAATAGACTGTAGCTACTGTGGAAGAGCTGAAAAATCATTGCGGTTCATTTTCTTTTATATATCTTTGTCAGAAAGGTCTTTAAATATGCAAGTATAGGAGCATTTCAAAAATCTCCAGTAAGGAAAATAGCTACTGTGAGATGGGACACTGAGATGGAATCTGCAACCATGCATGCTTTACAGGGCACAGCTGTTTTTTTTTTTTGTTTGTTTTTTGTTTTTTTTTAATCCCTAGATTATTGTTTCTGCTTTATGCAGACTTTGTTGTTTTAGTCCCAATTCTTGCAAACTGAGTTATAACCCTACAATTATTTTGAAATCTCCATCTTCTGCTTTGTACTGATGTGCACTTCAGGGTACTGTCAGTATGTTATGATTCTAAGTTTATCCATGCAACAAAGGGTTTGGTTATCTGTCATCATTAGTCAAACTGTTGGTTGTCATGCTGTAGGAGGCTAAGTTTACCTCTGCACTGAGGTCATGCTCAGTACTATAAATTCCCACTGACTTCCACATTAAAGGAACATAATTTGTTAGTTCACTGCATGGATATCATTTTGGTATTTCGAACATATATTTTCACTGCAAATCAGATGACAATGTGCTTAAGCCCTAAAATCACTTTTAAAAGTGGTAGACATCTCAATACATTATAGTTCCTTATTCTGGGTGTTGTAGCTTGATGTGAGGTTGTACAACCTGGAGAAGAGGAAAGGGCAAACTTTTCATTTTTTTCAATGTCTGTGAAACCTTAGAGGTATCATAAGGTGGTTACTATACAGTGCCTTAGAAAACCTAATGTATTCAGACATGTGACACCCCCTGTGCAATTAATTGCATTGCAGTACTGATAAAATTAGTTATATTACAGTCATAGTTTTGGACCTGCAATTTGATAAGCTGGCAATTATGTTTTTTTAGATAATTCTTTTATGATGTTTTGCATTTCAGTTAAGGAAGATGTGATGTTACATTATAGGTCCAATTAAATCTACTTTTGTGGTTGAGTGGTGTGAAGCTCATACAATGTAACAAAATGTGCATGTTACTTGATATCAATATTGGCTGCATTTCTAATCTAGAACAGAAGCTGCTGTTAAAAAAGGAATAATTAGTAGAGCATACAGAATATTGCACGAGAACTATAAGAATCAATCAGAAGAGGTCAGAAAGGACTGGGAAGAGAGATTGGATAAGCAATTCACAAAGAAACAATGGACGGGATATTTGTATGACTCCCGAATATACAACAAAGTCTAGAAGATTTAGGATCTTTGCTTGGAAGTATTTACATAGGTTTTTTATACCGCAAGTAGGTTCCAGAGAATTTTTACTCAAGTAGTCAGCAGATGTTGGAGGTGTGATGGGGAAGAAAGAGGCAACTGTGAGCATATTTTCTGGGAGCATAATGAGTTGGCAGACTTTAATGATTCCCTGCAGACTGCTCTGTCAGAGATACTGGGTGAGCAAATTGGTGTAACTTTGGAAATTATTCTTTTGAGCTATGATACAGAATCAGAACTGCCTAGACATAGTAAAGCCTTGTTGAGTCTAATTATGATGGCTGCCAAAAAAAGCAATTACTAGAAAATGGAGATCAAAGTCTAAACCAACTTTACTAGAAGTAGTCAATACAGTAACAGAGATAAAACAACTGGAATTGGGATCTTTAGAAAAGAGAAGCAGCAAATTACATAGGAAAAATGGGAATTGTGGGACCAATGCTTGCAAAGGAGGAAGGAGGTTTAAAAGAAGGCAAGAATGAACTATATAATGTTTGACTGACAATTACTGGATAAATTATAAGTGATGCATAATATTTGCAACTACAGTTATGTCAACATGATTTGTGATGTATAATGTTCATAGATTCATAGGTAGGTACTAGGCTATCGGCCCTGGGGCCTATACAAGCCCAGCCGAAAAGATACCCTGGCATTTGCCACCCAAAAAAATTATTTTCCTGTGCCACTGTCGAGCAGAGCCACAAAGGAGATCCCCGGGGTGAGTTTCCTATTTCCAATCCAATCATCAAGATTTTTCTTGAAGAGTGCTAATGAGGAGCTTTGTTTGATATAGATAGGTAGTTTATTCCAGAGTATGGGAAGTCTCTGGGACAGGAATCTATCCCTCTGGAATGTTCTGTTTATTTTGGTGACAAGGTTTAGGTCCCTAGAGCGTGTAGCTAGGAGGGATTGGGATTTCTTTAAGTGGAGCATGTCCAACAGCTCTGGGTTTGACATAGCTTTGTATGTTAGGTAAGATCACCTCTGAGTAGGCGATATGCGACGGAGTAAAGCTGGAGTTTTTTGAGACGGTCTGCGTAGGGCATCTGTTTGAGGCCGGTAATCCTCTTTGTGAGGTATTTCTGCAGCCTTTCCAGTTGTTGTAGATGTATTGTGAGGTACATACCAAAAGGGGCATTGCACTCTATAATGGGTCTAATGAGTGATGAGTAGAGAGGAACAATGACCTCTTTTTTTCTGGATGAGAAACCTTTTGTGATGAAGTGTACCACGTAGAAGGATTTCCTGACTACTGTGGCAATGTGATTATCAAAGGAGAGACTACTGTCCACCTGTGTCCCAAGGTCTCTTATCACACTTTCGGTGTTAAGTATACTACTGCCTATGTTGTAGTTCATGGGTACAGAGTTTTTACCAAAGGGGATGACAGTGCACTTTTTAGCATTGAGCTTGAGGCCATGGCTTTGACACCAGGCATCTGTCTCAGTGAGGCCCTTTTGTAGGATGTTTAGTTTTCAACTAAAATTATGTCAATATGGTTTGTTTTTATTTATATAAATGTATGATAGCCAATGTCATATGGGATAATTTAATAAAGATGTTTCTTGTTTAAAAAAATACTGGCTACATTTCTAGGCTCACTAGTTTGCTGGGCAGTGTGTGGAAGAAGGCTTTAGGTTTTCTTCCTCTTATTAATTATTATGAAATGGAAAGAATAACACCATCTAACCTGTAATGGTAACTGCTGGAAATGTTCTCAAAATGTTTTCCAAATAATTTAATAATCAATCAATTATTGCTCAGATTTCAAAATCAAAAGCAGGTTATAGTTTATTCAAATCCTAAACTCTCTTCCCCTATTAGTGATATACATACATTGATTGACATACCATTGCATCAAAACTGAACCCTAATAAAGTTTCTCCAAAGAAAATACTGTGGGATTGGGAAATGTATAGCACTACTAAATTAATGAGAAATTACAGTATACCATAATAAATACAGGGCTGAAGCCACTGAGTAATGTTAATAGAAACAAAAAGGTGCAGTGCAGATTGTCCACAATTACTGTATCCCACTAGAAAGCCAGAACAGCAATATATATATATATATATATATATATATATATATATATATATATATATGGTATATACATGATACTCTTGAAACATATACAGAAACCAGACCTCTCAACCTCTTACACCAAGAAATCTAGACAAAGCCAGAAATAAAAGTGGGACAAAGGCCCAAAAATAAGGACAATTTTTAAATATTCCTCTTACAAACATAGAAAGTTGATAGAATAACAGGTTTTGCATTAGCATGAATTTTCTAAAGGGTATGAAGTCTGAAACTCCAATGTCTGTCATTATTTTCTAACTTTAATCTTTAATAATTTTCCCCAAATTTGTCAGAAAACCACAATTCCATGAAAAATGAATGAAAAATTTGAGGCAAAAATCTGGACATTCTGCAAAACTCTGTACAGCTGAGAAGTATGGCTGTTGCTGCTGTATGTAAACAGGAGAAATAATAATGAAGAGTTTTCAACCCCTCTAAGGGTTTCGCATCCAGGAAGAAAGAGGTCATTGTCTCCCCTCATTAGGCCAGTCATCGGGTACAATGCCCCATTTGGCATGTACCTCACTAGACACCTACACCAACTGGAGTGGCCGCAGAAATACCTCACAAGGAGGATCTTAGGCCTTAAACACTTGTTCTATATGGACAGACTCAAAAAATTCCAACTATTCTCTGTCTCATATCGCCTGCTTAGAGGCGATCTCTGCTTGACTTACAAAGCCATGTTTGTCCAACTCTGTTAGAAATGCTACATCTAAAGAAATCCCAGTCCCTCTGCACTACATGCTCCAAAGACCTCAACCTCATTACCACAATCAACAGAACAAGCTGGAGGGACAGGTTCATAACCCAGAGACTGCCCATTTTATGGAATAGACTTCCCATACATGTCAAGCAGAGTGCCTCAGTGGCCCTCCTCAAGAGAAATCTTGATGAGTGGATGAAAAATAGAAAATTCACCCCAGGGATCACTCCAGTGGCTCTACTTGACAGAGGCACTGGGAACTAAGGTCGGGTGGCACAATGCCAGGGTAATCCTATGAACTAGGCTTGTAAAGGCTCCAGGGCCATTAGCCTAGTACAACACCTATGAACCTATGCCAGGTAAAACCGCACAGCAAATGGTGCCATATAGAGTGCGACTGGTGACTTGACAGAATAAAAGTAATGTACAACCCAGATACAAGGCTCAGACAGTCATATCTGGCTGCATTATATGACACAACTAACACTACTTCTGGCATGACAGACAATGGTAACAGGTTGAGCCTACCAACTTCTTTCACTAGGGATTTGCATAAATCTGTACAGGATATCAGCTGCACATAACACAATTCATACTGAAGGAAATAAATAAACTGTCTAAAATGACGTGAGTTTAGAAGTATATTTTTGCAAGTTGTAGATTAACCAAGTTATCCAGTAGTCCCTGTCAAAGTATCCCTTACTCCCTGTAACAGATCTTCTCTGCTGCCTGTTTTACTGTTGTTTTTGGTCCATCACCATGCAACACAGTGTACTTATTGTGAGGCTATTGCTATTTGATGGTCTTCTGTGGGGCTGAGGAGATAAGGATATCTTTGCACTTAATAGGTATATCCTGGCCAGTTCCCCAGGGGCACATTAATACTACTTTGCAACATATACGGTAACAGAAAGAATGAGATGATAAGTGCAAAAAATATCCGTGACAGACACTAGGCAAGCCTGTATGAGGAATATTCGCAAATTTGAACCCTTTGTCAGAAAATGTTTTAAATGTCTCTCAAGGTACTAGTTTTGTCAATATCAAATGTTTCACATAATTTCATCAGTAATATTGAAAATATTGTTGCACATAGTTTTTTACTGTTTATAATTCGCATTTGTCTTTATAGTTTTTGTCTGCTTACTACTATTATTTAAAACATTTTCATATAAAAGTTATTGTAAAAAAAATCTGGTAAAGACTTCATTTCACATTTAGAATTAGGTAGTGGAATAGTAAAGAAATATAATCATGCCTAATTTTGTTAAGAGCAGTAATCCACCATGAACCCGACAAACTAAAACCGGGGGTAGAAAATCAAATAATTGTTTGCAACAGTCAGCATAACATTTATATTTTCTCAGGTTAATGCTACTACCTGAGAAATCCAGAAGTAAATTCAGTGATAGTTAAATAATTCAATAAGGGGATTTCAATCCAAAATGGAAATAACATCATATACTAAGCTTGTAGAAATTAATTGGATAATGAATGCAATGAACATAAATCTTGCCCTATTAGTGGTCAATGCATGATTATTTCTAAAAACATTGCGCAATCACAACTTATTAAAAACACATTACCTATGCAACCCTACTGCAAACATCCCCCACATCTCTGAACTTATATGTATAAACGCCATGGTCAAACAACCGTGGGGGAAAGGAGAAACTTCCTACTAAGGCACACAACACTCTTACACAAATAGTAACCCCACTGTGTTTAAGGCACTGTTCTTTGATCTGTACATAATGGTAATAATTCAACCAGTTGATTTGGATAAGTTAGAAGTTAATTAATTCGTCTTCAACCACCTATAGGGAAACTAAACCAGTTCTCACTGCTATACTATGGCTCCCTTGAGAGCACTTTCTTCCTTGATATCACATTAACTATGTGTAACAAATACAACATTGATACTAAAACATGTAAATACTGAATGTGAACTTTTGTTTCCTCTTACTTATCTCTACGTTTTTCCTCTCTCAAATCATCTTGAATTCTAACTCTATTTTTCATTTCACTGTCTTCTCTGGAAGAATGCTGAAATTAGCTTGCAGCAACATTTTATTTTACTTATAAATTATTGCTATTGATATTTCCAAATCTGACTTATTTTGGTTTCAGCATTTCTTGTAAAAGGTCATATAAAGGTAACTTTAGAATTTCAAAAGCACATGATTTTGTTAACTGACAAAGTAATGTAGAATCTGGTTAGCATATAAAAGTCACTCACTAAAGTTATATAATCTAAGGATTTTATATGTTTACAGTACAATAGCAGCACTGGAAAATTTTAACTAATGCGTACTGAAAGACAAAATTTATAGATATGAAAAAATAATATTACTGTTCAAACATTGTTTTCTTAACTATTATCAGATCTCCATAGGTTGATAAAAACAAGGTTTTCAAAATGACATTAACTTATTAACTATGCAATTCTTTCTCTATTGTGCCAACAGAATCCCAGAAATAGCACTGTCACCTTATAGCCTAAGGCACTATCAACATCTACTCCTAATCTGCAGACAATACAACTTAATATAAAATGCACCCACCATGCATTTTCCATCCTGGCACCTAAAATCTGGGATACTATCCCAGAACAAATAAGATCCATAGTCCCATACAAAAAACATTGACTTGAAAGGAAACAACCACTTCAAACAGACACATTGCAAATGTTACCAAACTGGGGAGCCACATAAACTAAGGCTACTCATCTGGAATTTTTAGACCATAGTACTATACATACAGATATGCCTTGGTGGACTTTCTCCTAATACTTCCTCCCTATCTTTACCCAACTCTACCTACTTTTGGCCCCCATTTCTTCATCGTGCCTCTACAAATCCCTACTAACTTCTCCTCATGATAATCTACTTATCATAAGCTCCCTTCTAACTCTTATTTCCACCTTAAGACTCTTAACTTTTCTTTGATTGGGACAGCTCTGGTCCCCCTTCATCTCTTACTAACTGCGATGACATATTAACTTTGAAATATAATCTTCCAACCTTGTCTAAGCATTCTCTTTGTAAGCACATGAGATATGAATTGTACATTCTTACATACATACATACATATGGGTCTACTACAAGTGCTCGTGCGTTATTAGTTTGTGACACACATTCTTGCTGCCACTTGCTTGAAAAGGCACGTGATCTAACTCCTACTAGCACAATCTTACTTAACTATTTTAGCTCTCCTACACCCAGCCCTATTAAACAGTATAGCCCTACCAGAGCTCTAACTGTAATCCTAAAATTCCCACACAGTTCCTAACCCAATTCTTCATTTCCTAACCCAACAACTTAATCCCCAAATCTAAAATCACGGGTGGCTCCATAAACCTCAAATCCAACCCATTTCTTAATCCTGAATTCCTAAAACTCCCCTCCACTGCCTAAACTTAAAACTTCTCTCCAGCTCCCCAGCTCTTAAATTCCCTTCCCTCTCTCATCCAAAAACTCCCTTGTCACTTCCTAATCCTAAAATCCCCCTCCTGATCCCTAGCCCTAAGACTTCCCTCCGGATCACTGCTGTAATCTACACTCCCACACCCATCGTCCCTTCCTATGGCTGCTGAACTTATCTCACACAAACTCAAATAATGTGTGCAGCAATGACTGCCTGAACCCATAATTGAGTTGGAGCACAGGCAGCAGCCTTTATGAGCTACAAGTAGCATGAGTCACTGGCTTCGTGACAGTGGTCTTTGAGAGCTTGGGACATGACCACTTGTAGTATACAACATCCATGCTGTATATAGTTATTTGTTAACTGTATTCTTGCCATGTTTTGGCGGGGGGTTTTGTGCTCTTTTGATTTGTAAACCCCAGGCTGAGCCTGAAAATGAGCCTGATGTATCAGTGCTCTAACCCCCCCCCCATCAATAAATAGATAAACACACACACACACAAACATAAATAAATAAATACATACATGCATACATAAATACATCGATAATACTTTGTCTGATTCTATATCTCCTGTCCACGTGCAGGAATATAATTGACCATTGTTCTCTGGTAGGCTGAAAAACTACAACTGTGCAGATTTTCACAGAAAATGTCTAGATTTTTGGCGCATATCTTTGGTCTGTTCTCATAAAAATCTGTGTGTTTCTGACAAATTACTGGGATGATCTGAGGACTGAAGTCACTAAATAATGACATACATTTAAGTTTCAGACTTCAAATCCCTCAGAAAATGTATGTTAAAATAAATCCTGTTACTCTAGCAACTTTATAAGCTTATAACAGTAATATTTAAAATATGTTCCTATTTTTGGGCCATTGTCCCCCCATTTTGTCAGTCTTTGCCCAGATTTCTTGCACCGAGAGGTTGAGAGGTGTGAACTGCGCAGATGGATCCCTTTGTGTTTGAAGAGTACAGAGCTGACTTTGCATCCTGTGATATGTAACAGACAAAACATGAAGTTACATTTACATTTATTTTGACAAGGCATAACTTTAAATTAAGTAATTTCACTACAGTAACCCAAGAGAGCCCTAGTGAATACAGGAGTTTATTTAAATCTCTGCATACAAAATGTTGACATTAGCAATCTGCACCACCACCTAGGCCTCCTTTCATGTACTGCAGCTGTCGTACTTTATTGCTGAACACAGCTGATCTCTGCAGTAATAAAGGTAATTTACTGGTCCTGAGACAAGCTTCTTTTGCAGTTATAAGGAATGAAATAGACTTTTCTCTTTCTCATCATATTGAAAACATAATCTCATATTCTATCCAAAAACAGATATCATACCACTTTTAAACCATCATATTCTAAGGCTTTTAGTTTTACTTCCCATTTAGTAAGATTTTGATCTGTTACCTTTTAGGAGTGATATTCATTGCTGTCATATGAATGCTTTAGTGTTTTACACTGTAAACTGTTTAGTTTCCAAAAAACGCTCTGTATGCTGCTTAGGTACAGGCACACAAATAATTGACAGATTAATTATATTATGTCAGAGCTTCTTTCTGTTTGCAGAACTTCTTACAGACATTTCCATATTTTGGGAATTAATATTACAATTCAGAAAAAAGGAATTGTTGACCAACTTCACAATTCTGTCCTTATGTCAGCTTTTTTAAATGATAAGTGCCTTAACAGGCCACTGTTGCCTATGATGCCAGTGCCCCAGGAATTATTAGTGACCTGGGAAGTTGGAATGCTCCCCAGATGGACATAGACTGGAGTAGCTGATGGCCAGGTCACCTACCATGGGGGAATAGGTAAGGTCTGTTCACCTACCATGGAGGAATAGGTAAGGTCTGTTCACCTACCATGAGGGAATAGGTAAGGTCTGTTCACCTACCATGGGGGAATAGGTAAGGTCTGTTATGACTGTACCACTCTGTTGTAGAAACTATCAAGTGACATAACAATATACATATATACATATATACATATACATTAAGGGAGGATAGGTATGCATGTTAATCACTGCGGTGGTGGTGCTGCACTAGCGTTGTCGCCTCACAGTTAGACGTTGCCCGTTCGATTCTCAGTTAGAGCGTCTTCTGTGTGGCGACATGCGTGAATGGGCATTCCTTCATTGAAGGTTGTGCGTTAGGCCCGGCAAGCCAGTATATAAAAATCTACTGCCATTCATTAGCGGGCGGGAGTTCCGCTGTGGCGACCCCTAACCGGGAAAAGCCGAAAGACACAAACAAAGGTATGCATGTTAAGTATGGATGCATGCACCTTATATATCATTGTGTGTGCTGCACCTCAGGGGGTCAGTAGGACATATATAGAAAAAACAATACCAACAGAAGGGATGATGAGGCAACAAAATGCCCCAATCTCCTCTCTACCTCATAACAATTGTGGATGAAAAACTATGGGGGAGTAATCAGCAGCCCTAGGTTGGGGGTAGGTAGAGTGGGCAAAGTAGAAGAGCTGGAGATGAAGGAAGGAAACGAGTACGTAACAGGCTTTGTCAGTTACACTTCAGTAATTTATATCCACACTTCAATGCAGCTGTCAGAAAGGGCATGATCTGTCATGTGGGTGTGCAGGAATGTAGCAAAGGCTGAGTATAAACTTCTCATGCCATTTTATTACAAACTAAGGTAAAAAAAAGCAAATTATATTTCATGCTATTTAACATGTATGCAGCAGAGCAGGAGAATGTTAATTCTTTGGCAAAAGATTTAAATAATGAAACCATACTTTGCATTGGACTTTATGCATGTTTTATTAAAATACACAAAGAAAATGTTAAGTGTCAAAAGGTAACACTGAAGGGCTTGTTTGCTCCCTGGATCTAATATGCAGCTATGTAATATGGAATCACTTTGGAGCCAGCTAACCTCCCATTTAACTACAACTAAATTTGGGTTTTTGAAACTAAATAATTTATGATGATGAAAGACTGAGAAAATATATTTGTAGCATTAATGAATTGTCTTTCTTAGATTTGGCATATTTGTTTATTGCTTTGCTGTTTACTCACAAGCCCTTCAGCCTTTTGTTTGTTGCATTAAAAGGGTCACTCTGACCTTCTGCACCAGATTATTTTATTTCTTTTGTTGTTTTGAAAACTTTCTTTATGTTTAGGTTCTCTCAAATGCTTACTATGCAATGCTGTGTCATGTAATTTTCTCTATAATAAACCTATTAAAATACTTTGGATTTCCCTAGACGTACCTCAGTCTCTGACATTCCCTTAATGAAGAAGCTGCATTATTTCAGAAGTGGCATACATTTACACTGTTACTGGTTTCCTTCAAAGTTTTAAATCAGTGGTCTTTTGTTCTGCCTCATGACACAGAAAACTGAAAAGGCATAAAATGCTGTGCAGAAGTCAATAAATTAACTTGCTGACATGTCAGATTGAGTCATCACTTAAATATGTTTTAAATGACTTCAAAGCAGTTGCTATAATGTCAGTGCAGTAAATTAGGAAAAGTCACTACAACCAAGTGATGTCTGTTTCACTTTAGCCAGATTATCTCATGGGAAGCACAAATGCAGCGACTAGCAGAAGGTTTACAGTGCAAAGCAAGCAGCTTTGTAATTTGTGTTGCACAGTGATTTAACACTATCGTACAAGAAACTTAAAGAGGAGTTATCTGCGAGCCCTTTATCAATTTTATCAATTCAGATGTTTTTGAACATCAATACCTTTATGAAAAGTAAAGATAATATGGCTTAAGTTTATAACAAAGAAAAATGTACCCACCAGCATAAACCATTAAGTTCTGAAACATTTTCAGTCTTATGAAAAAGAGTCTCCAAGTCCACAAAACTGAAAAGAGGCTAGGTACTTTTCAGACAACATAAAAAAGTGTTTTTTTTAGGCTACTATTCAGAGTGGGTGAGACAAGATGATGTTGTGCATTAAAATGTGTTAAGAAGTACAGCTGCCAATGAGACAGAAACTGATGCAAAAGAAATCAAGTTACGCTATCTTTTAGAAAACTGCATGAAGTTACTCTCTGGAAGACTTCCTAAGAACAGCTGTTGTAGTACTGAGTGTGAAACAAGAGATATGTTTGCCAAAGTAATCACACATGTTCCCTATAACTACAATGAATATTTGGTATGAACAAAGCAGAAAAGCTCAACCACTGCTTATTAACTGTGTCCATAAAGTTTTACATAAAGTACTGTTCACAATATCGTACATCTGCATTTTCTTATGTACATTTGGTAGAATTTGATTTAGCTCTAAATACATAATAGTGTAATTCAGTATCCTATGTTCTAGGAATATTTAGCAATTCAATCATTGGTAGGCACCTGCTGATATGTTTTCCATTGTTTTCTGTTATACAAATGTGAAAAGAGTAATGTTTTACCCTTAAACTTTACAGATGAGAAAAGAATAACATTTTTATCCCTAAAAGTATATGTAATATAGTTCTGTTTGATTGGGGGTTTTTTGCATAATTTATAACTCACATTCAGTTAATAGTAAGTTGGGTAATATACTGACTGAAAAGTTTATTTCCAGTTATGTAGAAAGTTGTCATTAGGCAAATAAAATAAGAGCTTAAACGAATTTTGAAGCACCTGTATGGGAGACAGAAACTATAAACAAGATTGATAGCTTTTAAGCTTGTTATTAGGAGGCATAAACTTAATTATACACTGTGTTAATTATAAAAGTACTACACACCATTACTTTTATGCCATAGTTGTTGTGACATGTGATCACTTAGGCTGCCTGCTGCTTTCACCTTTTATTCTAGCATCATGCTTCTATTTTAGTTTTAGATTGTAGGACAAGTAATGGAATTTATCACATTTAGTTTACTAAAGTGCTTTAAGATCATTCTCTGAAGAAATGATCATTTTATTTCCCTGCTGCCAAGGCAGCTCCTTCAGTTATGGTTACTTGCCAATCCCATTTCCACAGAAACACATGTTATGCATGCTCTGAATACAACGTCTGTTCTACAGGTCACCAAGTTTCTATTTCATAAGAATCAGGTGCCCATGTCACAAGATGCCAAGGAAGAGAATGCTGATAACCATTTTCCAAAGGAAGTCATTGTTGGTGTAGTGCAATTTATATTCATCTCAGCAGAACTCATTTAAGACTTCTTGTTGTTTGTCTTTCCGGCTTTTCCCGATTAAGGGGTCACCACAGCGGAACTCCGGTCCACTAATGATTAGCAGTAGATTTTTATGGTGCCGAGTTGCCAACCCAATGCCCAACCTTCAGCGAAGGCACGCACATTCACGCATGTCTTTCGGAGGCCACTCAACCACGGGGAGGAGATGCAGGCCCCGCACAGAAAGTACTCCAGCCGAGAAATGAACAGGAGAACCTCTTGCTGTGAGGCAACAACGCTACCGCTGTACCACCACGGCTTAGAACTCATTTAAGACTTATGTACTTCTAATTTCACACATCAACTTCTCTACTTTGAAACTGCAGCGATTTTTTTTAAATATGATAAATGTCAGGATGTCACCTGAAACCAGTATTAAAGCATCAATGATCAATGAATGTCTGCCACCATTCATGGGGCATGACACTTTTCAAACATGATTCATAACTCAGTAGTATGTTGAACTATATTTACAAAGAACTCTAAAAACATGCTTCTGGTTGTATGAGAACATCTTTCACTGTTGCAAATACTATGTGTGGGATTTATGTAGATTTCTCTTGTAGTGGGTACTCTTGAGTTCTGTTGCTTTTGCTTCCCCTATATTTTCTCTTGTCTCAGTTCACTGAAGTTTTAAGCAATTGAAACAAACTGGTCAAAGATTCATCTTAAATAACGAAAACAAAAAAAGCATTTTTTCCAAGCAGACAAGCACAAGCCCCTATATATGACATGGGGGTAGATTTGCCCCTTCTTTGATTATATATACCGAATGTAGAGTCACAAAACCACAGAGAAAAAATAAAACAAAAACAGTAGACATTATTGCCAGTGCACAAATTGAAACTGTACCAGCAGTGATTTCTTATGTTGAAAGTGATTAGGCAGTTCAGCATCGGAGGATGGAAATCAAGTTTAAACCCATCCATGTTACACAGAGCTGACTCAAGGCTAAACGACTGAAATGACATACTCATTATGTGTTCTTAAGTAGACATTATTGTTTCAGATCACCAGCAAGTTATAGTTTTTGTCACTTTTTCGAGGAACTGAAAAGAAGGTGTGTTGGAATGTCAAAACTTTTAATTAGCAGATGGGGTATTAGTTTTATGCCCACTCAGCATAGGTAAACTATATGGTTTAAAGAAGCCCACAAGTTGGCCATCTACAGAGCCACTCTACAGTGGTAGTCTAGAAATGGGACAGGTTGTGTACAATGAGCTGTGACATCAGTCATTGCAATGAATGACATGTTGATGTCATACAGTTTGGTCATCAAAAATAATGATGCAATAAATTACTTACATTTAATCCAGTTATAATTCAAGGCATGAAAAATATTTACTTTACATCTAATAACAATAAGAAAAATAATAATATCCATTTGTTAACCAGTTAGGCCCACTGAATACATAGTCCCTTTTCAGGGGTGACTTTGAAATGATGTGTCAATATTTAATGTGCTTAGTGTTTTGAATTACTCTTGAAAAAGTGGCACTGCAGACATACACTCACTCTGTTCCCTCTCCCCCCTTATTGTCATAATGGATGTGCTCAGTCCCCTTATGTCATATTTCTGAGTAGCATCCATTATATTGGGGGATAGTGTAGCCAAGTATATACCATCTATACCATGGTGTTTAGGGTACCGCTCACAAACACAATCAAAACCTACAGTGGAGAGGTTCACTCACCAAGTGTCAAATTCCTCATCCCTTCTACACTAAGGGATGTCAGCTGAGAGTGTCAAGATATGAACATTAAAAAACATTCCTTCCCATGTGTTTTCCTTTTACTGAATAAATAAATATTCCATTGCAGTAGTTTAATCTTTCCTCTCTCGTAATCATCCTATTACAGAAGTGTCCTTCCCTGCTCACCTGCCATGTTTCCCTTTCAGTGCTGTATAATCACAATATTCCTCTGATTGTCAAGACAGTATTTCCTGCACAGAGCCTGACAATGAACTTATGTAAGACATTTGATGACTTCCTATATATTGTGTTTTAACTGACAAGTAATTAAAGCACAACTTTTTAAAGTGCATAAGTAGCTCACACCCTATATCTCCAATAATTAAATAACAGATTATTAGTACTACTTAACAGGGCAGTGCTGTCCTGCAGAGTCATTCATTTATAAGACAATGTTTTGTAAAGGATGGAAAAAAAACAATTCTGTATTTTCATGACAATAAAACAAACATAGATTGGACCAGGAAAGTTCAGTCCTGTCATTACCATTTCATCCAGGATGAATTTTTGAAAGGACATTTCTACGAACATTCAAAACAACAAAAATAATTACTTTTTCTGTAGGGAATTTTCTCCCACATCTCCTGCACAGGAGGAACCTCCTGCACTGACCTTATTTATAATGTCCTCACTACACACATCTACAAAGAAAGAAAAATCAAAGCATTGCTTACCAAAAGGTAGTACAAAACTGCAATAAAACAAGTGTAACAATTATGAACTAAAATTTAAGTGCATTAATAATCCAAAGACAGGTCACCAGAAGGCTGCATCTCAAAATTTAGTAATTTTGTTTATATTCCTTATTATAAAGTTAGCATTATTCATTGTTTCAATTATTAATGCATTTAAGAAGTGCAGTATTGTATGAGTTTAAATGAGAATTGAATTCACCGCAATCAAGTAAAGCGTCTCGTTATTAATGATAAAAAAAGTACTACTTCCATCTCCAAAACAAACACAACTATAACCTAAAACAGTTCTTGAATTCAGTCTCCACTCATAGGTTCATAGGTTGGTACTAGGCTATCGGTCCTAGGGCCTATGCAAGCATAGCCATAACAATTCCCTGGATATTTCTTCCCACAATATTTACTTCTCTGGGCCCCTGTCTAGCAGGGCGACTGACATGATCCCTGGGGTGAATTTCCTGTCTCCCATCCAATCATCAAGGTTCCTTTTTTAGAGGGACAATGAGGCGCTCTGCTTGACAGGTATGGGCAGTCTATTCCAGAGTATGGGGAGTCTCTGGGTCAGGAACCTATCCCTCCAGCATGTTTTGTTCATTGTGATGACAGGGTTTAGACCCCTGGAGCGTGTGGCTCTGAGGGATTGGGATTTCTTTAAGTGGAGCATGTCCAACAGCTCAGGGTTTGACATGGCCTTGTATGTTAAGTAGAGATCGCCTCTGAGTAGACGATATGCCACAGAGTATAGCTGGAGTTTTTTTAGACGGTCAGCATATGTCATCTGCTTTAGGCCTGTGATTCTTTTAGTGAGGCATTTCTGTGGCCTTTTCAGCTGTTGCAGATGTCTTGTGAGGTACATACCAAACGGGGCATTATACACTATAATGGGTCTAATGAGGGATGAGTACAGTGGGACAATGACCTCCTTTTTTCTGGATGAAAAGCCCTTAGTGATGAGGTGTGCCACATAGAAGGATTTCCTGACTGTTGTGGCGATGTGGTTATCGAAAGTGAGACCACTGTCCACCTGTGTCCCCAAGTCTCTCATCACACTTTTGATGTTTAGCGTATTGCCACCTATGTGGTAATTCATGGGTACATGTTTTTTTCCAAAGGGGATAACTATACATTTCTTGGCATTAAGCTTGAGCCCATGGCTCTGGCACCAGGCATCTGTTTCTGTAAGGCCTTTTTGTAGAATATCCACATCATTTGGGGATTCAATAATGGCTCCCAGTTTGCAGTCATCTGTGAACTTTGTTAGCCGGAGTCCCTTAGTGTTGGCCTGTACTTCAGAGAAGTAGATGCCAATCAAGGGTGGTCCCAGGACTGAACCCTGAGGTACTCCAGTTGTCACTTGTCTGGAGCTGGATTTGGAGTCGGCTACTTTTACAGTCTGGGTTCTGTCAGTAAGCCAGTTGGCAACCCATTGAGTGACGTAGGGATTTATGCCCAGCTTAGTAAGTTTATCTATGATTCCAGGGTGGGGGATGGTGTCAAAGGCCTTGGCAAGGTCCAGATAGGCTGTGTGGACCACCTTACCCTCGTCCACAGCTCTGGAGACTGATTCGAAGAACTCAGTCAGATTTGAGACAAGATCGGCCCTTCACGAACCCAAATTGGGTGGGGTCCAGTGTTTGAAGGTTGCCAATGTCTTTGTTTATAAGTTCCATGATAATGCGTTCCATGCCCTTGCAGATCAGGCTTGTCAGACTGATGGGACAGTAGTTCCCGAGATCCAAGGCAGATCCTCCCTTGTGGAGTGGGATAACTGTAGCTGTGCGCCACTCAGTGGGCACGAAGCCTGAGGTGAGGCTATGATTAAACATGACACTTAGGTGAGGTGCCAGTTAATTTTGTAGTTCATGTAGTACACAGCCTGGGGTGTCATCTGGTCCCATGGATGCTGTATTCTTAGCTTTGGAGAGTGCGGTTTCTACCTGTGTGGCCGTGATTATCGGAATTTGGAAATCTTTTGATATTGAGATGGGCCCTTTAGGGGGTGAGAGGGGGGTGAAGTTGGCACTAAATCGATCTGCCAGGATATTGGCAATATCCTTGGGATCAGTATATTTAATGCCATTCTGTTGTAGCTCAGAGCAGGTCTGCACATTGCCATTTAGATTCTTGACATAACTATAAAATGCCTTGTGGCTGTCTTTGGAATCTTTGGCAATTTTTTTTCGTAACTAGCTTTTGAGGATTTTATGAGGGATCTCAGCTTCTTACTGAGGCTGGTGAGGGGTATTTTTGCATCCTGGGGTTTTCCTTTTTTCTGCAACAGTTTCTTCCTTCTGTTGTATAGTTTGTTTATAGCAGAGGACCACCAGATTGGCTTCCTTTTTTTGGAGGAGAGCATCTTGGTTCTATTTGGGATGGCAAGATTCATGCACGAGTGAATGTGCTCGTACAGTGCCTTAGTCTAGGATTCTGCAGTCAAACTTCCATATCTCGTCTGCATGGGTGTTGTGAAGTTTGTCACTTCTGACTTCAGCAGCATGATGTTGGCTTTGGAGACGTTTTTAATGAGGTTTCCTTACTGGGGGGTGGGGGTGGGATGTGGATGTCAAAGGTGATTTGCTTATGGTCAGACCTGACCAATGAGGGGGTGACCACTGGTGTGGAGCATCTATCTCCCATGTTGGTAATGACCAGGTCTAGAATATTGGCTCCTCTGGTGGGATAATGGATTAGTTGATCTAGGGCATTGAAATTTATGAATTCCAAGAACCGTTGGGAAAAGGAGTTGGTACCCGAGTAGTTTTCCCAATTAATGGCAGGGTAGTTGAAATCACCCAGTATTAGGGTGTTTGGTTGTATCTTAATATTTTCCAGTATGTTTAGAAAGATGTAGTGAGAATCTTGGGGCATGGTGGGGGATCTGTAGCAAGCTACAATTTGGATTGCAGTCTTACCTAGTGTTAGTTGCACCTGGAGAATTTCAGATGCATTGTGTTGGGCAACTAGCCTGGAGGTGTGAATATCCTTGGTGAATATGGACACTCCTCCACCTTTAGTGTTTCAGGCTTGGTTTTGTGGCTGAAATGTGTGGTAAGAATTGTAGCCTGGTATTGCAGGGGTGCTCTCTGGAGTCTTGAACCAGGTCTCAGTTACTGCACAGATATCGATGTTCTCCATTTTTAGGAGTGCCTCGAGAGAATGCATTTTGAGGTTTAGACTTCTAGCATTGAGTAGCATTACCTTCAGATTTTTGCATACTTGTATCTGTTACGGTGGTGGTTTTATCCTTTGAACCTTGCCTAAAAAAGGCACTATAGGGGTGGCAAGAGCTTTAGCCAGTAACCTGAATCCCAGGGGTGACAGGTGCAGACCATCTCTGGCAAAGCATTGTGGTTTGTCGATCATGTCTTCCCAGGCAGACAAATATTGTATCCCCTTTGAATGACAGCAGAAGCTTAGCCAATTGTTGAAGTCAATCATTTTGTCCTTATACTGTGGTATTATTCTGGGCAAAGGTAGGATGCTACTCAGGGCTAGGGTCATACCTGCCTGGGTCACATGATCCAAGAGCTCTTCCATGTCTCTTTTCATGTAGTCCAGGGAGGTACGTCTCTAGTCATTCACTCCAGTATGGACAATGACAGAGTCATATTTGTACTTGTTGTGGAGTGACTTGAGTGCATGCGTTATGTGGCGGATCCTGGCACCTGACAGGCAGCTGACTGTAATTTTCTCCTTGTTCACTCTTCTCCTTGTTCCACTCTATTAAACCCTGGCACCAGAAGCAATCCTTGCCCAAACCCTGACAAAACCCCTGCTGAACTAGCTACCCATTTTCACCTCCTACTTCATAGACACTATGTCCAAACCTGCTTCCACCTTTCTTACAGCTACTCACAACAGCAACCCCACTTCTACAAGCCATACCCAAGAAAAGCCTTCCCACCAGTCTTTCTCCTTCTCTCACATTCCCACTTCCACTATTTCTAAACTCCTGCTAAAACTCAAACCTGGTAGCACCACCCCAGACCATTTACCCCCAGAATACCTTCAAATGTCTGCCAAATCCATCAGCTACCCCATAAGCATTCTCATAAATAGATCTAGCCAAGAAGCCTATGCACCATCCATTTGGAAGAAAGCTTATATCATACCCTTACATAAAGACGGTAATAATTCAGACATCTCAAATTTCCGCCCTATAGTCATTCTATCTCCTATTTCTAAAATAATGTAAAAATGTATTCAAATTCAACTCATGGATTACCTATCCCAAAGCCAACTACTTTCCAGAACTCAGCATGGATTCCACCCTGGCCATAGTACTACAACTGCTCTCATATCCTTCCTAGATACTGTTAACCACAGCTGCAATGATGGTAAACTTGTCTCTGCACTCTTTCTTGATCTCTCTAAAGCTTTCGACACCATCTCCGATCCTCTCCTCCTTTCTAAGCTCTCACACCTTGGCTTGTCCACACTTATCCTTAACTGGGTCACAAGTTACCTCAGAAACAGACAACAATCCGACAAATGGTTGCACTCTTTCTCTCCTTTCCTCATTACTTCTACCGGAGTTCCCCAAGGATCCATCTTAGGCCCCCTCCTGTTCAGTATTTTTATTAATCACTTTCACTCCACTCTCACTCATGCATCTGTAGTTCAATATGCGGATGATTCTACTACTATCTGCTCTGGTAACTCTGAAACCGAACTTCTGACCATCACCCAGAATGCTTTCTCTATTACCGAAACCTGGATGACAAATAATCACCTTGCCCTCAACCCAAATAAAACAAGACTCTTACTCTTTACGCCCAAAAAAAGTACCACCATTAATAAATCTGATTTCATCATTTTCTCCTCGAACAAGACTGTCTTAGAGGTAGTTTCCCATACTAAGTTACTTGGCATAACCTTAGATGACAACTTAACCTTTGACCAACACATCCACAACACCATCAAAAAACACACCAAAAACTTGGTACCCTCTACCAACATATACACTTTTTAAACTACTCTACTAAACTTTTCTCCTACCTTCTCTTCTCTATGGTGCCCCCATTATGACAAACATCCAATCGTCCTTAAAAAGAAAATGGAGAGCTGCTATAACAAAATTGCTAAATTCATTACTAGACCAAAATATTCCTCCCAGCACTGTCACTCATTACAATCCCTGAACTAGCTAGAACTCCCACAACACCTAACTTACATACAACTAGCCACAGCACACAAATTAATCTATAATTCTTCCAAATGCCCAGCCCTGGCTTCACTTCTGACTCTTTATCAACCAAACCGTTCGCTAAGATCTGAAAATCAATCACTTATCCAAGTTAAGAGACCTAAACTCCCTGTAGGCCAATACCTTTACTCTTTCACTGTAGCTAAACTCTGGAATGCCCTTCCACCTTCTCAACGGACTATAAATAATGCCCTGTCATTCAAAAAATCACTTCACCAACATCTTTCTTCCCATTGGCTATGCCCTTGCACCATCCCCAATTCCTCAATTGATTACTAACCTGACTCATTTCTCAGATACCCACACTCTTCTTCACTCTCCCTATTGTGCACTCACCCTTAATCACAGCACAGTGTGCCTCACCCTGCCTCACATGGGGTAAGTGCAGATTATCATTATCTGTCTGATCTATTGAATGCCTGCCAAGCACCCGAGTCTTCCACAGAATGTTGCTATACATTGCCTATGTTACTGTGTCACTTCTGACTCTTATATTATTCTATTGTATATTGTTAAATGCTGTTATTAACTCTCTAAATAATCTCTTAATTATGTACATTGTTTTTTTTTTTTTTTTTGGGAGCTTTTCTCCCCAGGGCCACCACTGAAAATGGGCTCATTTCAGCCCAGTGGACTTTCCTGGTTAACAAAAGAAAATAAATATTTTTAGCATGAACTTAAATATAATATACAGATTTTAGAAAAGCTGAGACTTAGGACATCTAGCTGTGTTGTAATGCTGATCATTATTGTTAAAGATATATATATTTTTTCATTTTCTTTTCTGTTCTTCAGTAAAAGGGCATTGCCCATCCGAACCACCTTACTCATATATACTTGCCCAGGCCCAAATCCTATTCCTGGCCCTAATCCCAATCCTACACATTCCCTTACAAAATACCCTTTTACTAAGAACCTCCCTAAACAAGACACTCACATGTACTGTATACATCCACTACACAAATATAACACCACATCTGTCTCTTTCTCTAGCTCTTACCCTAGTTTCATAGATTCATAGACTGTTACTAGGCTAACAACCCAGGGGGAGAGTCTTTCTAAGCCTAGCCAAGTTTTCCCAAAAGAATAATGATGTCCTGCATCCAAATAAGACATTGAGGGTGAGGCATTTATAAGCTACCTTGGTCCATAAGGGACATGGGTGCCAAGCCGAGTGTGAGTTTTCTATTCCCCATCGACTTGTCTAGGTTGTGCTTACACCGGGTAATGAACAAACTCAGCTTCACATGGATGGGAAGCCTGTTCCATAGTTCTAAACTGTACTTGCAAATACACATCCTGAATGCCACAAGAACAGGCATAACTTAATGTTACAGCTTTCTACTTACTCATACTTCTGCGTGTATAATTACTGACAGGAGCCCATGTGCATTTGTGTATGTGTGTGTGTGTGTGTGTGTGTGTGTGTGTGTGTGTGTGTCTACACATGCATGTGTGTCTGCAGTGAAATGAATGCATGAATGCTGCTGTGTGTGTGTGTGTGTGTGTGTGTGTGTGTGTGTGTGTGTGTCTACACATGCATGTGTGTCTGCAGTGAAATGAATGCATGAATGCTGCTGTGTGTGTGTGTGTGTGTGTGTGTGTGTGTGTGTGTGTGTGTGTGTGTGTGTGTGTGTGTGTGTGTGTGTGTGTGTGTGTGTGAATGGGTGTTTGTGTGTACACACGCATGCGTGTCTGCAGTGATATGACTGCATTAATGCTGCCGTGTGTGTGTGTGTGTGTGTGTGTGTGTGAATGGGTGTGTGTTTGTGTGTACACATGCGTGTGTGTCTGCAGTGGTATGACTGCATGAATGCTGCTGTGTGTGTGTGTGTGTGTGTGTGTGTGTGTGTGTGTGTGTGTGTGTGTGTGTGTCTGTAGAAGAATGAAAGTTGGTGTGTGTATATGTGTGTGTGTGTGTGTGTGTGTGTGTGTGTGTGTGTGTGTGTGTGTGTGTGTGTGTGTGTGTGTGTGTGTGTAGAAGAATGAATGCTGGTGTGTTTGTGTGTGTGTGTGTGTGTGTGTGTGTGTGTGTGTGTGTATGTGTCTGTAGAAGAATCAATGATGGTGTGTGTGTGTGTGTGTGTGTGTGTGTGTGTGTGTGTGTGTGTGTGTGTGTGTGTGTGTGTGTGTGTGTGTTTATGAGTGTGTGTGTGTATTTGCTGTGTGTATGTGTGTTGGAAGGTACATGTACAATATCAATGCATGAGATAGGAGGAACACTATTAAGGTCATATCAGACAGTGCAGTGCTTAATTCAGAGACAAGAAAATGAGTTGCTAACAAGGTGTTGCTCAGTCTGGATTTATATTGTGTCTGAATCACACTATTGGGCAGTCCCACATTGCCCATTTAGGACTGGCATTGATAATCTTTCCGCATCCCAGGGAGAGAGAGTGCAGTGGTAAATGCAATTCATAGCTGCTTAAATTATTAAGAGTATTTTAAATTTGCTTCCAACTTTCCTATGTCATCTTATTTTTTTAACATTAATTATGTGTTTACACCTATAAAAAACATATCTATACTATTTTCTTATGTCAAAAAGACTCCTTAAGTATTAGTCTCCATTAGGTAATATGCATTTCTATAGCAAAACATTGCAAGTTAAACAAAATTGGAGGCTTACTAGCTTCAATATCCTCTAACAGATTGGAGAAAATAATGGAATTACTGGTGGTGGTGCTGCGGTAGCGTTGTCACCTCACAGTAAGACGTTGTCCTGTTCGATTCTCAACTAAAGCGTCTTCTATGTGGAGACATGCGTGAATGGGTGTACCTTCATTGAAGGTTGTGCGTCAGAGCTGACAACTCGGTACGTAAAAATTTACTGCCAATCATTAGCGGACCGGAATTCCGCTGTGGCGACCCCTAACCGGGAAAAGCCGAAAGATACAACAACTGTATTACTTAAAATGTTTCTGCAAGACCTAAAATTTACACTAGACTGTGTGAGCCCTTGCTGCTGTTAAAATTCATCATGATGGCAATCTTGGAGCTGTTCACAACATAAGAGTTAAAGTAGATATGACTAGATTTACATTCTTAGTTCCTTTTATACAAAGAGGGTTTCCCTTAACTGATGATTTTAAGCATCTGCCAAACATCTTGATTGATTCCAGTACTAGCAGACCATACACTTTCTGACATATCTAAATATATAAAAACCAGCAAGAACCACAACAGGAAAATTGCTCCTGTAGTAATAAAACAAATATATAAAAAAAAAAAAAAAATATATATAAAAAACGCAAAATCCAGAGCATATACAGGAGCAACAGGCAGTCCACCAGAATGAAAATGGTACGACAATTCCAAAAGTCAAAATGAATTCAAAGACTTCCATTCGTAGAAACAACACCTTTTATTCGAACAAACAGTAGTAAGCGCTTTCACCCTAAGGCTTCTTCAGACTATAAAACAACATGAACTTCCTGTCTTTATAAAGCAGATGGTAAAACCAATAAATCAATTAAGTACATGATGTCATTAATCTCAATTGAGAATTTAAAGCGAAATGCATATTCAAACAATGTATATGTACATATATAAAAGTTTTACATACATAAAGAGCACTTATTCATAAATAACATATAACAAACATATACACAATGGTAAATATCTAAAACTAAATCATTATATAATTAAAAGAAACTAACCCAAAGCATTATGCTTTGGTTTAAAAAGTCTTCTTTTACGTAAAAAGGGATGTAGGCATACTTTATCATTAATTCCTGGTGGTTTATCCGCTCTACAGCGGATAATCCAACGTGCCTCACATTCCTCTGTATAGTTGATTAAATTACCCCTTCTACCACTGGGTATTATGCTTTGCATGACAGAGAATTTAAAACTATGCAATGGACCATATTGCTTGCAATGTTTTGCTAAAGCATTATTTTCAGAACCCATCCTAATATGGTAAACATGCTCCCTGATGCGTTCACGTAACTGACGATTAGTTTTCCCTATATAAAATGAAGTGCATTCCACACATCTAGCAAGGTAAACTACATTTTCACTGCAACAACTAGTTTGAGTTTTAAAATGATAATTATAACCTGTAATAGGATGTTGAAACACATTGTCAGTATCTATAAACTGACATTGTCTACATGAATTACAGGCAACAGTGTTATATATGGGAGTAAAATACGTAGTATCTACACCACCTGAATAATGACACAACTTCCGTTTTAGATTCAGCTTATTCTTATATAAGAACTTGGGTTGGCGTCCACCACATTGCTTATATCATCATTTAGCGATAGGATGTCCCAGTGCTTCATAACAATGCTCCTGATATCATCTATGTCATTTGTGAAGTATAATGGTACTTTCAGTCCACCTACTTCTCTAGGGGGTATAGTAGATACAATTTCCCCATTCTCAGAAAAATAGGGACAGGCTCTTGAAGTCCTTAAATCATTTACTACAGAAATAGCTCTATCTACTTCTATCTCCCTATAACATCTTTCCTTAAATCTTTTTCTTAATTCTAGTACCTCACATTCATAGCCTTCATCCAAAGGATTCAACCTGGAAGCTCTCATCAATTGTCCCTTGATAACATTGTTAAAAATAAAACTAGGGTGCATACTATGTCTATGAAGAAGACTATTCCTAAAACATGCTTTCCTATGGACAGAAGTATTTAGTAGACCACTCTCAAGTCTTATAATGTTTACATCAAGAAATGATATGTTGGAAATTGAGTAATTTAGTGTGAACTTCAGAAACTCAGTCAAATTATTCATATTTGCCACAAAGTCTAATAGACTACTTTCATCACCTCTCCAAATCAAGAAGAGGTCATCCACGAAACGCCTATAGAAACCTACATGTTGTTGAAAGGTGGCTAGCGGAAAGAGTAATTCTTCTTCCCAATCAGACATCACTGTATTGGCATAGCTATTGGCACAAGGAGTGCCCATAGCTACGCCATCAACCTGTAGGAAGACATCCTCATTAAAAATAAACACATTGTTATACAGAACTGTTTCCAAAAATAGTGCCAACAGGTCAACCATTTCTTCACCCAGAAGTGATTTCCTATTCAAATAGCGCTGTACCATAGTTACCCCTAAATCATTTGGAATAACGGTGAAGAGACTAACCACATCCAAGCTTACCATAAAATAAAATTCATCATCACGTAAAGTTTTAGTATAACTATATAAATCTAGTAAAAACTGCTTACTGTCCTTAAGAACCACATTGTTGGCATCGACAATAGGTCGTAAATAGTACTCTATATAAATTGAAAAGGGTTCTGTAAGCCAACCTTGACCTGACACTATAGGCCGCAGGGGTGGATTGGTAGCTGATTTATGAATCTTAGGTAAACCTGGAATTATTGGTAGACAAGGATCATTAACCCTAAGGTATTTAAACAAATCTAAGTTAATAATACGACTTTTGACCAGATCATCTAACATATCATAGACTCTGAATACTTTATTGGTCACTTCTTGCATATTGGTCATGTATTGAACATGTAGGTTTCTATAGGCGTTTCGTGGATGACCTCTTCTTGATTTGGAGAGGTGATGAAAGTAGTCTATTAGACTTTGTGGCAAATATGAATAATTTGACTGAGTTTCTGAAGTTCACACTAAATTACTCAATTTCCAACATATCATTTCTTGATGTAAACATTATAAGACTTGAGAGTGGTCTACTAAATACTTCTGTCCATAGGAAAGCATGTTTTACGAATAGTCTTCTTCATAGACATAGTATGCACCCTAGTTTTGTTTTTAACAATGTTATTAAGGGACAATTGATGAGAGCTTCCATCTTGAATCCTTTGGATGAAGGCTATGAATGTGAGGTACTAGAATTAAGAAAAAGATTTAAGGAAAGATGTTATAGGGAGATAGAAGTAGATAGAGCTATTTCTGTAGTAAATGATTTAAGGACTTCAAGAGCCTGTCCCTATTTTTCTGAGAATGGGGAAATTGTATCTACTATACCCCCTAGAGAAGTAGGTGGACTGAAAGTACCATTATACTTCACAAATGACATAGATGATATCAGGAGCATTGTTATGAAGCACTGGGACATCCTATCGCTAAATGATGATATAAGCAATGTGGTGGGACGTCAACCCAAGTTCTTATATAAGAATAAGCTGAATCTAAAACGGAAGTTGTGTCATTATTCAGGTGGTGTAGATACTACGTATTTTACTCCCATATATAACACTGTTGCCTGTAATTCATGTAGACAATGTCAGTTTATAGATACTGACAATGTGTTTCAACATCCTATTACAGGTTATAATTATCATTTTAAAACTCAAACTAGTTGTCGCAGTGAAAATGTAGTTTACTTTGCTAGATGTGTAGAATGCACTTCATTTTATATAGGGAAAACTAATCGTCAGTTACGTGAATGCATCAGGGAGCATGTTTACCATATTAGGATGGGTTCTGAAAATAATGCTTTAGCAAAACATTGCAAGCAATATGGTCCATTGCATAGTTTTAAATTCTCTGTCATGCAAAGCATAATACCCAGTGGTAGAGGGGGTAATTTAATCAACTATACAGAGGAATGTGAGGCACATTGGATTATCCGCTGTAGAGCGGATAAACCACCAGGAATTAATGATAAAGTATGCCTACATCCCTTTTTACGTAAAAGAAGACTTTTTAAACCAAAGCATAATGCTTTGGGTTAGTTTCTTTTAATTATATAATGATTTAGTTTTAGATATTTACCATTGTGTATATGTTTGTTATATGTTATTTATGAATAGGTGCTCTTTATGTATGTAAAAACTTTTTATATATGTACATATACATTGTTTGAATATGCATTTCGCTTTAAATTCTCAATTGAGATTAATGACATCATGTACTTAATTGATTTATTGGTTTTACCATCTGCTTTATAAAGACAGGAAGTTCATGTTGTTTTATAGTCTGAAGAAGCCTTAGGGTGAAAGCGCTTACTACTGTTTGTTCGAATAAAAGGTGTTGTTTCTACGAACGGAAGTCTTTGAATTCGTTTTGACTTTTGGAATTGTCGTACCATTTTCATTCTGGTGGACTGCCTGTTGCTCCTGTATATGCTCTGGATTTTGCGTTTTTTATATATCTAAATATATAAATATTTTAAGCACTCATATCAAGCCTCTTGATATAAGACACATTTCCTACTAAACATCTGTATTTTGCATGCTTCCTCTTCCTTTAAATTACACAGTCAAATAGATTAATAGTATTATTTTCAAAATTTTTTTAGACATTAGCCAACTGCGAAGTAAAGAGTAGTATCTTTTTCTGACTATCACTTTACAGATCTAAGCCGCAAAAATGTTCCACTGCATCAGATTAAAATGCTTCCAGCTCTGGTTTCAAGATCAGCTCTAAGATTTCTGTCTGTAGATTATTAAAACAGGATACAGTTTTGTTCATGTATGCCTTAAATCATGAATGGGCTAACAGTGGTGTTAATAGCAGAACGTTATTGTATACTGCCATAATCTAAGTGAAAGCAGTCATCTTTAAAGATCTCATTTTATTTTTGAAGTTTAAAATGTATCAAACCATAGAAAGTTAAATAGTAATACCTTTAGAGAAAAAAATGGATTTGGTTCTATTTATGCCCACAGAAGTGTGTACAAAACTACTAAGAAAGCATTAAAATGTATATTTACTAAACCTTTTTCTTATTTGCATTTGTAGTCTTCTTGCCAAAGCTATAGATAAATGGGTCTCTGATATTTTCAGTCTGGACTTCTTTACTGAATGATATACAGTACTTAATACCTTTGCTATCAACACAAGTGGTCCTATGCCTTCTGAACTCAAAGTTCTTTTATCATATAATGTCATATATCATACACTGCTGTTCTTTGTGCTATAACTGAAAGTACCAGTCTCACATCTTACAAATACTGGTCATCTGGGTATCAGATGATCACCAGAAGGGAAAAAAAAGTATTATTCTATTACTCTCACTACACCACATGCTGTAAATAGCATACTTAAGATATTCGGCCTTTCTGGAAGTCGGCAATCACATAAGATCATTTAAAAACCTGGCAAGAAGCCAGCTTCTTGCTCCCCAAACATGCAACTATTTTTAATATTGATTACAAACTTTATACAACAATATGATCTTACAGAATTACACAGCCAAATAGATTAATTCTATTGCTTTCAAATTTTTTTAGACATTACTCAACTGTGAATTTTAATATCCTGTAGGGATTTAATATATAAAAGGTAAGTTAGGTAATTAATCTCCTTCTAAATAAACATCATGTCAAGCCTGAAACTGGGTCGGTGCTTAAACATCTGCATTGCAATCTTACCTATGGGTGCAATTCAAGCATAGCAGGTGTAGTTAAATCTATACTTCGTGTGTTATTTTGCAACTGATAATATAAGTGCAAGTGAGCAGAATTAACCAATGGCTAAAATGCTGAGAGAAAAGTATGACATTCTTTTATTACATTTTGGTCTTAGAAAAGTTATTCAAAATTATTTTCTTTTTACATCGTTCACTTGAAAATACTGTCCAGGTATTTATAATGCCTCCTCATAATTTCCAGCTTAGAGGCATTTTGGAGGTATATTCTTATAATATTGCCCCACCCCCACACATGCCCTGCAATTTGTCTCTTTAATATATGGAAAATTAATTGCACATCCTGTCACAGCAGTAACACAATGCCATGTTATGAGATAATATTTGATTCCATAGGAAAAGATCAGATACTTCATTATAAATTTTGTTGTTGCCATCTGCATGTATTTATATTGAATCTGTTTTTTAATCACTAACTGAGCTCAAAATATACGCAGCAGCATGCATGTGTTGAGAAGACCAGGTCTAGCCATCACTTATCAGATGTTTAACACCTTCTCACAGAAGTTAGAGAATGTGATGTCCAAAAAAGATTGCATTCATGACCTTTGTCTTCTCAATAGCTGACAAGAAAAGCAAGCTGTTTGCCTGAAAATAGAATGAGATCCTTGCTAACCACAGTAAGAAATCAGTAGAAATACAAGAGTGAGTTGAGAGACAATGAGATCCTTATTAATGAGACAAAATTCAATAATCAACTATCTACTATGAATATCTGAAAGTGTTACTGCCTCTTGAGCCGTGATAATTTAAAATGTTGAAAATATCAACATTTCGACACATGCCTGTGTTCCTAAATAGCACTGTATTCTTGCATGGAGTAACTCTTAAGGGAGGCAACAACTGTCCAAAATCAGTTCTGTACGTATTTACAGTATGTGCACTTTTAAGCCAAAATGTGAACTCAGAATAAATGGGACACAACATGGTTAATGAAAAACTGACGGATGGCTTATATGCTTAATGATTTCCAGAACTTCCCTTACTGAAAATGAAAATACATTTCTCATTTGCACCAGTCATTTTTACCATGTACTGCAAGTTGTTGGGTTTGCCAAACAGATTTACACTAATATGCAGGCCATGAAAAATACTGTAATTGTCGTAACAGTACAGACTACATTGATAAAAATAAAACTTTGCAGTTCATAATTTGAAATAAATACTAACTAGGACCCGACACTGACCCTCATACCATTATAACTCCAGCAATCAGTGTCTATAACCAGAATGCAACAAAACACTTCTGGAAAAAAAAACATAACTATTACTATGATTATTTCATTGTAGGTTCATGCCTGGTAGAATTCTTAATGGTGCCTTTCCAATATTCTGACTTTATTAATGGTAGTATGTGCCATGTGTGCAATCTGCAGCCAAATGCTGTTACTCTGGATTAAACTGCAGACTCTTATTATCCATTATTTTTCTGCAACAAAATCCTGACTGGTAAAGGGTCCCAGTAGTCCAGCTCACCTACTGCAAAAGAAATAAAATACTTTATTTATTGCTTTTGTTTACCGGGAAAGTCCAACTGGGCACAGTCCCCATTTTCAGCAGAGGCCTTGGGGAAAAGGCTCCAATGTACAAACAGCAGTAATAGAGTGACACGAACACTTGATAGGCAATACCATACAATAGTCTTTACAAACATTTTTCAAAAGAGGGAGAACTGAATTTCAAATCTGATGTAGTAAACAGACAACCATATTGTTGCTGTTTTCAAAAGAAAGCCATATATTTTACAAGGGGCATAATAAGGGGGTATAATGGTGAGAGATTTAGAGGTGAGAAATGGAAGAAAAGACTAGATGAGGGTGAAGGAGTATAACAAAAGGGGGTGGGGAGACACTGAGTTACATGCAGGTAAGGGGAGGATATGGAGACAGTTCAGCAGTGATGAGGTGGTAGAGGAGTGATGTACTAATCCTCCTGCTGGGGGAGACACTGAGTTACATGCAGGTAAGGGGAGGATATGGAGACAGTTCAGCAGTGATGAGATGGTAGAAGAATGATGTACTAATCCTCCTGCTGGGGGAGACACTGAGTTACATGCAGGTAAGAGGAGGATATGGAGACAGTTCAGCAGTGATGAGGTGGTAGAGGAGTGATGTACTAATCTTCCTGCTGGGGGAGACACTGAGTTACATGCAGGTAAGGGGAGGATATGGAGACAGTTCAGCAGTGATGAGGTGGTAGAGGAGTGATGTACTAATCCTCCTGCTGGGGGAGACAGTGAGTTGCATGCAGGTAAGAGGAGGGTATGGAGACATTTATGAGGTGGTAGAGGAGTGATGTACTAATCCTCCTGCTGGGGGAGACACTGAGTTACATGCAGGTAAGGGGAGGATATGGAGACAGTTCAGCAGTGATGAGGTGGTAGAGGAGTGATGTACTAATCCTCCTGCTGGGGGAGACAGTGAGTTGCATGCAGGTAAGAGGAGGATATGGAGACAGTTCAGCAGTGATGAGGTGGTAGAGGAGTGGTGTACTAATCCTCCTGCTGGGGGAGACAGTGAGTTGCATGCAGGTAAGAGGAGGATATGGAGACAGTTCTGCAGTGAACAGGTGGTAGAGGAGTGATGTACTAATCCTCCTGCTGGGGGAGACAGTGAGTTGCATGCAGGTAAGAGGAGGATATGGAGACAGTTCAGCAGTGATGAGGTTGTAGAGGAGTGATGTACTAATCCTCCTGCTGGGGGAGACAGTGAGTTGCATGCAGGTAAGAGGAGAATATGGAGACAGTTCAGCAGTGATGAGGTGGTAGAGGAGTGATGTACTAATCCTCCTGCTGTATGCTGTCCTGCACTCAGCACCTGTGCTGACAAATATCCAACTAGCTCAATGAGTAAAACACATGCAGTGTTACAGCAATGTCACAAAATCTGCAGTCAACCACTCCCAAAGAGCACATCATTGTTCGGCTCTAATGACTTGAACCACCTCACCAACTTACATACTCACAACTCCCTACTATCGACAATCAAGTAAATAAACCAAATGACTGTCCATCTCTAGCCAACCTTGTACAACCATACAACCTACTCAGAAGTTTGCGTTCTTCTGGCAAAGACGTTCTATATATACCAAAACCTAATAAGTCTACAGACTTTTCCCTCTACTCCCATTAAGTGTCAAACACCTGACACTCTACCCCCAATAGTAAAACAGGACTGCTCAGTAAAGTCATTCAAACTAAGCTAAAATACTTTTAAGATGTAAAGCCACCCATAATTCCATGCAGTGGACTCTGTACCACTCTTTCCTTTAATAAAATAACCAACTCTGTGGTTAGTTAGGTTAAAACACCTGATTTCAATATTATGCCATTCTTGTGTTTTGTTCTGTTCTGGCATTCAGCTTAGCTTATTTGCAAAGCCAATATTTACTTAGATGATTCATTTTTTCCCTTTATTTAAATCAAGCAGTCTAAATTTCTTTCTGGCTAGAGAGAAGTAGCGTGATCTTTAAACTTCATATACAGTTCCATTGTTCCCATCTTTAGAGGTTTCGCTGTGTGCTAACCATTCTGTTTACCCATAAAACACACATATATATCACTTGCAAAGTGGCATTTTGTCTATTGTTCCATTATTTGTAAAGCATAAACTGGGGCCATTTCACTGCTAAAAATAAATTTCTGTCTCCCTCACCAAAATAAGGATGTTGCTTTAGGTCTCATCTCACACTATGTTTAAGACACTGTTCTGTTCAACTAATTTAATGTACTAGCCCCTTACAAAAATAACCATTTTAAAACTGAGCTTCTCCTGTTCATTGTGTAATTTGCTGAAGTTGCAAGTACACAAGTATATAATTTCTGTAAAAAATTACACTAGTCTCAAGATAAATAACATATAGTTATACAGCAGGTGGTTTATTTCTTGTGTCCTTTGTTTCTATTTTAGGGGCTTACAAATGCATATAATGCATGTTACATATGCAAGTAATGGTTGTGACCTTTGTCAACAGAAATGTAACACTGTTTTACTGCAGGTATATGCAAACTCACATACATGTATATATACACACACACACACACACACACACACACACACACACACACACACACACACACACACACACACACACACCACACACACGCACACATTAATGTGTGCTGGGGTATGTATAGAGTCAAAACAAATAACTGAAATGCACAACCATCACATCAAAAATGATCAATACCAGTGTTTCAAAAAACAAACTCACCAAAACAAAAAAGCATAAAAAACACAGAAAAAGGAAACCAATAGTTTATTTTTCCAATACTAAAATGAAACCCTACCATTACATGCACATCAAATTTGTTTGAATAGTTGTAGTATTATGGAAAGGATTTTCCTAAGGTAAGATGCTGGGTTAGGGTTAGGTCCAGGGACAGAATTAAGGTTAGGTTTAATACTCAAGGGGCCTTTACATGCTGACCCTAAGTTCACACCTCACATTATCAGAACATTTTCCATAAAACTACCAGTTAGCAAGACATCTTAGACACACACTACATATAATAACACACACACACACACACACACACACACACACACACACACACACACACACACACACACACACACACACACAAAATGTATATCTATCCCCTTACTTATCCTTATTCTAACACTGACTCACAAACAGTCACACATACACTCCAACCATCTATCCCCTTACCTAACCATTACATAAACCCTAACCTAGACACATACACACACACACAGACACACAGACATACACACACACACACACGCACACACACACACACACACACACACACACACACACACACACACACACACACACACACACACACACACACACACACACACTCTTATTCCTACACCCTCATGCCAAAATATTCTGTACATCTGAAAATTTCTTAATTAAAAAATAAATCTCACACTTGTCTCCCAATATCAGAACTCTGCCATTTGACAAACTCCACCTCTGATAAACAGTACTCAATAAAATGTACATTCAGTAAATCACATATACCCAGCACACCTTCGACATGCATACGTCATTATATATCTATATCTATATCTATATGTGTGTGTGTATGTGTGTGTGTGTGTGTGTGTGTGTGTGTGTGTGTGTGTGTGTGTGCATGTGCGCGTGTGCGTGTCTGTGTGTGTGTGTGTGTGTGTGTGTGTGTGTGTGTGTGTAGATAGATTGTGTGTGTGTTTGTGTGTGTGTGTGTGTGTGTGTTTCTGTGTGTGGTTGTGTGCACCTCTTTTTCTTTCTTTTCTCATCTGTATAGCTTACATTGGAATTATATATTTGTTGCTTTGTATAGGAAAGTGTACTGGGACAGTTAAATTTATTTTATTTATGCTTCATTGACAAGTTAGTCAAACTAGACAAAGGGCCTTTATTCAGGGGAGACCCAAAGTGGCACTCATACTGACTTGGGGAAATCTGGCCACTTGAGAACTTCCCCTACTATTTTGCCATGAGATCCCTTATATCCACCTGAGCTACCACCAGTTCGGGTTGACAGGGCCTAGGCATGATGCCTCCTTTGGAGGATGACACACACACAGGAGGGCAGCACCCCCCCCCCCCCATGCTGCACTGCAGTGTCTGTGTTGGAAAATTAATCCAAGCCTCAAAGGTGGGATTAGAACACACAGCCTTCAGATCTTCCAGCACCAAAGGCAAGTGTGCTACTCTTGAGGTATTGACACTATAAGGGTTAAGGAAGAATTGTTCTATTAATTAAGACAACACTTAGAGATTTGATCTCTGATGTGGTAGCTCTGACCTTTTCAATAAACCTGACAACATAACACTGTAGCAAAAATCTGAACAAATTTCATTGCTGTCTGTTACACTGTGCCAACAGTTTGACCAGATGTTACTGCTTTCTGTGCACTTTACCAAAATTCTGACTAGGTATCACTGCTGACTGTTATACAGAACCAGAAATATGACCAGGTGTCACTGCTGCCTGTTTCATGGAGTTTGGAAGATGGGTATTGCCTACCATGAACATGGGAACATAGTAAGAATGATTGGTGAGTAATAATGAGGACCATAACATGTGTCAACAAATACACATTTATAATATCTTGCCTCCTTTTCAAGCACTTTGCAGTGCTTACCTCCCAAATCGAGCAGGGCTGTACTTGACAATCCTGGTGTAAATTTGTGTCTAGCCAGCCAACCATCAAGACTAGCTTCATGGGTAGTCAGAGGAGTACATTGTTTGGCCTGTGATGGTAATTTATTCCATAGACTGAGAGTACATAGAGTTAGGAACCTATCACTTCAGTGACTCTTATTTATTTGTTGTTGTAGATTTACGTTCCTAGTGAAGATGTTGTGCAGCTACTGAATTTGAAAAAAAAAAAGAGGAGTGGTCTGTCATGGCATAAAAAGCAAGTCACAGGTCACCACAGCACAGACTGCAGACTTCTGCATATAATGAGTTATGCTAATCTATTGGGTTAGTTGAACGATTTAAGGAGTTGATTTCCGTATTTTTGAACAATTGTAATTGAGCAAAATGCTTCAGTTTATATGTAACAAAGGGATAAATTCTTCAAAGTAGTAAAGGACAGAGTATGAGAGGCAAACATCTGATGAGTGAAAGTATATATAATATAGGAGAGGGGGTGAAGTTGGCACTAAATCGATCTGCCAGGATACTGGCAATATCCTTGGGATCAGTATATTTAAGGCCATTTAGGTCTGAGCGTTGCCATTTAGATTCTTGACATAACTGTAGAATGCCTTGTGGTTGTCTTTGGAAACTTTGGCAATTTTATTTTTGTAACTAGCTTTGGAGGATTTTAGCTTCTTAGTGAGGCTGGTAAGGGAGTTTTTTGAATCCTGGGATTTTCCTCTTTTCTGCAATAGTTTCTTCCTTCTGTTGTATAGTTTGTTTATGGCAGGGGACCACCAGATTGGCTTCCTTTTTTTGGAGGAGAGCATCTTGGTTCTATTTGGGATGGCAAGATTCATGCACAAGTGGATGTGCTCGTACAGTGCCTTAGTGCAGGATTCAGCAGTCGAACTTTCAGCTCCCATCTGCATGGGTGTCATGTAGTTTGTCACTTCTGACTTGAGTAGCATGAAGTTGGCTTTGGAGAAATTTTTTACAGAGGTTTCCTTACTGGGGGGTGGGGGTGGGATGTGGATATCAAGGGTGATTAGCTGATGGTCAGACCTGACCAATGAGGGGGTGACCACTGGTGTGGAGCATCTGTCTCCCATGTTAGTAATGACCAGGTCTAGGATATTAGAGCCCCTGGTGGGAAAATGGATTAGGTGATCCAGGACGTTGGAATTTATGAATTCCAAGAACCATTGGGAAAAGGTGTTGGTACCCAAGTAGTTTTCCCAGTTAATGGGAAGGTAGTTGAATTCACCCAGTATTAGGGTGTTTGGTTGTATCTTAATATTTTCAGTATGTTTAGAAAGGTGTAGTGAGAATCTTGGGGTATGATGGGGGATCTGTAGCAAGCTACAATTTGGATTGCAGTCTTACCTAGTGTTAGTTACACTTGGAGAATTTCAGATGTATTTTGTTGGGCATCTAGCCTGGAGGTGTGAATATCCTTGGTGAATATGGACACTCCTCCACCTTTAGCGTTTCAGTCTTGGTTTGGTGGCCGAAAAGTGTGGTAAGAGTTGTAGCCTGATATTGCATGGGTGCTCTCTGGAACCTTGAACCAGGTTTCAGTTACTGCACAGATATCACTGTTCTCCATTGTTAGGAGTGCCTTGAGAGAGTGCATTTTGTGGTTTTGACTTCTAGCATCGAGTAGCATTACCTTCAGATTTTGCATGCTTATATCTGTTAAGGTGGTGGTTTTATCCTTTGAACCCTGCCTAAAAAAGGCACTATAGGGGTGGCAAGAGCCTTGGCCAGTAACCTGAATCCCAGGTGCAGACCATATCTGGAAAGCATCGTGGTTTGTCGATCATGTTATCTCAGGCAGATGGATACTGGATCCCCTTTGAATGACACCAGAAACTTGGCCAATTGTTGAAGTCCATCATTTTGTCCTTTTACTGTGGTATCATTCTGGGCGAAGGCAGGATGCTGCTCAGGGCTAGGATCATATCTGCCTGAGCCACATGATCCGAGAGCTCTTCCATGTCTCTCTTCATGTAGTCCAGGGAGGTACATCTCAAGTCATTCACTCCAACAATGACAGAGTCGTATTTGTACTTGTTGTGGAGTGACTTGAGTGCATCCATTATGTGGCGGATCCTGGCACCCGGCAGGCAGCTGACGATAATTTTCTCCTTGTTCAGCCTGGTGAGTGGGACATCAGTGTGCCTGACCATAGAGTCACCTATGACTAAAGTGTTGGGTACATTGTCTTGCCTTAGGGGCTGTTGTTGGGTGGCACACTGGTGTTGTGAGCTATGTGTCACTTTGGTTGTGACTGGTGTTTGTTTGCGTTTCAGTTTCGGAGGTCCATTTTGCTTAGGCAGGTTAATGTTAAGGGCCACCACATATGTGGGTTTAGTGTTGCTATGTGTGGGTGTTGATGGTGTGGGTTTTAAAGGGCTATGTGCTGCTTGAGGTGCAGTGCAGGTGTTAACCTTCTCCTCTTGACTGTCTAGCACAATCTTGGCTGGAGAGAGCTTTGCTTCTAGTTTGGCTATGTAAGTGCATCCTTTGCAGGTTGTAGTGTTGGGTGGTAGGAGGATAGGGTTGTCTGTGTACATGAGGCAGTTGCTGCATTGCCCCAGTATGCCCAGATTCACCAGGTGGACAGAAGAAATCACCGGAAGCTGACCCTTGGACATGCCTGTTTAGGTGCTTTTTTGTAAAGTACAAGAGTTGTTTTCCCTTACTTTTGCATGGTACTTTGCAATTATAGGCTGTTTAGTACCTACGATTAATTTCTCCTTATTAACAAGGAGAGTTGAGTGCTTGTATCAGTTTAAGGCTTTCTAAGGCTTTCCAGCAGGTTCTAGAGCAAGTACTAGTCACAGGGGTTCAGATTTTAGTGCTACTACTGACAAACCAGCTAGTTCTAAGGAAAAATTTGAAGAGCAAACTTTCTGGCACCTGGAATAGTTCAACCGTAGCCCCGAGGTACTGCACGATGCAAAAAAACATGCAAACACATGCTTTTTTAAGCCAGAAAGTTGAAAGGGATAGAAATCAGCCCAAAATGGCTAATAAAATTACAATTTCAGAGCTGGAAACCACTCCTGTAGTGTTAGATAGGCAGTACAATGCTCACCACTCCCACTGGTAAGCAGTAGGACTACCCTCTACCACAGCAAGGTTTGGATAGCTCTGAACACAGAAAATAAAGTCGTGAAACCAGCAAAGCCTGGGATCTGGACTATACTAGCTAGGAAAGGCGGGAAACGAGCAAACAAGATAGTATTTTTTTTTTGTTATAACAGGCTAAACAAGGCAATAATACAGTAAATAAACACAGGCTTCATTAAATGGCAACATATATGGTATATACTAAGTAATGCAGGTCTCTATATAGTAAGAGTCAGTGTGTTACTTGTCACACTAGAAGAACCTTTATACATTTGCTGTTGTACCTATTGTGACTTTTGTAATGGTCAGACACAAGTGACTAAATTTATTTCAGAGATAAAAGGTGCCTTAATAATGAATGTTTCCATTAGCCATACTCTAGTATACAATTTGGACATTTTTGGTTTGTTCATTTGGAGGCAGTGCAGATTAAACCCTGAGGTGTCATCTGAATATGTTCCCAAGAAGCAGGGAGTCTTCTTGTTATATTTTGATAATATCACAGTAGTCGACTGAGGAAAAAAAGCTGGTAATTTGTTTGACCTGTAGATGACTGATGCTTTTCTAAGTTATTTATTAAAAGCAAATCAAAAAAGAATGCAATGAAAGCCCTAAACTGTGTTCTTTTTTTGGTTTTGTTTATAATAAATGATTTATAAAATCATCAATACTAGACATCTCAGAGATTGAGTGACACTGCACCATTGTAACTTTGTGATTATTATATTCTGACTAGGTGCATGCTATAAATACTATTAATGCTACTAAGATATTGCTTTCATAATATTGTACCATCCCATCTGAACGCCTCATACTTTAGGTAAAATACTAGAAAAAATTATCTATAACCAATTTACTGCATATTTATATCAGTGCTATCTTCTTTCCAGGAATAAATATAGATTCTGGTCTGAACACAGCATCATAACAACACTCTACTCCCTCACAGATGACATCCAATCCAATATGGACAAAGGCAACCCGGCAGGAGCTGTATTTATTAACCTCACAAAAGCCTTTGACCTAGTTGACCATAACTTACTGTTTGACAAATTAAATGAAATAGGCATTAGTGACAATGCAAAACCTTGGTTTGTAGACTTCCTCACATATATATCCTTCAATGCGAAAGTAGGCACCACCACCTCTAAACCAGCATTTCACTAGAGCCCTTGTGTTATTTTTCATATCTCTCAACAAACTCCCATTTGATCATCCTGAGATACCTCTAATTCTTTATGCAGATGACATGGTAATCTACAGGTCAAACAGATCCCACTTTGTTATACAAACTCACCACCAAGATGACCTCCAAACTGTCAACCATCGGCTGATAGACCAGAAACTTATACTCAGTCCCTCAAAAACAAAAGCAATGGTATTTGGAACCAACCAAAAATAGCCAAAGCACCCAGCTTCGTTAACATTAAAGATGTTAACAGTACTACCATAGAAACTACCACATTTTCAAATACATTGGCATTTAGCTATATTAATCTCTTAACTTTCAAATACACATTCAAAATACTCACAAAAAGATCAAAACAATATGAAAAAGTTATCACCTCTTCTGTCCAAGACAGCCAAAGCAGCCATGGATAAAGGAATACTCTTATCTCAACTCAAATGTGAATTGCTTATGATAGCTGCAACCTCAAAGAAAAATAACACCACCTTACAAACCATCTCCAATAAAATCTGCCATTTTATTAACAAGTCACCCGATAATGAACACCACTGCCTAACACTCAACAAAGCAACATTTCTACCAGTACAGCTGAGAGCCAACCTCCTGCTAGGATCAATAATATCACAAAGTCCTTTCTCCTGACACATCATCCCCTCTCGCTCATAAACGTTTTACCAAATCTGTGCATGTAACCAAAAGTAATTGAACTTCAAACAACAGCTCAAGGAACACCTCTTCACCCAAGCAAAGTGCAGCTACTCTCACTTGGGTCATGTTACATGAATTTTGCAGCTCTCTCACACAACCCTTTATCTCTGTTTCCTCTTCTCTTTGCATCTCTGTCACACTCTTCCTTTCTACTCCTCCTCCCTCTGCATGCCTCTCTCATTTTTCTCTTTCTCCTCAGGGTGTCCTTTCTTGCAGCTGTTCTCACTCGCCTCTTCTAATGTCTTCATACCACTTTATATAGTGATACGCTCCTATCCCTATAGTATACAGCATCTCATTCATTATGGCTACATTTTATCCATAAAGCTCTGGTAAATATATTTCCATTTTTCCATCCATGGTTACATTGTAAAATACTTTTTGAACTAAATGTAGCATATTCTTGCATCTGCAAATATGTTTTGTTTGTTTCTTATGTGATCCTGTTCACCCTGGCTGTGCCTGCAAATGGCATCAGTGCACTACCCTGGGAAACAAATATAAATAAATAAAGAATGAAAGAAAGAAAGAAATATTCTACAGTGAAATTGATCGTTACAAGGGATGCTGTTAGCTGAGTGGCATGCAAGTTCAGTCTTTATTTGTTTTACATTAATGCCATCATTACTTCATATGTGCATTTTTTGATAATATTTTACTGTACCTGACCTGACAATGTCTCTGTGGTCAAAGCCAGGGTGTAACAAGCAAATAAAATTTTATAAATGTTTCTGTATTTGTAAATGTCATTTTTTGTTATCCTTTAGCTATACTAGACCTAGTGATGACTCTGTGGTTAAAGCCAGGTTGTATCTAACAAATAAAACATTTTCAATGTTTGCATTTAGTACTAGTTTCTATTTATATTAACAGATTTTCATATTGGAATGTGCATATGAATGGATAACATCTAATTTTGATTGTTTGACTCTATTTAAACATTAGCAAGGCACTGATAAGGTACCAGTCTGCACAACAGGCTAGCAACCAAATAATTGTCATGGGTCACAGGGAGGTAACATGAGCAAAGCATTGGCTGTTTAATAGGACCCTGAGGGTTATGAAAGAAGGAGTCCATTCATGTGACTGAATGGTAAATAGTGTAGCACCCCTGGGCCAGTACCGAAGCCTCACATGTTCAATGTCTTTATAAGCAGCTGTTACTGGAAGTACATGCTGGCCTTGACTAAAAAGAAACGCTGCTCGCTGTGTCGACGGATAAGAATCAGACTCTGTCTTCATAAGCACATGATGGGGGAATGGTTCACTGAAGTCTAACAACATCATAACTGTGGATATATTATCCCCTGTGAGTGTACAGCCTATTAACTGAAGCTATGGATACTTGCGGTACGTACATTAAAGTGTCTTAGTTTATTTCTTTACTTTGGTTTTTTTTTTGGCTTGTTTGTTTGGTAGCCAGGAGAGAAGGCTGATCCAAGGAATGTCTTCAGCCACAACCTGAGATGTAAGGCAGGGAAACAGATCATTTATTACAATTTTAATCATAGGTACTATAGAATGTAAAACAGTAGTGTGATATTTCTGGGAAAAATATTTACAAACACAGTATATTCAAATGTTATTCATTTACTATGAACTCTCACACTTTTGCAGGCAAATATGTGTAGGTAGTGTATTAGTATGTATCATGTTAAGTAAAATAATACGTAATATTTACAATATAAATATGTAGAGTGTTAGGCACAGCATTAAGTCCAAGATTTCTGAACATTCTAGACTGATTGTGCATGATCAGACAATTATCGCAATTCATAGTTCTTCAGAGACTTGCCTCACAGCAAGAGGTTCTCCGGTTCGATCCTCGGCTGGGGTGCCTTCTGTGCGGAGTCTGCATGTCCTCCCTGTGGTCACATGGGTTTCCTCCGGGTGCTCCGGTTTCCTCCCACATCCCAAAGACATGCTGCAGGTGGATTGGACACTCTAAATTGGCCCTAGGTGTGTGTGTGAGTGTGCCTTCTGTGGAAGGTTGGGCGCCGGGCTGGCAACTCGACACCGTAAAACTCCACTGCCATTCAATGTGCGGACAAGGTGATCCGCTGTGGCGACCCCTAACCGGGAAAAAGCCGAAAGAAGAAGAAGAAGATAGTTCTTCAGAGACTGTTGGGCCAAAGGGATGTATTGACGACTGGTATTGATTAGATTTTACTATTAACAATGGAGCAGCACCATGCATTAGAACCTTTAGCTTAGTCTTGAAATGTGATTAATTGGATTCATTGTTAATTTCTGCTCAGAGGTAATTCCAGTTCATTGTGATAACCTTGTTGAAACTCACAAATTAAGGTCTTTCCTACCACAAAGTTATTTCAGAGTTATATCATAGATCATATTGAGATGTCTTTATGTTTAGCTTGTGTCAGACAGGGAGAAAATTACTGCTGTAAAGTGCTTTAAAGCAGAGTATAGATAATTAAAGGGAGACATGACTTAGCATGGGTAGCCAGCTGGCCTTCTGTGCAAAAATACAGTGATGTTCCAGTTGTGGGGATAAAGCACCATGTTCTTCTAGGCCAGACAAAAGTATAACCTCTCCAGCATGTCCCTGGCCTGCACTAGTGTCTCTTTCAAGTGTGCGGTGCCTGAAACAACTCCAAAATGAATTACTAAGGGGTATTTTTAAAGGATAGCCAGACTACCTCAATGTCCTCCTCTTGAACTACATGAGCAGAGGCCCTACGCCAAACTGTCCCAGATCATCAAGCCACATACCTTGTCATGGTGGGGAGGTCCTTAAATCCTGCTGGAAGCCTAGTTTCTGCCACTTGAACCCATTATGTTGTTCTGTCAATCACTATAGTACACATGACTACAGGTGGAGATGGTGATGTTAGCTGACCAGTAAACCAAGAGTTTTGTTTTTGAACTCAGGTCAGTTCAGCACCACTGATCACTTCAGAACACGCAGATTACTGAATCGGCCCAATCCATCCACAAGTCTCTTTTATCACTATAATTTATGAGGAATATCCTAATGCACTTAATCTCCTTGGGTAAGAGCAGCTGTTGCCACCTATCACCTGAAGACAGCAATCCACTCCCTTCTTACTGAGTTCCGTGGCCTCATATTTGGAGGTATTCATTTTCAATGCAGCTGTTTTACACTCACTAGTGAACCACTTCAGTGCATGCAAGAGATTAAGGATAGTTAAAATCAAAATTATAACAAACTCTGCACATAACCGATGATACACTTATGTACTAAACCTGGACACCATTTCAACTTCAGCTGCATGTCTGCTGGAGAGCTCAGAATCCATAGCTTTGGTGGGGTATGACGCTCATCTTCAGTGAAATTAACTTAATTCTAAGGCTGTGAACACAACACTCATTGCATTCATATAAGTACTGGATAGCATGCATCATCATCAGCAGCAGATGTGCTATCCCACATCACCCCAGATTTTCCATTACATATGCTGGGCATGCAGTTATAACACTTCTTCAAGTCTGCAGAACCTCTAAATACTATATCAGCAGACTCCAGTGATCCCTCACAGAACCACAGAAGCTTAAACAGTTGATTCAGTTTTCCACTATCTGGATGGACTCTGCATTGTTCCTCATGAATCTGAGGTTCCTCCAGCAGCTAGAGACTTACATCCAGCCTTCTGTCTTTAAGGAACAAGACTGTGCCTCCATGGTTAGAATAAATATCCTGGTCAACTTTCTTAAATGAGTGGGACAGTCACCCCAGTTTGCTATCCCAGGGGTACCGTCCCTACCAGCTATATAATACTGAAGCTGCACATTAGCCATCCTTGCCTAAGTGTATTTCTTATCTTCATCTCCTCTGACCAGGCATCATCCACACTTGCAGCCCCACCAGTGTGGAGGCCTCTGACTTCAGCTACAGTGATGGACTTCAACCCAATACTGCATCCTGATAGGAAGGCATATCCAGTGGGCTAAGGAGCATCTCAGACTTTTTCTTCCACCTTCTGACATTCACCCCAGTAGTGGTTATTACTTTTCATAACCTTGCTTTCTTTTCCTACATTCTCCACTTGAGGCATGAAATAGTTTTCCAGAACTTATTTTAGGTCATATAATAATGTTTCTCCATTTCTCCCTCCAAACTCCTGCAATGCTTAAGCTTTTACTTCAGAAAAATGCTGTCAATCTGGTCTTTTTGACTTGCCAGTCCTGTTCATATAGATCAGATGAGCCTCTGCAAGCACTAAGAGGAAAGGAATCCTCTTATCTTGACAACTTCTCATATCACTGATGTCTCTACATTTGATGGCACAACAACAAAATCTACCAATTGCCTTTGGTACATGGTGGTCTTATACTAAATGCTCTCAGAAACATTCTAGCTTTGACACATGAGATTCATGAACTACAGTCCATGTTTTTACAGAAATGCAACACCCCAGCACTGTTGCTATTATCCAAGATGGCATAATACCTAGCTACATTTCTCCAACTATCTTCTTCCCTCAAGAGAAAGTTGAAACTCCCCCAGTATGACTACAGATGTGGTAGGCATCCTCTTGAGTATCCTACCCAGCTTCTTCATCTGGGTTAAGTACTTTGTACTGCTAACTTGTGCATGATTACCAGTAACTGTCAGAGTATTCCTCTCTGTAACTCATAGCTGCATTGGTTAATCCTGACATCCCTAAGTAAAAACTCCAAAAGGGCATTTTTCAACTGGGCAGTTTTGTCTGCCCCCAACACCCACCCTTGTAGACATTCTCAGCAGAGCTCAGTTGAGCTATGTGAGCATCCTAACCACTAGCTGCTCATTAGCAGATACCACTCCAGTGCCAGATCCATGGATGAGTCCTGATATCCCTAATCTGGGATGTACCATCTTAATTTCTTTTTTTTTTTTTTTTTTTTTTTTTTTTTTTTTTTTATTTTAGTAACCATGAAGGTCTTTGAGGACTGTTCTTCCTCTGGTCCCTCACCAAGACTTGCTCTCCCAAGGGAAGCCCTATTTAGGTGCAAACCTCTAGCGACAGTGATTTGAGGTTTGCTGGGACACACAATCCTCTCCACTATGAGAAGGTGTCATTGCATGTGGGGAACCAAAGCACAGTAATTACTAAGCAATGTCGCTTGAAATGTGTATAATATAATATACTGTAACCTATAATCAAACTTCAGAGAAGAATTATGTTGGATGTTTGCAAAATGTTCAAATTTGTACTATTTTTGTCTTCAAAATATTTGTCCTTATTAGGAGTAATAAATAGAATGATTTTATTTATTTAATTAATTAATTTTTGTTACCAGTGTTGAATTTATATATTATGAATCAGTTGTCTGTTTGAAAAATATCTTTTGTGTGGAATATATCCAAGAGCATGCCTCTCAGCTGTACAGATTTTGCCTTAGTCATCTGCCTTCTTACATGTAGTCTGAAGCAAGTTACATGTCTGAAAACAGAGAGTAAATAGATATGTAACATGTAAAGTAAAATAAGGTGCCAGCATCTTTGAGAAAGATCAACATCTAGAGTGCTTTTACAGTAGTCACTGTGGAGCACTGAGTAAAGTAAGCCAACAGAGCAAAAAGTAAGTATACTTACAAAATCCAGTCATACAACAAACCTGTGAATAATACAAATGCTTAGTCTATACATTCTGCCATGACCTCAGTGTTGCTTCTAATTCTGGTTTCCATGCTGCAACTAATCTTTCATAAAAATCTTGACTGGGCCAACACCAGGCACCTTTTCAGTGGAAAAAATGTACATGGAAATGTAGTTAGTTTTGAAAAAAATATATATAAATTATAAGAAAAGGTTAATGCTATAAAGATGACTTATTATATTGCTATTAAAGCCGGACCAGAGAGCTAGCTTAAATAGATTAGAAACTTAGCCTGCACAGTGTACTGTTTCTGTTATCCTTCTTGAAGGAAAAGAATTTATGAATCCTGGACAGTTATAAAGAAAAAATCCCAGGCCAAAATCAAAATACAATGTAGTAAAAGACTATGTTTCTAAGTAATGTTATTGTTTAAATCATTCTTCTTCAATCATCCTTTGATACATTATCTTGCTTTTCCATGATGTTTTGCTTCTATTTATTGCAAAGACAGTAACTAAAGCAAGTAAAATATTGCATCCAAATAAGTTCGAAATTCATCTCACTAGGCATATGGCACATGCAAAAATAACTATTGCAGGCTATTTTAATATTTCATGAACCTATTAATTAAGAGAAGACAACATAAAATATTCATCATATGATGCCAAAAAGGCATATGATACTCTTAATAGAAGTTTTATTTGGAGAGCTCTGAAGCATTCTGATGTACCAGGTCCTATTTGTGCATGTATACAGAACTTGTATTGACATATGGAGAGTCATAGCTAGTTCATCTAGCACCCTGTGCAGTTCCCTGAAGTGGCATGCCCCTCAAAAAAAGGTCTTCTCAAAGCTGAAGACCAGAATATAAACTCTCCTGCTCTGACACTGTAGCAAGCAGCTTGCTACAGTCCATTTTTCACACACAAGCACTTTAGCACATCAGCCATAACCTCAAATGCATTATTGGCATTCACTTCTGAAGTCTCAATGTTCTTCTGGCTTCAGAAATGAATTCTGTTTTTACACTTCTGCACCACTGGCATCTGCTGACTGAGCCCCCTAACAGTTTGCAGGCCCTTTCTCTGGAAACATGTAAGCGTGTATTAAAGTCACCAACAATATGACATCACAAACTGAATTAAATTATGAAGTGAGACAAAGCTGTCCATTCACAGAATCACTATTTGTGATTTTGATGTATATGCATATTGAATCACTGTTATAAGAAGAATAAAAATACCTGGTAATGTATATATATCATTTGCTTATGTAGCTGAGCTGAAGAAAATCTGAGATTATCTGTGATTAAAAATAAACTGGAGAAGTTTAGTTGTATGTTAGGCTGTTTCATTAATTTTACTAAATCTAAAAGCCTGAATTTGGTCTTAAAAGTACTCATGAAATTGAGGATGATGATCTTCTTCTTCTTCTTCTTCTTTCGGCTGCTCCCATTAGGGGTCGCCACAGCGGATCATCTGTTTCTATTTCTTCCTGTCCTCTGCATCTTGCTCTGTCACACCAGCCACCTGCATGTCCTCTCTAACCACATCCATAAACCTTATCTTAGGCCTCTCTCTTTTCCTGTTACCTGGCAGCTTCATCCTTAGCATCTTTTTCCCAATATACTCAGCATCCCTCCTCAGCACATGTCCAAACCATTGTAATCTTGCCTCTCTGGCTTTGTCTCCAAACCTTCCAACCTGGGCTGACCCTCTAATATACTTATTCCTAATTCTGTCCACCCTCGTCACACCCAGTGCAAATCTTAACATCTTTAACTCTGCCACATCCAGCTCTGACTCCTGCCTTTTTGTCAGTGTCACTGTCTCTGACCCATATAACATAGCTGGTCTCACTATCCTCCTGTAGACCTTCCCTTTCTCTCTTACTGGTACTCGTCTGTCACAAATCACTCCTGACACTCTTCTCCACCCACTCCATACCGCCTGTAGTCTCCTCTTCACCTCTCTTCCACACTCATCATTACTTTGAACTGTTGATCCCAAGTATTTAAACTCATCCACCTTCACCACCTCTACTCCCTGCATCCTCACCATTCCTCTATCCTCCCTCTCGTTCACACACATATATTCTGTCTTAGTCCTGCTGACCTTCATTCCTCTTCTCTCTAGAGCATATCTTCACCTCTCCAGGGTCTCTTCCACCTGTTCCCTACTCTCACTACAGATCACAATGTCATCTGCAAACATCATAGTCCACAGGGACTCCAGTCTGATCTAGTCTGTCAACCTGTCCATCACCATTGCAAATAAGAAAGGGCTCAGAGCTTATCCTTGATGTAATCCCACCTCCACCTTAAATGCGTCCATCACTCCCACCACAGACCTTACCGCTGTCACACTACCCTCGTACATATCCTGTACGACTCATATACTTCTCTGACACTCCAGACTTCCTCATACAATACCACAACTCCTCTCTAGGCACCCTGTCATATGCTTTCTCTAAGTCCACAAAGACACAGTGCATCTCCTTCTGACCTTCTCTGTACTTCTCCATCAACACTCTCAGAGCAAACATCACATCTGTAGTACTCTTTCCTGGCATAAAACCATACTGCTAATCACTAATCATCTCCTCCCTTAACCTAGCTTCCACTACTCTTTCCCATAACTTCATGCTGTGACTGATCAATTTAATCCCCCTGTAGTTACTACAGCTCTGCACATCACCCTTATTCTTAAAAATCGGTACCAAAACACTTTTTCTCCATTCCTCAGGTATCCTCTCACTTTCCAAGATTTCATTAAACAATCTGGTTAAGAACTCCACTGCCATTTCTCTTAAACACCTCCATGCTTCCACAGGTATGTCATCTGGACCAACAGCCTTTCCATTCTTCATCCTCTTCATAGCTATCCTTACTTCCTCCTTGCTAATCCATTGCACTTCCTGATTCACTATCTCCACATCATCCAGCCTTCTCTCCCTCTCATTCCCTTCATTCATCAGTCCCTCAAAGTACTCTTTCCATCTCCACAACACACTCTCCTCGCTAGTGAGTATGTTTCCCTCATTATCCTTTATCACCCTTACCTGCTGCACATCTTTCCTAGCTCGGTCCCTCTGTCTAGCCAATCCATACAGGTCCTTTTCTCCCTCCTTAGTGTCAAACCTTTCATACAACTCTTCATATGCCTTATCCTTAGCCTTCGCCACCTCTGTCTTTGCCAAATGCCTCATCTCCTTATACTCCTGTCTACTTTCTTCATCTCTCTGATAATCCCACTTCTTCTTCGTCAGCCTTCTTCTCTGTATCCTCTCCTGTACTTCCTCATTCCACCACCAGGTCTCCTTATCCTCCTTCCCTTGTCCAGATGTCACACAAAGCACCTTTCTAGCTGTCTCCCTTACCAGCTCTGCTGTAGTTACCCTTCACTGTCATCCAGTGCCTGTCTTAGCTCATCCCTGAACTCCGCCTCACAATTACCCTTTTTCAATTTCCACCATTTGATCCTTGGTGCTGCCCTCACCACCTCTTCCTCTTCTTGATCACCAATGTCATCCTACAAACCACCATCCTATGCTGCCTAACTACACTTTCCCCAGCCACCACTTTACAGTCTCCAATGTCCTTCAGATTGGCCCTTCTACATAAGTGGATGATGATACCACTGAAAATTAATTAAAGTTTTTAAGAATGAAATATACTGTAATTTATAATCAAACTGCAGAGAAGAATTATGTTGGATGTTTGCAAAATGTTCAAATTTGTACTATTTTTGTCTTCAAAATATTTGTCCTTATTAGGAGTAATAAATAGAATGATTTTATTTATTTAATTAATTATTTTTTGTTACCAGTGTTGAATTTATATATTATGAATCAGTTGTCTGTTTGAAAAATATCTTTTGTGTGGAATATATCCAAGAGAATGCCTCTCAGCTGTACAGATTTTCACAGAATGTCCAGATTTTTGCCTGAAAATTTTGGTCTGTTTTTCATAAAATTGTGGTTTTCTGGCAAATTAGTGATAAATCATTAAAGACTGAAGTTAGAAAATAATGACAGACATTAGAGTTTTAGATCTCATACCCTTCAGAAAATTCATGGTAATGCAAAACCTGTTATTCTACCAAATTCTAAGTTTGTAATAGCAATATTTAAAAATTGTCCCTATTTTTGGGCCTTTGTCCCAATTTTATTAACGGCCTTGTCCAGGTTTCTTGCTCTAAGAGTTTGAGAGGTATGCCCAAGAGTATCTTGGAACATATCCATTAGAGATTGGGAAGAGAGAGATTTCTATCTTCCCTTACCAGAGTGTTATAGCTGCAGCAATATGCTTTTACTTTAACTGACATTAAATATAGCAACTTGTTTTTTTGATAGAATTCCCAAAAGCATCCTGACAAAGAAAGATAAAGTAGTTGAATGGAGGGTAAAGTTTATGAACTACCAGCATGAAGCAATACCCAGTCTACAAATACAGATGAATAAAATATTGATCACTTATATATATATATATATATATATATATATATATATATATATATATATATATATATATATATATGGATGTACTGATAATGACTGAAATAACCAAAGATTGAAGTGTACAAAGCAGACACCAAAAAATCTACTTTGCAAATGCTGACACACAACTATGCATGCATCCATCGACAATCTCGGTGCAAGCAAAACCTGTAAAAAGAAAAATAGTTTAAAACAATGTTTTGGCAGGGGGACAAGCTCCTGCACCCCCACACCCATTGCTAATTATATAGACTAGCTCTGAGATCACACAATCCTACCCCAAGAATTGTGCAGTCTCACACACCTGTCAGTCATCTGTTTAGTCAATCAAATTGTTTCAGCTAAACACGTCAACCAAAGATAGTGCCAACCAAATTCTGCCCATCATTATATATATTTATATATATATATATATATATATATATATATATATATATATATATATCTATATATATATACAGACACACACACACACACACACACACACACACACACACACACACACACACACACACACACTAGGATAATGAATAACAGGGCCTTTATAAGCTTAGCCATGCAACCCAACACAATTGTGTCCAAATGTAATATTGGTCTCTATTTGGAGGGGTATGGTAGTTAGGAAATTGATAAAGCTGTAGTGAGGATATGTTAGTTAGGCAATGTTTACTGTCTCCTTCTGTCTATCAGAAACATGGTGGCCTTACTGGGGGTGAATTTTAAATTTCTCATCCAATGGTCAAGGTTATGTTTGAATATGGCTAGGTATGGACTCTGCTTCACAAGGATGGGGAGCTTATTGCAGAGCATGGGTATCCTTTGAGACACATATCTGTCTTGCCAGCATGTTCAGTTTATGTTGCAAGCAGAGTTTAAATCCTTGGATCTAGTGTCTCTGGTGCTATTTGCTTTGCAGACATGTAAAAGGTTCATTAGGGCTGAACTGAAATATGCCTTATATGCCAAGCATAGATTGCTTCTCAGTAACCTGTAGTTGACGGAATATAGAGCTAGGGCTTTAAGACAATTTGTATAGGACAATGCGTTAATACCCTGGATTCTTTTTGGGAGGAACCTCCGTGGGCATTCCAGCTGTTGTATATGCCTGGTCAGGTACATGCCAAAGGGGGCACTATATTCATTGATTGGGTTGATAAGGACTGAGTAAAGTGGCACTTTAACTTCCTTGGACTTAGATGTCATACCCTAACTTATAAATTGGGCAACAGAGAATGATTTTCTTATTACGTTGGTAAAAGGCCAGATTGTTGACATATGTTCCCAGATCTCTAACTATTGGGTCAACTCTTAAAAGTGTCTTATTGATGGTGTAAATAACCTGAGTGGACTTTTTCAAAAAGGTACGATAATGCACTTCTTGGCATTTAGTTTTAATCCATGGCTTTGTCTTTGTCTGTGTTAGACCCTTTTGCAGGATGTTAGTGTGTTGAGGTAATCTATGATAGTTACCATTATGCAGTTGTTTGCAGTCTTGGTGAGCCAGAAGCCCTTAACAAAAGCCTTGACCTCCAAGAAGTAGATGCCAAACAGGAGCAGGCCATCACAGAGACCTGAAGTACTTCACTGGTGACCGGTCTCTTGGCAGAGGTGGTCTCACCAGTCCTGAATTCTTGGGTCTTATCTGTGAGCCAGCTGGCAATCCAGTGAGTTATGTAGGTATTTATGCCTAGTTCAGTAAGTTTGTCAACAAATACTTGAGCTGGGTGTTGTATTGAATGCCTTAGTCAGGTTTTGGTAGGTGGTATGCACCTTTGCCTCCTCATCCATTGCTTTGGTGACCCTCTCAAAGAAGTCTACCAGGTTAAGTGGGCATGACCTTCCTTTCACAGAAGTTAACAGTGATGGGTCCAGTGTCTATAGGTTTCCACCACCTTTGTCGATCATTTCCATGATAATTTGTTCCATGGCTTTGCATATTAGACTAATCAGACTAATGGATCTATATTTTTCTGAGTCAGTTGATGGTCCACTCTTGTGAAAAGAGATAACCGTGCAGTCCTCCATTCATGTGATACATAGCCTGTTTTGAGGCTGTAGTTGAAAAGTGACCCACATCGTCCTGATAGGTCATGTTTCACTCTATTTTTAGAGGCAATGTGGAATATTGGCTGGGCCCACTGAGGCTATGTTTTTGGCCTTAGCAAGAGCCATCATGACCTGCTCTCTGGTAATAGTTTGCATGGTTATGTTAGCATAGTTTCACAGGGGGAGGCAGAGGAAGAGTGGGAAATGAAGTTAGAGCTGAATTTGTGAGCCAGTCGATTTGCTATGCCACTGTGCCTGGTGAAGGTGGTTCCATTTACCACTAGGTCAGCAAACTGCTGTAGATGACCTTGTGGTTGGCTTTAACCTGAGAAGCTATCTTGACCTTGTAATTGACCTTGTTGCATTTAATTAGTCCTCATAGTTTCCTGTTTAGTTTAATTAGTGAGCTGTTATCATTATCAGAGTTGCTCTTTCTCGTTTTGTCCATGACTTTTTCCCTTTTGTTATGTATCCTGTTAAGATTAGGATTCCACCAACTGGTATGTTTTTGGGGGTTGTTTTGGGCTTACTTCTGGTAGGTACAGCAGCCTCTAAGGAGCCATTTACATGGTTGTACAGGGTTTCTGTGAACTCAGGGTTTGGAAGGGCATTGAATCTTGACAAATTGTCACTTAAAAGGATGTTGTTTGTTTTAGAATAGTTCCTGATGTTATAGGTTTTCCTGGGATTTCCATGTTGAGTTTTATTTCAAAGTAGATAGCTTTGTGATGCGACTTCACTAGTAAGGACGTGACATGGTGGGGGGGGGGGGAGCACTCTCCCGAATTAGTGAGTAGTAGGTCCAGTATGTTTAAGTCTCTGGTTGGAGTGAGCACTATCCAGTTAGGGGTATCTGTGTTAATAAAATCCAGGAAACAGAGGCAGTGCATGTTTCCCAGACTATAGAGTGGTAGTTAAAGTCTCCCATGAATAGGATATTTGGCTGGATGGTGAGTGCCTCCAGCAGTTCTAGATACAAGTTATAGGATTATTGGGTCATAGATAGTGACCTATAGCTTTCTAGGATATGGTAGGGGAGTTTATCTATGGTTATTTGCCCATGGATAAACTCCAGGTCATCATCCTGTTTAACCAAACTAGAGGTATACCTGTTGCTAATGTTGATTGAGACACTTCCACCTTTAGTCCCTATCTGTGTGGCTGATGGTCTAAATATGTGGAAGATATTGAAGCCTTGCACTGCTGGAGTACTTTCTGTGGCTTTAAACCATGTCTTGGTAATGGTACAGGTGCCCATATTCGTGAAGAGATTTTGTAGGGTGTGCAGTTTCTTATTAAGGTTATTAGCACTGACCAGTAACACCTTTAGGTTCCTTTGGGTTTTATTTGCTAAGTTGGTAATTCTATCAATTTGGCATTGCCTAAAAAAGACTCTAAGGTGGTGGACAAAGTTTTAGCCAATATCAAGAAGTCCAGGAGGGACAAATGTAGACGATCCTTGGCAAAGCAAGATGGTCTGTTAACCATGTCCTCCCATGCTGGCAAATATTGAATCCCCCAGAATGGTACCAGAAACGTATCCAATTTTTAAAGTCAATCATTTTTGTTCATACTGTGGCATCATCCTTGGTGAAGGTAGAGTGCTGCTCACTGCAAGGTACATACCTGTCCGAGAAACATATTCAGAGTGATCCATAATGTCTCTCTTTATATAGTCTAGTGAGGTATATCTCAGGTCATTTACATCAACACGGACTATGATAGAATCATACTGGTACCTGTGGTGCACTGACCTGAGTGTGCGCATAACCTGGCTGATCCTGGATACAGATAAGCAACTAACTGTTATCTTCTCCTTGTCCAGTCTAATGAGTGTGGCATCTGTGTGTTGTACAGTGGAGTCACCTATGACAAGTGTCCTGGGTAAAGTGTTTGCTTGCCTTATAGGTTTTGTTCTTGGGGTCTGCTAGGTGTAGGCATATTTATGGTGTTTGGTGTTGCTTTTGGTGTATGCTTTAGAGATTGCTGTGGATAGGTGTTGCCATTTGTAGGCATAGGAGGTCTTTGAAGTTTGGGAAGATATCTTCTTAGTGCCTCAGTATAAGATGGTATATGTGTGTTTTAGACACTATGTGTAGTGGATGTAGTGTATGTGATCTTGTCAGCCTTGTTTGTAAGAGATGTTTGCATCCAAGGAAATCATGTATGCACATCTCTCACATACTGTGTTAGTTACTTTAAGCCAAAATCTTTTAATTAAACAACAAAGCTTCCCGGATGGACTCCCTTCATCAGTGTTCATTCACAAACAAAATCAACAAATCAGTATAAATATAACATTTAAATTGATCACAAGACACAGAAACCCCAATAAAACTACAATAACAATTGTCTAATCAAAAAATTAAAGTCGCAGAAACTTTCATAGAAGATTAACCATAAAAACAACAAAAAACATTTATCAATACTATAAATACAATTCAGTAATACAAACAATTAATTTCAAGTTCTTTTGTTTCTCCCTCAAAACAGGCTTTATACTAACTGCAGTATTTGAGCTGGGTATACGATTGGCTTCTAACTGTAAAATCTAGCCATAATCCACTATTTCCAGTCTTATTAATGTCGCTCCCTCTTATATTTCTAGCTAATACCTGAATAACACTTAATTTAAAAATATGATTTGGAGCATAATAATGTTTAGTGAGGAAGTTTGTAGTGACTTGTCTTCTTATATCAGACTGGTGTTCAGTTATGTGGTCTCTAAGTTTCCTTGTACATTTTGGTACATAAAAACTAGAGCAGGTACTGAAAGTGGTTAAGTTGATTATATTAACGGTATTACAAGTAGCATGACTTTTAAACATATATCTCTTAACAAAAATAAGGTGTACGAATTCATCATTTGTTAGAATTAACTTACATCATGAACAGTTGTAGCAAGGAAAGGTGCCATTTCTCTTATGAGTATTACTGTTAGGCACATAATTCATTTCCTTATAACAAAGACATTGCTTCAAATTTTGACAATTCCCATATGCAAAACTTGGCCTATCTCCAATAATGTTTTTAACATCTGGTAATGCATAAAGTATTTCCCAATTATTGAAGATAATATTCATAACTCTATTTGTCTTTCTATTATAATTCATAACATAATGTAGATTTAACTCACTTACCCTCATACTACTTTCTGATCACAAGACACAGAACCCCCAATAAAACAATAGCATTTATTGTTTTTATGGCTAATGTTCAATGAAAGTTTCTGTGATTAATTTTTTGATTAGACTAATTGCTGTTGTAGTTTTATTGGGGGTTCTGTATCTTGTGATCAATTTGTGTGTTTTATTTACACTAATTTGTTGATTTTGTTTATGAATAAACACAGATGAAGGGAGTCTGTCCCAAAAGCTTTGTTGTTTTATTAAAAGTCTTTGGTGTTTTTGGAGTCCATTATTTGTTTGTCCTCATTGTGGAGTTATATCCTACGATTCCAACTAACTAGTCTCCAATCCAGTACTCTTGGTCACAATTGCTATATTGACTCAGGATGCTTATATCTGCCAAGCTGACTTTGGACACATTTGGAAATTGCATATCCATGTTATCTGGACCTATAGTAGGTAGGCTATTATGCAGGTCTATATTAGATCAGTGAACGCTTAAACAAGAGAACGCTGATTGATCAACCTTATTTTAGCAAAAGTTAGAAATATCGAAGCAACAGAAACTCTAATTTTTTCCTAGGGAAAGAATTTGGTTGTCCGTTTCTGTTGCTTCGGTATTTTCAGTGCTGTGGTGGAAAGTTACGGGTCGGATTCAGGTAAGTGTGCGATTGTGTGGATGTGAGTGTTAGGGTGGGTTAGGTGAGTTTTGGGTTAGGGCTCGGGTTAGGTATGTGTGCGATTGTGTGGACATGAAGTTTAGGGTGGATTTAAGTGAGTTAGGGTTAGGGAGCGGGTGAGATGAGTGTGCAATAGTGACGGACCTTAGGGTTAGGGTTTGGGTTAAGGTAAGTGGATAGTTAGTGGTGTGTGCATAGTTTAGTGTAGGGTTAGGTGTCAGATTTTAGGTGTATGTGTGTGGATTTCTGTTTGTTTTGTGTGCTTGTGTTGTGTGTATGTGTTTTGGATCAGCGATTTTTTTTCCCGAGGAAAAAAATTGCTGATCTGACAGCTCGAGATTGTAAGCTTTCGTTACATAAGGTCGATTAATCAGCATTCTAAAAAACTCCAAATAGTGTAACAAACCAGTAAAACACAAAACACCGGAACAGATGGAAGAAGGCACACTGTAGACCACAATAAAAGTAAAGCGCTTTTCGTTTATGTTAATTCATAAACTTCATCAGACAATGTTTAACAGTTAAAATCACTTTTAAATACAAAGAAGACAAATGCATAAGCCAATCAAAAAGTAGAATACATTAATTAAATTAGATGCAAGTAACAAAAACCACCCCCTTGTTAATACAAGTGAAATACATTTAAACCCACAGGAATACTAATAGCTCCAAAAAATCAATACTAATACAATAAAAACTATCATATAAAACCAGTTGAAATTGACATCAAAATATAGAAAAGGAAGGAAAACCACCATATAATTCCATACCCCACTTTATCATGTAAATTAACAAGATAAACTAGCGGTTTAAACTTTTAAGTTTCAGTATGCTGCTTATAACACAGCCCTCATTTAGACCAGGTTGGTGGTAAGCATTCAACCTAATCTGCCAAGAAAGTTCTAACTCATCAAGTATTAAAGCGTCCGGACCTCCTCTTGGATTAGTGAGCACTTGGTCGATGACAATAAATTTAAATGCATGTCTAGGAAATAAATCAATATGTTTCGCTAGAGCATTTTCCAATTTGTGTTTCTTGATAGCGTATAAATGCTCATATACGCGTTCCCGTAGCTTTCTTTCAGTCTTGCCCACGTAAAACGCTGGGCAAAACTGACACAAAGCCAGGTAAACTACCATCTTGGAATTACAATTATTCCTAAACTTTAGATTGTAAACAAAGTTGTTCACTGAGAATCTGTTAGATTCCAATATAAAACCACAATAGTTACATGCTTGGCATTTATACATGCCTGGAGTTCTAACAGGGTTGGATCTATGTCCTTCACAGTAACTCTTAAGGTTTCTACCTTTCCGATAAATCACAACAGGTTTGTCACCTACTTTAGAAAAAACATTAAAGTCACCTTTGAAAATATCCCAGTCTTACTACTACTACGCCCCTTAGTCTTTTTGCTGACCAGGATCTAGACAAACACTTACGACCTGATAGATTTAATACTTCTTTCATTACCACTTACTGTTTGAATAGTAATGCTTGTTTTAGTATTCTTAAGAAAAATTGGGATTTATTGTCATCGACCAAGTGCTCACTAATCCAAGAGGAGGTCCGGACGCTTTAATACTTGATGAGTTAGAACTTTCTTGGCAGATTAGGTTGAATGCTTACCACCAACCTGGTCTAAATGAGGGCTGTGTTATAAGCAGCATACTGAAACTTAAAAGTTTAAACCGCTAGTTTATCTTGTTAATTTACATGATAAAGTGGGGTATGGAATTATATGGTGGTTTTCCTTCCTTTTCTATATTTTGATGTCAATTTCAATTGGTTTTATATGATAGTTTTTTTGTATTAGTATTGATTTTTTGGAGCTATTAGTATTCCTGTGGGTTTAAATGTATTTCACTTGTATTAACAAGGGGGTGGTTTTTGTTACTTGCATCTAATTTAATTAATGTATTCTACTTTTTGATTGGCTTATGCATTTGTCTTCTTTGTATTTAAAAGTGATTTTAACTGTTAAACATTGTCTGATGAAGTTTATGAATTAACATAAACGAAAAGCGCTTTACTTTTATTGTGGTCTACAGTGTGCCTTCTTCCATCTGTTCCGATTAATCAGCATTCGCTTTTTTAAGCGTTCGCTGCTCTAATATAGACCCTATTATGCTTTGAGGACTGGGTGGTACAGAGGACTCTTAAAGTGGTCTCTAGAGTTAGGGACTAGAGGTATATCATGCTAAGATATGGTAGCACTTGTGTCTGTACAGGGGACTGCCATCTGCCACTGTTCAGTGAGCAGCAGGCATTTTAAGTGATTTGGAGTTATCTGGCACTTATGTTAATGAACTGCTTCCTATAGTCAAAGCTTTCTCCATTTACACTTTTACTGAAAAAAAAATTCTAAGCTTGCTTCCCCCCTTTCCTGTGGCAGGTCTTGTCTAGATACAGATTTGCTGTGTCCAGGACTGTTTGTGAGCCCCCCCCCCCACTTAACTGGGGTTAAACTATTCCTGGCGCCATAAAGTCTGTTCTTCAAAATTTCCCTTGCAACTAGCCAGCTTTTTAGTTTTAGCACTCAAATCTGTTTCTTTGAGCTCATCACTTATTCAGAACTCATTGTAAGCACTAAATAAGTTACAAATTACTTGCCTCACTTGTCTAGAGGAAAACAGTTTTTAGTACTTAATAAATAAGCACCTATTTAGGCATGTCTAAAGGTCAGCTCCCGGTGTTTTCTCCTGTCTACCTGATGAATCTGGGCATCTTGGGACAATGCAGCAATTGCCTCATGTACACAGACAACCCTCTCCTCCTACCACCCAACACTATGACCTGTGAGAGATGCATTTATATAGCCAAACTGGAAGCAAAGCTCTCTTCACCAAAGACTGGCCTAGACAGTCAAGAGGAGAAGGTAAACACCGCCCCACACTCATCACATAGTCCCTTAAAACCTACACCACCAAAACACACACATAGAAGCACAAAACACACACCAACATTCGTGGAGGCTCTCAGTACAAATCTGCCCAAACAACAGAGACCTCCAAAGCAGAAATGCAAGCAACCTCCACCCCCCCCAACCCAAATCACACATAGCCCACATACTCAGTGTGCCACTCAACTACAGCCCATAAGGCATAACATACCCAACACTCTAGTCATAAGTAACTTTATAGTCAGGCTCACTGATGTTCCACTCACCAGGCTAAACAAGGAAAAAGTTGCTGTCAGCTGCCTGTCAGGTGCCAGGATCCACCACATAACGCATGCACTCAGGTCACTCCACAAAAAGTACAAATATGACTCTGTCATTGTCCATGTTGGTGTGAATGACCTGAGATGTACCTCCCTGGACTACATGAAAAGAGACATGGAGGAGCTCTCTGATCTTGTAGCCCAGGCAGGTATGACCCTAGCCCTGAGTAGCATCCTGCCATCACCCAGAATGATACCACAGTACAAGGACAAAATGATTGACTTTAACAATTGGCTAAGCTTCTTGTGTCATTCTAGGGGAATCCAGTATCTGTCTGCCTGGGATGACATGATTGACAGACCACGCTGCTTTGCCAGAGGTGGCCTGCACCTGTCGCCCTTGGGATTCCGGATACTGGCAAAGGCTCTTGCCACCCCTATAGTGCCTTTTTTAGGCAAGGTTCAAATGACAAATTCAACACGGTAACAGGTACAAGCAAGCAAAATCTGAGGGTAATGCTACTCAATGCTAGAAGTCTAAACCTCAAAATGCACTCACTCGAGGCACTCCTTAAAATGGAGAACATTGACATCTGTACAGTGACAGAGACCTGGTTCAAAGCTCCAGAGAGCACCCCTGCATTACCAGGCTATAATTCATACCACACCTTTCAGCCAACAAACCCGGACCGAAACACTAAAGGTGGAGGCATGTCCATATTCATTAAGGATATCCACACCTCCAAGCTAGTTGCTCAGCATAATGCATCTGAGATTATCCAAGTTCAACTAACTCTGAGCAAAACCACAATCCAGATTGTAGCTTGCTACAGACCCCCCACCATGCCCCAGGATTACCACTCCTCTTTTCTTGATACACTGGAAAATATTAAGGTACAACCCAACACTCTAATAATGGGTGATTTCAACTACCCTACCATTAACTGGGAAAACTACTCATGTACCAACTCTTTTGCTCAACATTTTCTGGAAATCATCAATTCCAACGCCTTGGATCAACTTATCCACACCCCCACCAGGGGCAGCAATATCCTAGACCTGGTCATCACCAACATGGGTGACCGGTGTTCCACACCAGAGGCCAGCTCCTTGTTGGTCAGATCCGACTACAAGCTAATCACCCTAGACATCCACATCCTGCTCCCACCCCCCATTAGGAAAACAACCGTAAAAAATGTCTCCAAAGCCAACTTCACGCTTCTTAAGACAGAAGTGGCAAACTTCACGGACAATAGAGGTACGACTGCTGAATCCTACACAAATGCACTTTATAAGCACTTACATGAGTGCATGGATCGTGCTATCCCTAACAGAACCAAGATGCTATCCTCCAAAAAAAAGAAGCCAATCTGGTGGTCTTCTGCCATAAACAAACTCTACAACAGAAGAAAAAAACTGTTGCAAAAAAGAATAAAATCCCATGATTGGAGGAACTCCCTGGTCAGCCTCAGTAAGAAGCTGAGATCCCTCATAAAATCCTCCAAAGCTAGTTATGAAAACAAAATTGCCACTGATTCTATAGACAACCACAAAACATTCTATAGCTATGTCAAGAATCTCAATGGCAACACTCAGATCTGCTCTGAGTTACAGTACAATGACACTAAATATACATAACCAACTGATATTGCCAACATCCTGGCAGATAGGTTCAGTGCTAACTTTACCCCCCTCTCACCCCCTAAAGGGCCCATCTTTACACTGGAAGAATGCAAAGTTCCTGTAATCACGGCTGCACAGGTAAAAACCTCACTCTCCAAAGCCAAGAACACAGCATCCATGGGACCTGCCAACATCCCAGGCTGCCTTCTACATGAACCATAGAATGAACTGGCACCCCACCTAAGTACCATGTTCAATCATAGCCTCATCTCAGGCTTTGCGCCCATTGAATGGCGCACCATGACAGTTATCCCACTCCACAAAGGGGGGGGGGGGGGCACAACAGACCCCAGGAAGAACCGCCCCATTAGCCTGACGAGCCTGGTCGGCAAGGCCATGGAACGTATCATCATGGAACTCATAAACAAAGACATTGGAGATCTCCAAACTCTGGACCCCACACAGTTTGGGTTTGTAAAAGGCAGATCATGTCTCCTAAACCTGATAGACTTCTTTGAAGTAGTCACCAAAGCTATAGATTAGGGTAAGGTGGTTCACACAGCCTATCTAGATCTCGCCAAGGCGTTCGACACCATCCCCCACTCTGGAATTATAGATAAGCTCACTAAACTAGGTATAAATCCCTATGTCACAAGATGGGTTGCCAACTGGCTTACTGACAGAACCCACACTGTGAAAGTAGCAGACTCCAAATCAGACTTCAGACCAGTGACAAGTGGAGTACCACAGGGTTCAGTCCTGGGTCCTCTCCTGTTTGGTATCTAATTCTCTGAAGTACAGGCTAACACAGAAGGTCTTTGGCTAACTAAATTCACAGATGACTGCAAACTAGGAGCCATAATCGAACCCCCTAACGATATGGACATCCTACAAAAGGGCCTCACTGAGACAGATGCCTGGTGTCAAAGCCTTGGTCTCAAGCTCAATGCCAAAAAGTGCATTGTCATCCCCTTTGGTAAAAAGTTTGTACCCATGAACCACCACATAGGTGGTAGTCTTCTTAACACCGAAAGTGTGATAAGAGACCTTGGGACACAGGTGGACAGTAGTCTCTCCTTTGATAATCACGTCACCACAGTGGTCAGGAAATCCTTCTACATGGCACACCTCATCACAAAAGGTTTCTCATCCAGAAAAAAAAGAGGTGATTGTTCCCCTCTACTCATCACTCATTAGACCCATTATAGACATTATAGAGTACAACACCCCTTTTGATATGTACCTCACAAGACATCTACAACAACTGGAAAGGCTGCAAAAATGCCTCACAAAGAGGATTACTGGCCTCAAACAGATGCCTTATGCAGACCGTCTCAAAAAACTCCAGCTTTACTCCGTCGCATATCGCCTACTCAGAGGCGATCTCTGCCTAACATACAAAGCTATGTCAAACCCAGAGCTGTTGGACATGCTCCACTTAAAAAAATCCTAATCCCTCTGAGCTACACGTTCTAGGGACCTAAACCTTGTCACCACAATAAACAGAACATGCTGGAGGGATAGATTCCTGTCCCAGAGACTTCCCATACTCTGGAACAGGCTACCTATCTATGTCAAACAGAGCTCCTCATTAGCACTCTTCAAGTAAAATCTTGATGATTGGATGGGTAATAGGAAATTCACCCTGGGGATCACTTCTATGGTTCTGCTTGACAGAGGCACAGGAAAATAATTTTCTTGGGTGGCGAAAGCCAGAGTACCTTTTTTGGCTAGGCTTGTATAGGCCCTAGGGCCAATAGCCTAGTACCTACCTATGAACCTATGAACCTATAGAGTGAGCTGTTCTAAGCTTAACTCCATGCCATGCTTCACTAAGTTACAGGTTATAGTCCTCACACTAGTTGTATAGTTTAACTTTACTGCCCAAGCACTTGTGTCTGTACAGGGCACTGCCATCTGCCACTGTTCAGTGAGCAGCAGGCATTTTAAGTGATTTGGAGTTGTCTGGCACTTATGTTAATGAACTGCTTCCTATAGTCAAAGATACAGGGATCAAATCCTTTCACCCTCATTTGCTTACTTTGTGATTTTGAACAAGTTATATCTTCCATAAAATGCTTTATAATCGAAGATTGTTATTCTACCAATTTTCTAAGTATATAAGAAAAATATTTAAAAGCTGTTCTTGAGGTTGTTCCTTGTTTCTGATTATTGAGCTAAAAATTTGTTATGGCATAGGGGATTTGCACTGCATGGTCCTGGCATCACTGATTTGATATATATTTCTATGCCATTATTTATGAATTTATTCATTCACTTTATCTTAAATAAATATGCAAAATGTATAGTCATATAAGGAGTTATATTTGATGTGTGTATGTGTGTACTTTGCTGTTTTTTGGGGGGATGTTCTTGACTACTTCAACTTACTCTAAAGTATCTAATGTATGAAGAGTTTGGTGTCTGGTAAAACACAATACATTATGACTGCTGTATAATGTTTATTGTCTTATAAATAGTGTAAAAGGAACATTTTGTGTTGCAACCAAGTGACTGATGCAAAGCAAAGAGATACTGGAAGTATCAAATACATTTTCGTAAGTATAAATTCTATAGTTAACCATGTTGTGAACTCACTTCCTAGGTATTAGTAAATCTATGTGACACATTTTACCCATCTGTTTCATATTGTACAAGACAGTGTCGTTTTCTGCATTTTGAAAATGAAAGGTTGACTATGGTTGTAGTTTCTTTAATTCTTTTGTTTATTGATGTTATGACTGGTATGGTATTCATGTTGCTGAAAGCCTGATCTTACTTGTATTGTTTTATGGTATGGTGGTAGCGTTGTTACCCCACAGCAAGAGGTTCTCCCGTTCGATTCTCGGCTTGGCTTGGGAGGGCCTTCTGTGTGGTGTCTGCATGTCCTCCCCGCGGTTGGGTAGTGTTCGAAAGACATGCGTGCGTAAATGGGCTTGCCTTCGTTGAAGGTTGGGCATCGAGCTGGCACCTCGACGTTTCATAAAAATCTACTGCCAATCATTAGCGAACCGGAGTTCCGCTGTGGCGACCCCTTACCGGGAAAAAGCTGAAAGACAAACAAAAACTGATGGGAGCTGACTGTATTTTTTGATGGGGAGTGGTGTTTGGCTTACCAATCTGGGGCCTTGGACATTTTGCAACTTGAATTGCTTCCCCCAAGATTCTCTAATAGCTAAAGAACTAGGTATGGGATAAAAGAAAGAAAAAGTAGCATTTTAACCATGCTATGAACTCCCTCCATAGTTGTTACTAAATGTTACACATTTTGCCCATTTGTTCCACTTTATGAGAGATAGTTTAGTGTTTCATATTTTGAAGGTGGAAAGTTGACTATGTTTGCAGTTTCTTTAAATCTTTTGATTGTTGGTGCTATGGAAATTATGATAATGTCAAACCATACCAAACTATCTCAGCTTAAGAATTTAAGGTTCTGTAGTTTTAATCATTTTAGTCATTAAAACTACAATTTCTTCAAGTCTTCGGTGGAGACTTGTTTGTAGACAATTATAATAACATCAAGAAAATCAAAATTGCATAATTTAAAATCCTGCACATGCAAAAAAATTATTCAAATTCTGGAATGGGTTATTATGACCAGACATTCCATTCTGAGTGCAAGCCATAACTCTCAGCTCCCCCTCTTTTTACAGAATGTCCCTGATTTTGCTTTCAATATTTGTCCTGTTCTTCATAATATTTTTGATTTAATGGTAAGTCACCGATAATAACAGTTAGTAATAGCAGTCATTAGTTTTATACTGCTATTGTTTAAAAACATGTTGATACAAAATATGTTATTCTATTAATTAGCCTTTTAAATGAATTAGAGAAATATTTAAAAACTGCTCCTAATTTAATCCCCTATCAATTTTTTTTGGCTTTGCCCAAAATTGTTATCCCAAAACATTCAGATCTAAATTATCTGTGTTAGTTTTATTCTATCTAACCAAAAAAAAAAAAAACAGTACCAGGCAATTTATGTTTTTACATTTTCTTGGTACAGTTTTTGTTTTTAACCATTGTTGTTTTCCTTGGAAGGGAATGAAAACTACAATGTTCTTTTGCAGTTTCAGTTACTCAACAGCTAACACACTCTGCTTTGGTGAAGAAGGCTGTGGGTTCAGTCCCTACACCAGGCACTTGGATTAATTTTCCAGTACTGACACTATAATGCAGTGTAATGGAGATGCTGCACTCCTGGGTGTGCCACTCTTCAGGTGAGATGTTAGATTGAGGCCTTATATACCTAAGTTGTTGGTAGCTCAGGTGAATGTCAAAAATCCCAGGGCAGTTTTCAAAAAGAGTAAGAGTTCCTTTATTTATGTGTACAGTATTTGCACATAATTCTACATTATTTACATTATGTACATACTTTTGCAACACCATAGCCATCCTAGATACATCATTTTTTAAATTATATCATCAGTCATACAAGTTTATAGGTTCATAGGTTCATAGGTAGGTACTAGGCTATCTGCCCGAGGGCATTTTTAAGCCTAGCCAGAGTGTGTCAGCTTTCGCCACTCCATTGATTAAATAACTGAGCCTCTGTCAAGCAGAGCCAATAAAGTGATCCCAGGGGTGTATTTTCTGTTACCCATTAACTTGTCAAGGCTTCTCTTGAAGAGTGTTAGTGAGGGGCTCTGCCTAATGTAGTTAGGAATTTTGTTCCAAAGCATGGGGAGTCTCTGTGACAGGAATCTATCCCTCCAGCATGTTCTATTTATTGTTGTGGTGAGGTTTAGCTTACTAGAGCACGTTTCTCGCAGTGACTTGGATTTCTTTAGGTGGAGCATGTCCATCAATTCTGAGTTGCACATGGCTTTGTAAGTCAGGCAGAGATCACGTCTGAGTAAGCGATATGCCACTGAGTACAGCTGGAGTTTTTTCAGTCGGGCTGCATAAGACATATGTTTGAGGCCAGTAATCCTCTTGGTGAGGTGCTTTTGTGGTCTTTCCAGCTGTTGGATGTGTCTTGTGAGGTACTTCCCAAATGGGGCATTGTACTCTATGATGGGTCTGATGAGTGACGAGTAGAGGGGCACTATAACCTCTTTATTTCTAGATGCAAACCCCTTTGTAATTAGATGGGCCACATAAAAGGATTTCCTAACTACTTTGGCAATATGATTGTCAAAGGAGAGATTACTATCTATCTGGGTCCCCAGATCTCTTATTACCTCTTCTGTATTAAGGGGGCTGCCGCCTATGTGGTAATTCATGGGTGTTTTGTTTTTCCCAAACGGGATGACTATGCATTTTTTGGCATTTAGCTTGAGGCCATGACTTTGACACCAGGTGTCTGTCTCAGTAAGGCCTTTTTGAAGGATGTCAATGTCAGCTGGAGAGTCAGTTATGGCTCCCAGTTTGCAGTCATTGGTCATCAGTCATCAGCCATCAGTTTTTATAAATACTTCTTCCATTCCAATAGCTAGAATTTTCATCTATCCTCCCCATTGCTTTTTCCATAACCATTTTCTTATTTCAGCAAATACATATTTGCCCCTTATGGTTTTTGTTATACAATAGTCCTTCATATCTTCTTTTTCACAACTCCCAGTTTGTAAAAAAATATTTTATCCAATTTATCAATTTCCTCCTTCCCCCCCTTCTTTCGTATTTACCATACAATATAATTTCCATATTAATGTCCTTGAAACCTTTCCGGCTATATACATTTTTAAACTTTTCCAAAAGAACTTATTAATTTTACATTCTAAAAAAAATTTGCAGTTTCCAACAACTTGCAGTCATGATGTCTTCTTTCTTCTATTGTGTTATATTTCATATTTCCCCTTAATGATAACATCTTTAATAAAATTATCCACAAAAACAGCTTTGTAGACATTTTCAAACCTTTCCCCTCTTTGCTTTAATGCATTTCTAACAACTGATAAATCACTCCATGGATAAACAAGAAAAAGCTTGCATAATTTTTCCAATCCACTCATTTGTTTTCTCATTATATTCATCAATTTTACATTTCTGTAACATTAGGTTATTAACACATTATTTTCTTTCTATAATTTCTTTTTCATCTTTTTTCCTCTTTATTTCTAGTATTCATTTATTTATTTATTAATTTAGTTATTATTCATTTATTATTTATTAATTGATTAATTTATTAATTTATTTCTTTAATTTCTTATTTCTATTTCTCTTTATCTCTGTTTTTTTATTTATTTTTATTTCTAGCAATTCCTTTACCATTTTCCTGGAAAAATACAAATTCCCCATCATAAAATGTATGTATTTAACATATGCATCTTTTTATTATATGATAAATTAAAACTTTGCTACCATGCAAGTATTTTTTTATTTCTTCCAGTTTCACCTTCCAATAATTCAGTATGTTTGTAGATTCCCCAAACGTAATCCCTAGTATATTAATGTCCTCCCTATTATAAAAAATTCTATTCATCTTCTTTGTTTCACCAAACATCTTATTTTTCCTTTATTCAATCTTAAACCCATCTTTTTTAATAACTCTTCAATTCTTATAACATGTTCATCCACCCATCCTCTATTTTTTTGCTACAATATCCAAATCATCTGCACAAAACAAACATACTAGTAAATTAATTTCCTTACCTATCTTCCAACAAACTTCATTCATTTCTGACATGAAAGTTTGATTAACTGCATTCATTACTATAACTAAAACATACAAATTTAAGGGACACCCATGCTTAACTCCCCTCCTAATGCTGATCCCTTCTCCCATACATCCATTTACCATTACTTTCACCTATGAATTTTCATAACAAGTTTATAGAACTTCCACTATTTTTTTACTTATTCCACATACTTCCAAAATGTCCACATAGCCTCGTGATTTACCTCATCAAATGTTTCTCTGCATCACACATAACCAATCTAACCTCGTTTTTTTATGTCAAGAGCATATTTATTATTTCCTAAGCTATTAACATTTCCTTTCCTTCTCTCACTTTTATACCAAATACACTATTTCCTATCACTTCATTCAACAGTTTTTTGCATCCTTTTGTATTAGTCTCATAAATATCTTATAATCAGTATTCCATAAAGTCATAGGTCTCCAGTTTCTTACATTTTGTCTTTCATCTTTTTCCCATATAAATGTTATCACCCCACTGCATATTTCTTCTTGCACTATCCCTTTATCTAAACATTCATTTAATACTTTTCAGAGAAACACAATTTCTTCTATCTCTATTCTCTTATAAAACTCATAACTTAGCGCATCTAACTCTGGTGCTGACTCATTTCTCTCTACTTTTATTACTTCCTGCATTTCTTCATGCATTAAATATATATATATATATATATATATATATATATATATATATATATATATATATATGTATATATATCCACTTTGCAATTTCGAAACTTTAAAACCACAAACATCACAATCCCAAGGCTCAGATGTTGAAGTTTTGAAATCTCGAAATAAAAAAAAAAATAAAACAATAAAATGTTAGTAATCACATTTTTGCAGGGGGGTAAGCCCCCTGTACCCCCCACACACCCCTGCTACTTAAATTTACCAAGTCTGAGATTCTACTACAGTGAAGAGAAAGGTAAAGTTACCATTCCACACTGTTGGGCAATCTCAATGGATCAGTTTCAAGATTTCAAACCTTTGAGGTTATGAAGTTTCAATATTGCAAAGTGGACCCACATATATATGCATTTCTACCACAGTAATCTCCTTTTCCATTTCTGCCTTAGTACCGTCAGATATTTATCACACTATTCTTATTTCCCAATTTCTTCCTTTTCATACATTTTATCTACAAATTGTTCCACCATTTCCATTATTTCTCTTTGTTTATATCCTACACCAGATAATACATCCATTTTTCTTTCTTTTATTCTCACTTATTTTCCTAAATAAGGTGACACCTCTTATTTCTTACCTTTTAAGAAAAACCTTTACCTAAACGTTCTCTCTGTTTTTGTCATGCAACTTTCTTTTTCTCTCACTTATTCTGTTCCCTTTTTTCTCAGTTTCTACTTGAAGCTCTACCTTTTTTATGTTCCCTTTTATTTTTAATTTTGTTTTTACAGAATGAATTAAAAGGTTTTAAAAAGTGGGTTTTAACATTTTATTAAAATTTAAACCATACCCACCTTACAGACCAATTTTTATAAAATCCCCTCATTGTCATATGTTCTTTCGGTCATTTCTAACTCTCCAGCTTCACTTAATTTGTCCTCCTTCATCAGTTAACCTTTTTGTTAATTTCCTTTGTTTACCTCTTTATTCTCACCTATTCTTTCCCAGATACCTCTGTGATCAGCAATTTCCATACATCCTTCTATTCATTCAGGACATATCACAGACTCTACCTCTGTTTTAAATATCCCTAGTTGATAACTCCATTCGTTTTTCCTACCCATAGTTCTCCATATTTAATAACGTCCTTTAGTACTTTCCCATTTTGTATTACTTCCCCTTCTCCTTCCTTAATTTACAGTTAAAGTGTCCTATCATAATAATAGTAAACATATTAACCAAAACATACTTTAAGACCTCAGACATATGTTTTTGTCTGTTGTGTTTGTGTATACACAACATTGTAGATCATCTTACACATTATTCTCCTTTTCTTATATTAAACATACCATCCTTTCTGGTATTAGTATTGTATTTTGTTTCTTTCGTTTCTTATCAAAATCCCTATACCTGAACATTCCTTATTTCCCACAGACCATATAATTATGGCCTCAATTTAATTCCTTTTCTCCTTTTTAACACATCTTGTATCTAATAAGCATATTATTTCTGCTTTCAGCTTCTTACACCATTCAATTACCTTTAGGTCCCTTATATAATTTCTAATGCTGTCAATATTTATATTTAGTATCTTTACATAATCTCTTTCCTTTCCTTGCTTCCTTTTTCCCAACTTTCATTTTTCTTTTCCTTTTTTGTATACGTCCTCCACTGAGTTTTCATTATTTTGTTCTTGGTCTTATCCTATGTTAAAATCTGCCTCTTCACCTTCCTTACTTTCCAGTAGTTCATAGCTAATCTCTTCCTGAGTAGCCACATTTTCCCAATACTTTACTCCATTTCCTCTGAGTTTACTACGTTTTTCTATATTTTATTCCATAAAATTATCTATCCTGTCTTCTTTGCTATTGTTTACAGTATTTCCTTCAGCTGTTCCTTTGACCTGTAACATAGGCCAGTCAAACCAAAAGTGACTTTGTACATGACATTTACTATAATTTAGTTTCAGCTGTATGTGCCTTCTCTTTGCATTTCCTGGATCTTCTTTTTCATAATCATGTACTAAATGCCTTTATCTACACACACATACACACACACACACACACACACACACACACACACACACACACACACACACACACACACACATACGGTCTCATTTTCTAAGTCCCTCTCATTCCATCAATGTTTATCATATTTGTAACATGTTACACCCTTTCTTCTATGACATTCCATGTTACTAACACTTTCCACTCCGGCCCACACATTTCTGCCATTAAAAACTTTTTTTTATATCATGGACTTCATCACAAACAAATACAAAAAAAAAAAAGAATAAATTTCAACAATGTCAGTGTCAGCAATTCTGAACTGGACATTAATTTTCTTTTTATATTGCAGTCCAAAATTAAAAAAAAAATAATAATCTTTCCACTACACAGTCTTATATCTTCTTATCTCAGACATTAATTTTTCTAATGAAATGTTTCAAAGGTGTCTTTAGAGACATCCAAAGTGCCCAAATTGCTCTTATGTCTTTTATATTGAATCCTAAAGGCAAAATTATGTTGTTCAAAACATCATCTCTATTAAACAATCATCTCTATTCAAACAAATATCATCCTTTGCTTTAATTCTTTCCATGGGTTTCTTAGTTCTGAGTTCCTCACTTACAGTCTATTGCTATATATTTCTTTAGGTTACTGCAATTGCTTGTCTTCCCATTCTTAAATGATTGCCATCATTTTGTTCATACCCTGTTGAATACTTTTAAAACTAGTTACTCCACTTGCCAAACACATACCAGTGTCTTCTGCTGCTCCAAACCCACAGTTTTTCCTGTTGAAACTGTTATTTCTCCTGTTTCCATGATATGATCAGCTACTACATTCCAGTTTATTTCTAGTCCATTTTCTGGTTCACTTTGCTAAATCAAATTCAGTAAAACCTGTGTTGGTGATTCACCTCCTTCTAATTCTGTTACAATAATTTCCTCATTCCACTAGCTTCAGTCACCTCTCAATTCACTTCTTGCAAAACACACACGTTGCTCCATCTCTCATGACATCCTTCATCTTGGATTTCTCACAATTTAAGCCAGCAGCAGCCCTTCAGTGCCACCTAGTAATTGTGATGCAAAACAGCAAGACAAAAGAGCAGGAGTGCTTTATTAACATTTGCATTCATTTTATACCATATAAAAACTTTAAATGAATTATCTACATAGTCATTTTTACATTCATACTTAAAATTATTTGCAAGTTATCAACACAAATGAACTTAACTAAATAAACAGTTTGATTTATTTCATTCTTTTTTCTTTTATATTTTCACCACCATTTCTTCTACAACCATTTCTTACATCAGTTAATACACCACCTTCTTCCATTTTCTTGTTATATAACAAATTTACACCTCATTTTTCCATAGCACCCTTATTATTACACACAGCACTTTATCTCATTTATTAATATCACATTTCTTTACTTTATCATACTTTATCATGCTTCCCATACAATATCATTACATACATTTAAACCCTTTCCATCTATATTCATGTTTTAAACTTTTTCCAATAATTCTTCATTTTTTATTTTCAGAATAAAAAAATATTTTGTTGTTTCTTCTTCACTAGAGTCATTACATTTTCTTCCTTTGTTACCTTATTCACCACAGAACATCCTCTGCTTTATAAAAAATTCAAACTCCATTCTTCTGTATTGAATTACTTTTTTTTCATCTTCTTTTAATTCCTTCCATGGATACATAATTTTTCTAAAACCATATTGTAACACTCTTTTCTTTACCCATTAACCTTACTTTAATTTCCATAACTGCATTTTTATATTATTTTTATTATAGGTTCATAGGTTGGTACTAGGGTATTGGCCCTAGAGCCTATACAAGCCTAGCTATAACAATTCCCGGGCTATTTCTTCCCACACTATTTACTTCCCTGGACCCCTGTCTAGCAGGGGGACTGACGTGATCCCTGAGGTGAATTTCCTTTCTCCCATCCAGTTGTCAAGGTTCCTTTTGAAGAGGGCCAAAGAGGCGCTCTGCTTGACATGTATGGGCAGTCTATTCCAGAGTCTGGGGAGTCTGGGTCAGGAACCTATCCCTCCAGCATGTTTTGTTTATTGTGATGACAAGGTTTAGATCCCTGGAGCATGTGGCTCTGAAGAATTGAGATTTCTTTAAGTGTAGCATGTCCAACAGCTCTGGGTTTGACATGGCCTTGTATGTTAAGCAGAGATCACCTCTGAGTAGACGATATGCGACAGAGTATAGCTGGAGTTTTTTAAAGCAGTCAGCATAGGGCATCTGCTTTAGGCCTGTTATTCTTTTAGTGAGTTATTTCTGCTGCCTTTCCAGTTGTTGCAGATGTCTTGAGAGGTACATACCAAATGGGGCATTGTATTCTATAATGGGTCTAATGAGGGATGAGTACAGTGGGACAATGACCTCCTTTTTTCTGGATGAAACGCCCTTAGTGATGAGGTGTGCCACATAGAAGGATTTCTTGACTGTTGTGGCGATGTGGTTATCGAAGGTGAGACCACTGTCCACCTGTGTCCCTAAGTCTCTTATCACACTTTCAGTGTTTAGTGTACTGCCACCTATGTGGTAATTCACAGGTACATGTTTTTTCTCAAAGGGGATAACTATACATTTCTTGGCATTGAGCTTGAGCCATGGCTCTGGTACCAAGCATCTGTTTCTGTAAGGCCCTTTTGTAGAGCATCCACATCATTTGGGGATTCAGTAATGGCTCCCAGTTTGCAGTCATCTGCAAACTTTGTTAGCCAAAGTCCCTTAGTGTTGGCATGTACTTCAGAGAAGTAGATGCCAAACAAGAGCGGTCCCAGGACTGAACCCTGAGGTACTCCACTTGTCACTTGTCTGAAGCTGGATTTGGAGTTGGCTACTTTTACAGTGTGGGTTCTGTCAGTAAGCCAGTTGGCAACGCATCGAGTGATGTAGGGATTAATGCCCAGCTTAGTAAGTCTATCTATGATTCCAGAGTGCGGGATGGTGTCAAAGGCCTCGGCAAGGTCCAGATAGACTGTATGGACTTCCTTACCCATGTCCACTGCTCTGGAGACTGATTCGAAGAAGTCAGTCAGGTTCAGGAGACAAGATTGGCCCTTTATGAACCCAAACTGGGTGTGGTCCAGTGTTTGAAGGTTGCCAATGTCTTTATTTATATGTTCCATGATAATATGTTCCATGGCCTTGCAGATCAGACTCGTCAGACTGATGGGGCAGTAGATCCCAGGATCCAAGATGGATCCCCTCTTGTGGAGTGGGATAACTGTAGCTGTGTGCCACTCAGTGAGCATGAAGCCTGAAGTGAGGGTATTATTAAATATGACACTTAGGTGAGGTGCCAGTTCATTTTGTAGATCATGTAGTACACAGCCAGGGATGTCATCTGGTCCCATGGATGCTGTATTCCTAGCTTTGGAGAGGGCATATTTTACCTGTGTGGCCATTATTACCAGAATTTGGCAATCTTCCATTATTGAGATGGGCCATTTAGGGGGTGAGGGGGGGTGAAGTTGGCACTGAATTGATCTGCCAGGATATTGGCAATATCCTTTGGATCAGTATATTTAATGCCATTCTGTTGTAGCTCGGAGCAGATCTGAGCATTGCCATTTAGATTCTTGACATAGTTATATAATGACTTGTGATTGTCTTTGGAATCTTTGGCAATTTTATTTTTGTAACTACCTTTGGAGGATTTTATAAAGGATCTCAGGTTCTTACTGAGGCTGGTAACGGAGTTTTTTGCACCCTGAGATTTTCCTCTTTTCTGCAACAGTTTTTTCCTTCTGTTGTAAAGTTTATTTATGGCAGGGGACCACCAGATTGGCTTCCTTTTTTTGGAGGAGAGCTTCTTGGTTCTATTTGGGATGGCACGATCCATGCATGAGTGGATGTGCTTGTACGGTGCCTTAGTGTAAGATTCAGCAGTCGAACTTTCAGTTCCTGTCTGCATGGGTGTCATGAAGTTTGTCACTTCTGACTTGAGTAGCATGGAGTTGGCTTTGGAGAATTTTTTTATGAAGGTTTCCTTACCATCCCATATATTTTTTATATTTTTCATCCTATATAGTTCTATATTTTTCATACAGCGTCTTACATATCATTTCTTTTTCTCTTTATTTTACTGTTCTCATTATCCAAAAACAAACTCAAAGATGCTGAATGCACTACTGGATTTGTTAACATTCAAACCATCTTCTACTTATTTTAAAGTTTCCTTCTTCTCACTGGGTTCAGCTTTGAGCCCCAAATGAAGCTAAAACAACCTATAATAACTATTTTTTCATTTGAGTGGGAAACATATATATTCCCCTAAATATTCTATTTTCATAATATGTAAGTATTCAGCATAAATGTCTGTTTCAGAAATGATAAGTAAAAACATTTCCACCAAGCTAACATTTATTTGTTCCACTATCTCTTTCCACTGACTTATTATATTTTATATTTACCAAATGTCACTCCCAAAATATTTACTTCCTTTGTTCTGAAATATATTCTATTTATTTTTCCCTTATTATTTACTTATACTTCATTTTGACAGCTTTTAACAACTTTTCCATCCTTATTACAATTTCACTTATCCAGTCTTTTTCTTTAGAACTGAATCATCAACATATGTCATACATATTGGTAATATAACATTCTTTCCATTTCACATCTTGTCTCCTTCATTTCAAACATGCATGTATGTACTACTGCATTCACCACTAATAAAAATAATCAAATACTCATTGGGCATCCCTGTTTTACTCTTCTTTTAACACTTATTTTTCCCAGCCATCTATTTATCATAACTTGTACCATGAATTTTCATGACATTTCTTTATTACGTTAATATTTTTCTCCTATGCCATATGCCTCTAAAATCTGCCACATTGCTTCATAGCTCACATTGTCAAAAGTTTTAGCTATATCACATGCTATCAGTCTTACTTCTTTATTTTATTTCAGTATCATCTGTACTACTTATTTCACTATAATTAACATTTAGTTCACCTTGCTTAATTTTATATCCTTAATCCCTTCTCCTACTATGAAAACAATACTTTCTCAATCCTTTTTTATACTATTTTCATAAGTGTTTTATAGACAGTATTTCCTAGTGTTATGGGCTTCCATTTTTTATATCTTTTATTTTCATCCTTTTTCCATAAATGTTATCACTCTTCCATGTCTTCTTCCATTATACCTTCCTACATCCATTCATTTATATTTTAAGTTCTCTTTCTTCTGTATTAATTTCCTTAAAATACTCATAACTTATGCCATCTAATCCTGGTCATGATCCATTGTTACCTTCTTTTATCACCTCCTATGTTCCTTCTGTTGTTATATAATTTTCTAAAAAAAGCCTTACTTTTTCAGATATATTTTCAATTTCCACTCTTCTTGCCTATCCATTTCCTCTTTGTCATACATATTATCTACAAAATGTTTGGCCACCTCCATAATATCTTTTTGCTTGTAGTTTATGTTTCCTTTGCCATCTAAGATAGCAATAACCCTTCCTTCTCTCATTTTCACTTCTTTTTCCTAAGTAAGGAGAAACTGCCATTTCTTTCACTTAGAAAATAATATTTGCCTATGCAACATAATTTTCAGTTTTTATATACTGGCTTTTCTATTTCCTTTATTTGGTTGATTGCCTTTTTTATTTCTTTCTCATAATTCCATAAAATGTCTTTATATTTCATCTTGTTTTTTATTCTTTTTTCCACTTCTAAATATATTTTTATACTTCTGCTTATACATTACCCATTCCCCTCCATTATTATTTCAGTGTCTTCCCTGTTCTAGCCCATACTGCCCTATGATCTGAAAACTCTACCTTCTGTACTCCCACTATTTCATTCATGTCTTTAGAGTAGACTATATAATCAATTTCAGTCTTAAAAATTTGACTTTTATATAAGTAGTCTGTATTCTTTCTTACTTTTAAATACCCAGATTTTATTTATTCCCTTAACATCTTAATACCCAGTGTTATTTTCACTTTCCTTTCCTCAGGTTAAAGTAAATATCTCGTAGCGTGACTAATGACATATTTACTAAAAGATTGTTTTTATTTCTTCAAACAACTATCTCTGTCATATTAGTAGATGCACAAATCACAATTAATATTACACATTTTTGTCTTACTCTCATATCACATATCACTACACTTCCTGGTACTGCTATTATAACATCTGAAATTATTATGTCTTCATTTTTATAATATTTTCTATTCCACAGCATGTCTCTTTTCCTACCAACCAAACAATTTGCCCCTCCCCAATACTACCTGTATTATTTTTCTTTTTTTTCATTATATCTGGTATCTAGCAAGCAAAACAAATCTATTTTTATTTTTTACACCACTCTACCACCAAACCTCTTACAGCATTTTAATCCAATTTACATTCAACGCTGAAACTCCTACATCATCCTTTTCCTTTTTAAGTGTTTTACTTCCAGATCTTATTTTTCTTCTCCTTCTCCTAACTGTCCCACCAACTGATTTTTCACTATCTTGTTCCTGTTCTTCTCCTGACCCAATTTCATACTCTTCACTTTCTAAAATTGCAAATATATTATTTTCCTGTATATTAATACAAATAACTTTGAATTGTTATTTATTCTTCATTGTATAACCTTACTTCAGTATCCTTCTCCCCATACCACTTTCTCTTTCAACATCTTTTATAGTAATATTTCCAATTGTTTATTTTTCTTTTGCAATTTCCTCTTCATCTACTCAACTTTTCTAATGTAGAACAGTAAAACCAGAAATGTCCAAATGTTTTGCATTTTCTACAAAAAGACTTACAGTTTTTTTTTTCTCTGTATGTCCCCCTCCCTGCATCTGCATAGGCCACACCATCATTTGTTACAGTCTTTTACTAAATTAATTTAATCCCCAGAGAAATAAAATGCTTTGGGTTGGCCCTAACACCTAATAAATCCTCTCTTACCATTCATCATTACTGTATTTAAAACATTTTGAATTTTCCCATCCTTAACATCCATTGTTACACAAACTTCCCAACCCATCCATACACTTTTTCATCACATATTTTTTAACTTCATGTACTTTAATACATTGTGAAAGAAAAATTTGTTTTAACTCATGCACATCCATATCTGAAGTCCTAAATTGCACTTTTATTTTCCTTTTAGTAGTCCCAGGCTCTGAAATAAATTGTCTTTCCATGGTCTCAGTCATACGTTTTTCCAGCAAGTTAAAGCTTCCAAATATCTCTTCATAAAATGTTCAGCTCCCAAATGAATTAATACTCTTATGTCTTTAATGTTAAACTCTATCTGCAAAATAATACTATCCATAATGTTTTAACTGTTCACACTACCATCACTTTTACTTTTTATTCTCACCACTGGTCATCGTCTCTGTGGCTGTTGAGAAACTGTTTAACTCCTCTCAGTAACTTATTCCATCTTTCCTTGCCTTCCTGCATCTGTATAACTTCTTCTTTCTTGTAACAAAAAAACACTGGTGCAGAGGTAAACCCTGAAAACTGGCTAGTCCACCAGCCAAGAATACCTCCATTGTTTTCCCTTCAGCAGCTGTTGTTTATGTTTCCAATCTCTCAGATCCTTCCTCATGTTAAACTCTCTCTACCTTGCCACTCAATCTTGCTTCTTCTCCTTCCTTTTCGTCTGGCTGGTTCATCAAATCTATCAGCACATGTGTCTCCAGTCCTCCATTTTCCAGCTCTGTAACAGCTATTTCATCTCATTAGTCATCCTTCAGTAAGATTTTTTCCTGATCCTCGCTCTCTTGCTGTACTGCACTGTTCTCGAGCTTGGAATTTCCCAGAACTGAAGTAGCAGCCCTCCAGTGCCACGTAGCAGCTTTAGAGAGTGCTTCACTCCTTCTTAACCAAAAAGAAAGGGTCCTTTATTATATAATTATATATATATATATACACATATGCATATTTACAAAAAGTGACACTAAATTTACATTCCTCCATCATTTACACCTTTTTGCTTCATATTAATATAGATCCCCACTCTTTTTTCCACAACTCGTTAAGTTTTTTAGTAACTTTTTTCTTTAAATACTTGCCAATTTTGTGATGGTTTAATAAAGATGTTTCTTCTGGTAAAAAAGGCAGGAATTTAGTCATTCATGTAAGTTGTTTAGGTTATATGGTATATAGCAATATATGTGAGGTATAATGTTTGTTATATTAATTATAGTTAAATTTATTTTTATGTGAATGTAAAGTTGCCTATGTCACAAGTGATAATTTAATAAAGGTGTTTGGAAAAAAATAAATACTTGTCAATTTTGAAATCATCAGGATTATTGTTTCTATTTTTATGGAAAAATAAATACTTGTCAATTTTGGAATCATCAGGATTATTGTTTCTATTTTTATTAAGATCCTCATCTAATTTTTTTTAAATATTAAATATTCCTCTACGTCTGAAGTAAGCTTATTAGTGTGAGGACTTAAGATATTGATTTATGCCTTTTTGCTTAACATCTTACTTCTACTAGCTAATTTATGTAGATTTTATGAAGTCATCACATAACTGCAATTTTATTTTTTCTAAAGCTATCTCAACTTTACGCATTAAAACTCATATTTTGCCATTATTCTTTCATGACTTCAGCATTATCTAATTTCTTTGTTTGTTGTTCAAACCACTTTGTGCATTTCAACTTGTATTTCTAACAACTCTTTATCCCACTCTTTTATTTTATTACTAGCCCATCTTCCCATTCTATCTTTAATATTCATTTTTAAGGAGTCCCATAATATGACTTTAATAACTTTGCCCATTATCATTCAAAGATAAAAAATTCTCAATTTATTCCTTAAGGTAACGCTTAAATTCTTTTAATTTCATCATATATACTGGGATTCTATAAATAATCAGAAATGTACTTATATCCATTAATATATTAATACTTAGTGAAGTATGATCAGATAAAGGACAAGGAATAGATTTAAAATAATTCACTTTATTAAGTAGATCTGTAAATGCATACATCCTATCATTTCTAGTTTGTGTCTTATGAGCATAAGAATAATGAGTGAAGAACAATGTCTTAACTTCTGCTTTTACTATTAAATCACTTAAATTACTATTATTACTAATTGATCTGTTTAGTGCTTTAGCTGATGCCAGAATTTTAGTTTTCTACTGTTTACGTGTGTCTTCTATGCTAGATATGTAGTTAAAATCCCCTGCTAAAATTAAACTACCCTTCCAATGACTTTGTAGTAAGTTTAACTGATCTTTAGCCACTCTTGCACCTATTCCAGGGATCCAGTAAAATTAGCTAGTGTATAGAGTTTGCCATTATATTAAATTATTACAAATCTATACATTCCTTTGGGATTCTATGACCTTAGGCATTACAGTAAATTAACTCCAGAATATAGCAGTTCTTCTACTCTGTTTGTTAAAAGAAACAGATGGTAACATTTTATAACCTAAATTATTTAAATATTGTATATCTTTATCAAGTGAGTCTCTTGCAAGAATATAATGTCTCCTCTATTTAATTTTTAGATATCTTATGAATTATTTATTTTTGTTGGCATTATTTAAAACATTTACATTAATGCATACTAGATTAAAACTATCCATACTGTGTATTTAAAAAGATTTCTTTTAAAAGATAATATGACACATTTATCCACCATATTAATTTAATTGTATACAAGACTCTAATGATTTCCTCCAACAGTATTTTAGCATTCCACAGTTTTTGACTTCTTCCTTTCTACAAACTAAACTACCAAAACTCAAAAATAACAAAAACAGAAACAGATATACAACTCTAACTGTATATATTACTAATAAAACACAACCAAAGTTGCAAGTTTGCCCTGAACAGACAAACTACTATACTATCTCTCTACCTAACAATACATAGAAGCCTCAAAAAACTAGCCAAAAGCTACCATGACTTACAAATAATTAATATAATATTACATATTTCCTTTATATTTTGCCATTTAAAACTATTCACCCTTACTTCTTAAAATTTAATAATCCTATTCTGTTAATCATAAATATTAAATAATCCAACAAATAGTCCTGTAGCAGTCACAAAAAATGTCACACTATGTGTCTTTTTTATCACAATAAATGCTCTTACCTCTTATAGGTTCAGAGGTAGGTACTAGGCTATTGGCTCTAGGGCCTATATAAGCCTAGCCAAAAAGGTACCCTGGCTTTTGCCACCCAAGAAAATTATTTTCCTGTGCCTCTGTCGAGCAGAGCCACAGAAGTGATCCCTGGGGTGAATTTCTTATCTCCCATCCAATCATCAAGATTTTTCTTGAAGAGTGCTAATGAGGAGTTTTGTTATATATAGATAGGTAGTTTGTTCCAGAATATGGGAAGTCTCTGGGATAGGAATCTATCCCTCCAGCGTGTTCTGTTTATTGTGGTGACAAGGTTTAGGTCCCTAGAGCATGTAGCTTGGAGGGATTGGGATTTCTTTAAGTGAAGCATGTCTTGTACCTTGATTCCTAAAGCCACAATCACCGTGTCCCATATTTCATACCTGTCCATCCCTTTCTCTTCCTTACTCTGCATATGAACAACATATTTCTTTTTTCCTGTTTCTTTTATCTTCCTACTCTATCTATTTTTCCTTCTCTCCTTTCCCTTAATGCTTCTGCAAAAGTTTTCTTATGTATAGCCTTCACCTCTTCCTTTTGAATCTTGTCCATAATTTTACCACAAGATTATTTTCCAGTCTCTGGCTTGTTTTGTTCAATCAAATTCATCAATAAATCATCCCGCCATCCTCCTGCCTGGAGGGTTGTAATGAGAAAATCCTCTTGTGACCATTCCTCTCTTTGTGCACTCCCAAACAAATTTCTTTGAAATAGACACAACCCAAAGACAAAAAAAAAAACAAATGAATAAATCCACAACTTGGAGAAATGTGTATTTTAAAGAATAAATTACTGCATTTATATTTTAAAATGTAATACACTGTTACCTTTAGGCTTGAATTCTGAAGTGAACTGGAAGTATTTATTGTTTAATTGATTAATTGTTTGTTGATTGAAATGATTATAAAAGTCATTTAACATTTGATGAATTTGTATTACTCCTGAAAGGCTGTTTGCTGAAGTACTAGAGTGTTTTATTTAATAATTTCATTTTCTGTGGCCAGTTGTGGATTTATTTAAATTTCTTTGAAATAACTCCTCTGTATCCTCCACTGTTTTATCTGTGATCTTTTTTTTATCAAACATCTATGGAGTTGGCATTCACCTCACCTCCTGTCTCACTGATTGTAATGTCTTGCACTATCCTTCCAGCTGCCTCTGCTCTGGGAAAAAAACATGCACATGCACTCATCAGACATACGAACTATGAGAGCTGTAATGAGTAGGGGAAGTTCCCAAGTGTCCAGGCCAAATTTCTCCTAGTCAGTATGAATATCACACCACAAAAAACAAAGCTGAAGTGGGTAAATCCAAGCTGGATACAAGTAAGAGAACTTAGAACAAAAAAAAAAAACGGTTCAAGGAACCACACAGAACACATTTATTAAAGACAACAAGCCAGCAGATTCTCTATACCTACATGCACTAACATGGCTAAAATGTCGTAAATGAGCATTGGTAAATTCTTAGAAGTACTGAAGAGTTGCATGAACATATAGGAAACAGACCTGAATTTAGTTATAAAAAGGGAATGAATTTAAAGCAAAAGCTATGTTACAAGTAATTAGATTAAATTAATGTAAGACAAATAAGTAAACGAAAATTGACTTTTTCTTGTAATAATTGTAGTTTTTGCAAATTTATACATAGAAATAACACATTTGTACATCCAGTTATGAAACATACTTATAACATTTCTGCATATTCAGACTATAATTTTATGAATTTGGAATACATTGCCTTATGTAATAACTATCCTGCTTTCTGCATTGGTAATTTTAATTATAAGTGCTGACAGACCCTTTCCCACATCTTCCTGTAGTGTCATAACAAATCACCACAATCAAGGAGCTGTTAATTGACCCCTCTTGCTTCTACTTCAAATAACTTTTAACAGATAAACTACTTTGCTATTCACCAGTGTCTGCAGTAAGAAGATATATGTTTTGTCTTTAAAGTTGGAAAATATGCTGTATTCATTTAAAATATTTTCCTTACAACATAGTACAAAACAAAATAAGTCCAACCTTCTCTTCTGGAATCAGGGTTAATAGTATTTTCTTTCTTTCTACTGAAGCAAAAATGTTTTTATGTATGACACTTTCCCACCTCTGTTGAATTGGTACCTGCCATTGACTTGTAATTCCAACACCTCATCCGAATAACAATCACTGAGTATGACAAATGAGTAGTTTTTTAAGTTTAAAAGTAACAGTCCCCAAAGAACTGAGAGTAATTCCACAGATCAAGAAAAGTAATAAAAAAAAAACAAAATAAGGGAAGGCAAAGAGCTCTTTGCCTTACATTATTTTATATTTTGTTAGTTTTTTAAGTTGTAAACATTGCCAGGATTTGTAAGATTATGACATTCACTGATTTTCATAGGGAAATGGTATTTCAATTTTAACAGTGAATTATGAGTGAGTTGTTACCATGTGTAATACACTTTACTGGTATGTTTTTTGTCACATGTCCTATGTGCCCCACCAGCTAATTACTGTTCTCTTACTGTGACCTGGCAAGAAAAGGAGCCCAGAGTTCACAGGTGAGTACTGCACTCCTGAACAGTGCTAAATGGCATGATACAGTCCAAAACTATTCAGATATGTAATAGGGGTAGCATAGTGCCAATACACAGAGGAAAGGACAGCATAGCAAAATAGAGACAATGAGCTATGGGAAAGAGAAATGCTAGGCTCACTTAGTGGATGAACAGCACTCCTAAAGAGTGCATGACAAATATGGCAGGCATCACCACCAAGGCAGGCTAATTTGACACAGTTCATGGTCAATCACATGTGCAATGAAGCGGCATGTACCTGCCACCCCAGATTGTCTACTGAGGGTCAGCACAACAAAAAGCCAATCCAGTCCATCACAGAAATGGTGACAAAAGGGAAGATAAGAAGACAAGAAAGTGGAGAATAGCAAGTAGAAAAAAATCAACAAAGGTAACCATGAGGTAAGACATGTGGGGGAAGGGCAGTTTTGGGGAGATTAGATAGTCCCATTTTCAATATATGGGGCACGTACACAAGAATGATTGTAGAAAGGATACAGGGAAATGTGAACGTAGCAGAGGCAGACAAACAAACATAAAATGAATACACAAAAAGGAGAAAGGAAGGTACTGCAGTAAACAAATGCTGAAATTAGAACAGATCAATTAACATTAACCACCTGTGAAATGAGAGGGAATTGGGAACTAAATCTTCTATTTAAGGGGTAAAATACAATATTTCAAGGCTTTACTGGAAAAGCTCACCCAGACTCTGCCACAACTTGCTGTGAGGGAAAGGCTAGTTTGTTTTTGTTTTCTCATATGTTATATTGTTCCTTTACTTTCTGCTGTGTTTTATATTGTGATTTATTTCTTTATAGTGTTGTCCTTGTATTCTGCTAGAATTCTACTTTTAATTGCATATTTAAACTAGGAAATAGCTCATAGTTGTGTCTCTTGTGAGTCACACAGAATTTTTTTCTCTGTCCTCCAACCCCAGTGCTGCTCTATTTTTAAACTCAACTGTTTTCTAGTTGCCTTTTCCTGATGTTAATTTGACCACATGTCACCTTCCCTCTCCTCTTTTGTTGGCTATTGTGAGTAAGCACAAAATTATCATTTTACAAAATCACTTCCCTTCAATTATTTAAATTTATTGGCCATCCCACTGTATTCCATAGAACCAGAATACAAATTACCAACCCCCCTTCCAATCTATCTTGCTCTTTTAAAATTAGTGGCTCCCTACTTAGATAGGTAAAGCTTAGTTACCCTCTCTTTCATATCTAACTGCTTAGTGCACGCTGCAGCTCTTAGGATGTTAACCCATTTTCCATCTTACCTTTAAAATCTGCAGTATCTGCTCCAAGACCACCAGATATTGGAGAGCCCACATTCTGCCACTCAGTAGTCATCTTGGGATTAGTGCTTCTGTTTTCCTTCTGGTGGGAGAAGGAGCACAGGGACATTATTTTCTAGAGGCTGCTGATCACCAGAATGCCTAATAACTACTTCAAAGGTTCCAGCTTGGAATTTGTGCTTACATTTTGCTCCTATTGACAGAAGGAGCAGAGTGCATTGATTCATAACTGTTTCTGGTTGGGCAGTGAGTGTCTGTGTTAAATCTTCCTAACTGGTCTGGTTGCTATTTAAGGCATCTACCAGGAAAATGCTACAACAAGCCTATAGACCCTTGCATAATCTGGGACAAAACTGTGGATCATCAAAAAGTCTGTGACCTGCTTCTCCATCTTGGGATTTGTGTTTTCCTTCTGGTGAGAGAAGAAGCAAAGGAGCACTGTGTCCCAGCAGCATGAAGCTATGGTGAGACCAGCACTAGTAGTAGTCATTCACGTGACTCTCCTCTTGTCATCATTCTTGACAAGCTAAGTTTTTCTTTCCAGTAACTACTGATTAATTTGCTTCTAACTTCAGAAAATGTGCCTAAATACTTCATCCATAAATCATCAAGGTTTACTTATTAGTTTCCCCTCAAGTGTTTGGCAGTGCTCTCTAAAGACATAGACACCTTGAGTTGACATTTTTCCTGTAAAAGCACCACTGAAATTTCACCAGTGCCTAGTTGCACACAGGGCAACTAGTTTGAGGTAACAAGCACTGCCCTCAGAGTTGCAAACCAGACACTCCTTACATTGCTTTATATTTTCACTCCAACTGTCTAATCAATAAAGAGGGTCTTTTGCTATGGATATGACCTTTCCCACTGTCTCCATTGGCAGTTTTCTTGATATGGACATCGTGAAATGTAGACATTGCCTCATGTTTACTGACAGCCGATTAATTCTCAAACAAACTGATATGGTATGTAAGAGATACAATGTCACTGGAGTCAAAGCTCTCACATAAAAGCACTCCTAATGTCAATAAGGTTGTCAGTAGTACACCCACTGCATCCATCACACAAAATTCAAAGCAGACACATAGACCCACATATGCTGAGGCACTTAAATGTATCCTTCTGAAACCCCAAACACCTCCTAGATGAAGAATATAACAAACACCCTCAGCAGCTTCAAATGCACTCTTTCAAAACAACAGCCACATCAGCACATACAGTCACATCAAATGGAGCCTCGCCTTCTAAGCCCTTAAGGCAAGCTACCACGCAATCCAACATTTTGGATATTATTGACTCCATTGTAAGACACACTGATGTCCCTCTCACTAGGCCGAGTAAGGAGAAAGTCATTTGCTCATCAGGGGCTAGGGTCCACCATATTACATACGCCATCAGGTCATTATACCACAAGTACCAGTACGACTCAGTCATAGTCCCATGTGGGTGTAAACGACCTGAAATGTACTTCTTAGACTATATGAAGACAAACAACATGGACCTCTCAGAATATGTGCCCCAGGCTGGTATAAGCCTAGCACTGAGAAGCATTTTACCTTCTGCAAGGATGATGCCACAATATGAACAAAAGATAACCAACTTTAATAATTGCCTTAGTTTCTGGTGTCAATCTAAGGGGGTGAAATATTTCTCACCATGGAATGAGATGGTCAGCAGACCACACTGCTTTGCCAGGGGTAGTTTGCACCTCTCTCCTCCGGGCGTTTGAATATTAGCTAAAAGATTGTCATCCCCCATAGTGCCTTTTTTAGGCAATGCCAAACTGAAAGTACTTCTGACATAGCAAATTAAAACCAAGAAAATCTAAAGGTGCTACTGCTCAGCGCTAGGAGTCTAAACAAAAAAACTTTTCACCCTAGAGAATGCTGACATCTGTGCAGTCTCTTGAACATGGTTTAAAGCTGTGGGAAGCACACCAACAGTGCAAGGCCAGCTACTACACAGAAAGGGGCTAAAGGTGGAGGTGTCTCAATATGCATCAAAAATAAAAATACCTCAAGGCTAGTCAAACAGGACAATGTACTTGAGCTTCTCCATGTTCAAATTACTATAGGCAAAACCCCATACCACTTCCTTGCAAGCTATAAGTCCCCCATCTATGACCCAGGAAACCCATAACATGTATTTAAACTTATTGGAAACATTCACCATCCAACTCAATACCATATTTATGGGTGACTTTAATTACCCCACTATTAACTGGGAATCATATACAACACCAAACGTACAGGCACAGATATTCATGGATTTTGTAAACATAAACTCCCTGTTCCAGATTGTCAGTACAACAACCAGGGGTGCAACCATACTGGCACTGATCCTAGCTAATAAGGGAGAGTGCTACCCCATAGTGTAATATATTCTCTGTTAAGGTCATACCACAGAATGGTCTTCTTTGAAGCAAAAGCAAAGACTGGATAACCCTGGAATATTTAGAAACTAATCTAAAGCTAACTTCCTACTATTAAATGATAACCTGGCAAAACTTCAAGTCCCCATAAACCCTGAGAACAGCACTGCATATTCAGAACTGTTCACAGTAACCCTGTACAAGCATATTAATAGCTGCAGAGTGGCAGTTATGCCCACCAGGAAGAAGTACAGAACTAACTCAAAAAACAAGACACCCTGGGTGAATCACAAAATCAATAGGCCATATAACAGGAGAAAGAAAATCATGGAAAAACTTAGGAGGTGCAGCACGCAGCAGGATAAAAACACTCTCATCAAACTAAACAAACAACCTTGAGGACAAATAAAATCTACAAAAACCAAATTTGAAGTAAATTTGACCTCCCAGGCCAAAGACAACTATGAAGCATTCCTTTTCTATGTCCACAACCTCAAAGGCAATAGACAGTTGTGGGCAGACCTCATTGTTAATGGAGTTACTTATACTAAACCAGTGGTAAAGGTCCGAATGGAGAGATGATAAGTCAACAAGCAAAGAGTATTGCTGAAATTGAATTTATTCTCAAGTCTTGGTAAATACCTTCATGAAGTGGACCCTGTTTTTCACAAAAATCTCACTAAGACAGCACTGATATATAGACTGTATTTTATATAGCATATATCATGGAAAGAAGTAGGTCAAAAATTAAAAAAGATAGCTGGGTGCACAAGACCCACGATAATAAAGTGCCCAATCGTAGTAGGTGCACTGGTGCCAGGACTGGAAAAATGAGAGTGTAGAATCCTCAAAATATGGAAACATTCCTACAATGGGGCCAGGCCAGGCCCAGGGGGAGGATGCCCCCCCCCCCCTGTTGTAGAAGGAAGTAGTAGTCCAGAAAAATCACAAAAACTGATAGGCAAAAGAAGAGCCATAAAGAAACTAGAGTGGACTATTGAGGATAAGAAAGACATTATGTATTGTTACTATTATGCCAAAAGCCTGGAATTTCCAAACACAAGATATACAAAAAGATTAAGAGAGAAATTAGAGGAAAGAAAAATATTTCCACGAGAAAAAAAAAACGTCAGAAGCTTCAAATAAAAAAATTGTGTTAAATAAAACACTAGATTTGTGAAAAGCATTATATAGCTCAAGAAATATTGATTTTTTGGAAAAAGAGGCATCTGAGGAAGTCCAAAAATATAAACAACAATATCTAGAGATTTTTGAAAAGTATAAAAAAGAAATATGGACATCGGAAAGAAAGAGAGATTTGATATGGTGCAGTATTTATGCAATGTTAAAAGCCAAATTAATCAATACAAAAAAGGCAGCCCCAAAGATATTTGAAGAGAAATGCAGGCAAAGGCATCCAGATATGGAAATTTTCACAATAAAAAAATAATATCACAAAGAGGGAATGTAGAAAAGAAGATTAGTAAAGTAGAAGTTAAAAAATAGAAGCTGAAGTTATGGAATGCCTGCAAAGTGAAGGATTTGGTGTAGAAGGTCTAACACAGGTTACATCACAGCATGATGGAACAAGTCCCCAAAGTAAGCAGAAACAGGAAGATCAGAAGAAGAAATATGGACATTGGAAAGAAAAAGAGATTTAATATGGTGTAGTATTTAAGCAAAGGAGAAAGCAAAATTAATCAATACAAAAAGAGCAACTCCAAAGATATTTGAAGAGAAATACAGGCAAAGGAATCCAGACATGGAAAACTTTACAATAAAAAAAATAAGAAGACAAAGAGGAAAAATAGAAAATATTATTTATTTATTTATTTTATTTATTTTATTTTATTTTATATTTGTTAACCGGGAAAGTCCGACTGGACACATATCCATTTTCAGCGGAGGCCCGGGGAGAAAAGCTCCAGTAGCATGTCATAAAGAAATTACACAAGAATATCATACAGAGATATAGGTTCCATAGAAACATAAATTAAAGAAATAGAAACTGATGTTATGGAGTACCTGCAAAATGAAGCAGTCAGTGTAGAAAACCTAACTCAGAAAGCACCACAGCAGGATAGAGCAATAGACATCCAAATTAAAGAGAAACCAGTAGAACAGGAAGTGATTGGTCAGTTGCCATATGAAGATATTTTGGAGCCTGCTTTAGGAAACCAGTATAAATGTTCACTTGAAGCTGGACAGCAAGAGAAGGAACAGGAAATTGTGGCAAGTCTGATGCAGTCAATGTTGAGGAGTGATAGACTGGTGAGTTCCCATATGACAGAGCAATGGATGACACAGGATGAAACTGAAGAGAATGTGTCACAGGAAGATGCTACAGAACTTTCTATACAATGCCCACAGAAAATGAAGAACAAAAAATAATCCCTCAGTTTAGAAGAAAATGAGCTAAGATAAAAATTGCTTGATTTCATACAGATAGATAGACATAATAAGATCAATGAAAGAAATAGACTGCAGAACGTCAATAAAACTCCAAAAGTTAGAAGTTTGATAAAACAAATGAATGCATTAATTAAGTCTGTCCATAGAGATCCATGTGATATAACAGAAGTAAACAGGATATATTACTGTGCAGCTAAATTAATAACAGATAAAATTCTACCACAAGAACACAGGGTAGTAAGGGAAAGGAAGGGAGAAATCGAATACCATCATGGAAGTATCGAATAGAGAAAACTATAAAGCAATTAAGATTAGAAGTATTATTGTTGGAAGAGTATAGAAGAGGGAACAGATAAACACAAATTCTCAGAAAGATAGGTGTGATAAAAGCAATGCACAATATTATAATGAATCAGGATTTATCATGCACTATCACAAATAATAAACTAAAAATATCAGCACAGGCAGAAAAACTTAGAAGATACACAGATAAATATAAATGAAAAGTACAAAATAAGTAATTTATTGATGACCCAAAAAAGTTTTATAGAGAATTGGGAAACGAGGTAAAAGAAATTGAAAGATCACCAGAAAAGAAGAAATAGATACATTTTGGAGAAGTATCTTTGAAGATCCTGGGGAACATAACATGGATGCAAAATCGATAGAAGAAGTAAAAGAAAGAATAAGAAGTTTAAAGATACAGGATATGAAATGGGATAAAGTAACAGCCAGAGAGATTGAACCAAAGTTAAGAAAAGCCTCTAATTAGAAAACTCCAGACCCAGATGCAGTACCTAACTTCTGGTTAAAAGTATCAACATCTTTGCACGAAGATTTAAGCATGAGGAAGATCTATTTATATGCGGACCCTGAACAGACACCAACTTCACTAACAACAGGAAAAACAATGGTTCTACTTAAGAGTGAACCTGCAAGCTACCCTAAAAATTATAGACCAATAACTTGCCTTCCAACAATGTATAAACTATACACTGGAAATTATGTCAACAGAGTTTATAGTCATTTAGAAGAAAACTCAATTATGGCAATAGAACAGAAGATCAATAAAAGAAAGGCATATGGAACAAAGGACCATTTGTTTTTAAATAAAGTCATAGTGGAGAACTGTAAAAGGGGAAAGAATCTAAGTACGGCATGGATTGACTACAAAAAATCATTTGACAGTATCACACATTTATGGATTAAAGAGTGCTTAAAAATGTATAAGATGCACCCTACACTGATAAATTACATCACAGCGACCATGATAAAGGACAAATTATTATTCAAGGGATAAAAATCCAAGGGGGAATATTTCAGGGTGACTCTCTATCACCGTTGCTCTTTTGCCTTGCCCTTAACCCATTAAGCTGTCTGCTTAACAGATTAGGTCATGGCTATAATTTGGCTCCCAGAAAGCAGCAAAGTGTAAAGACTTCTCATCTTCTCTTTGTCAGTGATTTAAAACTGTATAGCTCGTCAGATAAAAAACTGAAAGTGCAACTGCAAGTAGTCAAAACTTTTTTAGATTATATAAGAATGTCATTCTGTCTTGATAAATGTGGAAAAGCAACCTTTAAAGTTGCAGCACCAAGAAAACGTTCGTTTCGGACAATAATGTGTTATAAAAGAACTTGATCAAGAGGCATTGTATAAATATTTGGGAATTGATGAAGGATCAACAATAAAACATGAAAAAATGTTAATAAAACTTAGTAAAGAATATTTTAGAAGACTTAAATTAATCCTGAAAACAGCATTGACATCTAGGAATAAAATTCAGACTATAAACCAATTTGCTCTTCCTGTCCCAACTTATAGTTTCAGAGTGACTGACTGGCCCCAAAAGGTGTTGAATAGATTTGACAGGAAAACAAGAAGGATGTTTCATGCTCATCAAGTGATTTATAAAAATCAGTGCCTACCCAAGATTATATATTCCCTGTACCGAAGGAGGTATGGGCCTACTTGAAATTAATTACATGTAGAGATCTGCAACTTTGGGGATACATAAACATCTGCTGACCTCACAAGAGCCGAATATAGTGAAAGTTTTGAAACATGAGTAGAATAAATCTAAGTTGACTTCCCTTTTTAGTCTAGCAGAAGCATATCAGCATCAAGCAGGAATGGAAATCAAAGCAGAAGTAGATAAAAATCAGGCAGCAACTGAATGTGCCAAAAAACAAAAGAAAGAATATAAGGTGAAGGACCAGATGAGAAGGCAAGAAATGTGGAAAAAGCATAACTATAGTTGCAAGTATAGAAAACTCTTGGAAGAACTTCATATTGATCAGGATCAAACTCAGGAATGGTTAAGGAGAGGCAAATTCAAACCAAAAGATGAAAGGTTAATATTGGTGGCCCAAGATAGTGGGCTACATACACAGTGGTTTACAAAGTCCATTGAACATGTGGGAGAAACAGACAAATGGAGTTTTGTAAAACAGAGCTGGAAACAGTTGCACACCTTGTTGCTGGTTATGATATACTAATGGCAGAAGGACGGTATACTGAAAGGCATAATAATGTGACAAGACTGTTGCACTGTAGATTGTGCAAACATTAATAATATTGAAATGGCTGAAGAACACTGGAAACATGAGACACAAAGCATCATAGAAAATGATGAAGTCTATATCACATGGGATCACCCATTACTAACAGTTAAAAAGATAGGTACTAGAAAACCGGATATAGTGGTCCATGAAAAGAAGGCAAAAGTAGAATTGATCATTGAAATCACTACAACCATTGACTGCAATGTCTTGTGTACAGAGAGACACAAAGTCATAAAATATCAGGATTTTTAGGCAGAAACAAGAGCAATGTGGAAGAAAGATACCCAGACAGTTCCAGTAGTAATAGGAGCAATGGGTCTTATAAAAAAGAATATACAGTCCTATTTAGATATCTTACCAATACATGTAACTCCATATGAATTGCAGAAGAAGTCATTACTGGACACATTACGGGTGTTACAAAGAGCACTTCCGGCTGACATCAAAGACTGAAACAATACTAATTTCATAAACTTTAATTATATTTTAACTTAGGAATGGGGTCCATTCCCGTTATGGTATTAGAAACCCAAAAGATTCTGAGAAATTAAAAAAGAGAGAATACAGAAGATATAGCAAACTTACTGGCTGACAAATTCAACTCCAGCTGTACCCCTCTCTCACCCTCAACCTTCCCTCAGGAAATAACATCAAATATAACTCCCCCTGCTATCATTAGAGAACAGGTCCTTAATGCTCCTTCTAAGGCCAAGAACACTGCATCAATGGGCCCAGACAATAGCACAGGATGCCTTCTAAATAACATGAAATATGACCTCTCAGGGTCCTTGGAATTGCTATTTAACTGTAGTCTCCAAACAGGCTTCACACCTCATGGATGGAAAACAGCAACAGTCATCCCTCTGCACAAATGTGGGCCATCTATAGACTCTAGAGACTATAGACCCATAAGTCTCACTAGTCTCATATGCAAAGCCATGGACATAATTATTATGGACATGATCAATAATGACATAGGACACCTCCAGACACTGGACCCAACCCAAGTTGGTTTCTTCCTGCCTACTCAGCTTTGTGGACTTCTTTGAGAAGGCTACCAAAGCAATGGATGAGGGCAAAATGGTTCACACTCCCTACCTTGACCTAGCCAAGGATTTGCCACAATACCCACTCAGGTATTGTTGACAAACTCAAGAGGTTAGGTACAAACCCTTATGTCACCCAGTGGATAGCCAGTTGGCTCACAGACAGGACCCAGGAAGTTAAAATGGGGGAGTCCAGCTCTACAAAGAGGCCAGTCACAAGGGGCGTCCTTCAGGGATCTGTCCTGGCACTGTTCCTTTTTGGCATTTGTTTCTCTGAAGTTAAGCCCAATGTCAGTGGCCTCTGGTTGACTAAATTTGAAGATGATTGTAAATTAGGAGCTGTCATTGAATTCCTCACTGACACAAATGTTCTCCAGGAAGGGCTGACACAGACAAACAACTTGTGTCAGAGCCATGGACTAAAACTAAATGCCAGGAAATGCATAATAGTATACTTCAGGAAGTCATCCACCCCTGGAAACTATCCTACTGACAACACACTCCTAAGAGCTGACCCAGTAGTCAGAGACTTGGGGGTGCACATAGACAGTAATCTACCCTTTGACCATCATGCATCTACAGTAATGAGGAAATCATTCTGTGTTGTGCAACTTATAAACAAAGGTATGGCATCTAGGTCCACGGAAGTCATTATTCCACTGTATTTAGTATTCATTAGACCTGTCATTGAGCACAATTTGTCCTTTGGTATGTACCTAACCAGGCATATCTAACAACTGGAATGTCCACAGAGGTTCCTTACTAAAAGAATACAGGGCATAAGTAACATATCTTATGCAGACTGCCTCAAGGTCTCATCCTTGTATTATGTCTCCTACGGGCTTTTGAGTGGAGATCTATGCCTGTCATACAAGGCATTTTCAGACCCCATTCTGACGGATCCATGGTATATTTGTAAAACAAATGGTACCAAAATTATGCATTCTAATGACTCAAACCTTGCCTGTGATATAAATAAGACCTGCTGGAGAGACAGGTATGTATCCCAGAGACTACCCCTTCTCTAGAACTGGCTCCCTATCCATATGAAGCAGAGTTCCTCCTCAGCACAATTCAAGTGTAACTTGGACAACTGGATGAGGAACAGGAAATGTATCCCTGTTATGGCACCTAAGCCTCTAATGGACACAGTCAGCCTGTAAATGATTCATCTCCCTGGCCCCTGCTTGTAAATATTTAATTTCCGAAGCCTCTGCTTACACTTATCATGGGTACCAGAACTTGTCAGAGAATTGGGATGCATGGCTAGGCTTAAAAACAGCCTTGTGGTAAACACTTATGAAACTATGAGATGCAGACACAGATAGGCAGGAGTGGTGTAAAAACATAAAAGATGGGAGTGACAGTTTATGGACCAGTCAGAGAATGGATAGTTGTGAAGTGGGAGGGGTGGACAACAAAAAGCATATGAGGAGTGAAACAATACAGGGGGAGACATCTGGATGGCAGACAGGCCAGGAGTCATGGATGGATGGCAGGCTGGCCAGAAGGCAACATCAGTCACCTCTGTGGTTAATGTCATGGGAAGTCTGCACCTTTTGTTTCCCAGTGGTTGGGGAATACCAGTCAAACAATCCAACAAACCACGCCAGGAGGCATTTCATGATGCTGAGCTGAGCAACAAGTTGTCAGCACATCTTGGTAGACTCATTCCTCCACAAGTGATGCTAGAAAATGATGGCAGACTGTTCCAGGTCACTGTCAGGAGAGGAGCCTATGTTCTATCCAGAGAACTGGCTATGGAGGTCACCAATTCCAGTTCACCTTTAGAAGAATGACCACCATACCCCTGCTGAGAGGCAAGCATGGCAATCACTTAAGTCCCAGTGCCACAGGCATCAGCCAAGGCAGCCTGAGGCAACCACTACCACTCCACAAGGAAGCAAGTGACCATAGGTGGATGTCCTCCACTACATGCCTGACTCACCTACTGACAGAGGAGTGTAGCACACAGATATATAAGGCTTGCCAAAGGCCACCAAAAGAAGAAAATTGATTGGAAAAGTTACCCACCCAGGAGATTAAAATTTTACTTCAGGCCCTGTGCATCTGTAACATGAACATTCTGAGTGAAAGTGCAGGAGACAAGATGTCTCAGGACCACAAGTAGCAGGGAGTGTTGTAGAACATGCATGCTGTGACTGGCCATAATAGGTGTATGTTTTTTTTAAGAGCTTTTGATAGGAGAAGTAGAATGGAAGTTATTTTGTAATTTGACAGTCTTATACTACTACCACCTTTACAAGCTGAAATGGGTCTACTACAAGTGCGCATACTTGCTCACTGCTCCGTGCTGTAATTGGCAAGTGCTCAAACTCCCACTTGCCTGATCCTAGTGACTTATGCAGCCCTCCCTGAACCTAACCCTACTGAACTACACTGCCCTACCAAAATCCTCACTCTAACCTTTAAACTCCTACCTGGTCCTTAATCTTCACCATATCGCTCCCCTTCCTAACCCAAAATCCCTGATCACTCGCTAAACCTAAAGTCACTGATCACTCCCTAATCAAAATATTCCACTACTGCTCCCTAACCCTAAACTCCACTCCCACTCCAGAAATCAAAAACTCCCAACCCCACCATAAAACTTAAGTCCCTAACTGCTCCCCATCCCTAAACCTCTCTCCTGATATCTAAACCTAAACCTCCTCCTTCCCTAAACATAAATTCCTCTTCTGATCACTGCCTAAAACCTTAACCCGCACTCCTATGCCCTCTCATTCTGTCCCTACAACTGTTGCACAAACCCTGCCTGAACTCAAATACTATGTATGTTGTGAGGTACAGCAGCTCCCCACCCCTCCCCTCATGGCTGCCGCACCTTGCCCAAATATGTATTTAAGTTTGACTGTGAGGTGCACCATGCAAACTACAAGATGCCTGAGTCCCTGACTGCGAGAGACTGCTATTTGAGCACTTGGGACTCTGGTACATTTAGTACACCCAAATGAAATGATGTCGAATTTCAGAAATTTGGAGATATTCCCAACAGAAGGATGCAATTATTAGGCATGTTACTGTGAGACCAATCTCTCAAGTTCTTAAACAAAAGCTTCACATAAGTTCATGTTAAGAGTCTTCTTAACATATACTTTGTAATAATTGTATGTCTTTTCATTTATTCCTTATTACTGGCTTAAACTGCATTAAATTGTGCATTCCAACTGAGTTCATTTATGTGTGTTGCCTTCCTCTTACACTGGATCATAACTCAAAAATTGGAAAGAAACAGTAAATAGCTGTAACTCTAGATAAGCAACAAACTGTAAATCAGAGGGATAGATATGACCATAACCATAAAGGAAAATAGTACATACTCCAGGCAATCTGTGTGTGTGTGTGTGTGTGTGTGTGTGTGTGTGTGTGTGTGTGTGTGTGTGTGCGCGTGTGCTCATATGTGCGTGCGCGCACGCGTGTGTGTGTGTGTGTGTGTGTGCGCGCGCATGTGTGTGTGTGTGTGTGTGTGTGTGCATGCATGTGTGAAAGTGCATGCATGCATGTGTGGAATAAAAAAAATTGTATCTGCTGTGAAGTAAACAAATGCAATTGCTATAAGAGTACAGTTTTCAAAACGTTCTTGTCAAAAGCTTTTTCAGCAGGTTAGAGAGCATTTCAAGCAGTCTGAATGTGTCAGTTTAAATTCCTGATGTTTCATTCATATATTACATATTTATTCAGGCAATATACTAAATTCATCATCATATAGTTCACATTGTGAATTAATTTCATTCAGTTACTATGTAGAGGTCTCCATTACTCAACCAACATTTTGCTGAGTGAATTATGTTGCAAGCCATCTACTTCAGCCATGGCTCTCAACCTTCCACTTTTTCACAGAATCTCCAGATTGTTGCCTCATATTTTTGGTCTGTTCCTCATAAAATTTGTGGTTTTCCAGATTTTTGCCTCATATTTTTGGTCCTTTCCTCATAATATTTGTGGTTTTCTGGCAAATCACTGAGGCATAAAGTCACCAAATAATGACACACATTTGACTTTATAGCCTACAGAAAATGCATGCTAACACAAAACCTTTTATTCTAGCAACTTTCTAACTTTATAAGAGCAATATTTAAAATCTGCCCTATTTTTGGCATTTTCCCCCCATTATTTTAGGCTTTGTCCAGATTTCTTGCTGTAAGGGTTTGAAAGGTATTTCTTCAGCTTTGTCCTCAGTAATATGTTAACATTAGATAGATTTTCATTTCAGATGTTTTAAAGTATACAGTTTTGGCAAGGTTTAATTGTTTGCTGCATTTATTCCCTGTTATTTTACTTTCATTCCTTAACTAAATGTTTTTCATTTTAACAATATGCATTCAGCACAACATATTGTTTGATCAGTACAAAGTAGCGCACGCACACACACACACACACACACACACACACACACACACACACACACATACACACAAACACACACACACACTTTTCTTTAAGTCATCTAGTTTGTAGTAAGAAAACAGATATGTTAGCCAAAGACAAATATTTTAATCTGCTCTTTCAGTTTTTTTTTCCCTAGAAACCAAAACGTCTGCTAGTGGCATGTGTTCTGTCAATGTTAGCTGGACTGATTTTACATGGCAGTTCTATTTTAATTAACTGCAGACCTGACTTGAAAGTCTCATATCCAGGAAACAGCAGCCTCAGTGAAGCTCTGCACTGATTTTATATCTGTGTATGTTGTGAGCCACAACTGTGCTCTGAATTCAGGGAAGGACCTGTTAAGTTCTAGCCTTGCACTACCGCATTAACAGTAGCCAACACAAAACCATATCCAATGCATTTTCACAGCTTTAAAAGCTATACTTCACTAACCTAGCACACACATAACAAAAAATATGGCAGAGTGAAGTGTCTATCAGCTTTTAAAGCCAATCATTCCACAGAGGGGTACTTCGTTTCTGACTTGTGTTTGTGTGACAGTACTGTTTTGTGGTGTAAAAAGCTGTATCTACAACGCTTTGTGCTCCAACACCTTTTTTCTGTAAGTAGTAATGCATCAGAGCAGCTAAAGCACCATATACTGTTAACAGTTATGGTTGGATATCTCTGATCATAACTCACTTATTATATATACTCAAAATGGATGCCAAATTTCATCTCTCGAGCTTCACTTCACTCCACTTTTGAGATGAATTTATTTATGTTCATATCTTGAACACATAAAGTTATTTATGAACTCTGTCATGATCATAATTCTGTATAGCACTTGCAGTCATAGAATCAAACATCCACAGTATTCATCAACTCCCTCATTCCTTGGTTGTATAACTGTGAGTACAGTAACAGTTTACACACAGCTAGAATTTTTTGTCATGTTTGCTTATGTATACAGCAGTGGTTATATTTAGTCCTCATATTATTGTTTTTCTCCATTATATGAATTCATTAATATTTTGTATTAACTTGTGCATTTACTGTTCCTACTTAAGGTTTTCTCTTGGGGTCTCAAATTTAAGGGGTTCTGCTGGCCCATTTGAGTAGGAGCAAGCACTTGCCTATGTTGCTGATGACCTGGGAGTAGTTAGTGACCCGGAAAACCAGACAGAATCTGAAACAGCTGATGTTTATGGTAGTTGAAGTCTCTGATAATCTTGTTTACCTCAGGGTATGAGTCTGCCCTGCTACAGTATTGATGTCTGGTGGACTGAGATGAGATACAGCACTATGGGACTATGCTCCAAAGGGGCAGACATTGGCCAGCTGACTATCATGCACTGCATATAGAGGTCATGCATGAATGTACATGAGTATGCCAATACATGCTAGCCCCCAAAAGAAATGTAAACACATATGGCATAAAAAGAAGAAATACAGTCAGCTGCATACCTCTCAACCTGGAAACATCAAAAATCTGTACACAAAGGCCCATGAAAAATAAGTACAAATCTGCACAATGATTAGCATAAAATTTGCATAAATACTTATGTAACCCCACCCACTCCAATGGAATTGTGGGATGCCAACTTTCAAACACCAACTGAAGAACAGACACCCAAAATATGGCCCCAGACCCTAAAGTAAATGGTAACCATTTTTTTTAAATGTGTAACAGTGATGTTCCTTGGGAAGGGAGAAGATGATGAACGTTAGTATTTTGTTTTTGTGACTTGCAGTATGTGAGTTTTGTGGTAAAATTAGGGCATTTAATGGTAGGCAATATTCTAATCTTAGCAAAAGAATATTAGAGTTTGCTAGGCCCTTGAAAAGTCATTCTCCCTTGGCCTACTGATCAGTAGTGTAGCTAGAGTTTGTGCCACCCAGGGCTATCTTTGAGTTTGCCTCCCTTCCACCCTCACAAAATCATGGTCAAATGGGGCTCCCCTGCAGCCAATTCAATGCCCCATTACTTGGTGATTTCACCCCATTTACCATAAACACTGTAATGTGCATACTGCTTTACTTCTACAATGATTATTTGGATTTCATTTAAAACTTTTATTTTACATTTTATTGCACAAACAATAATAGACATCTGCTAAACAAAGCAATACAGTCTCACAATGAAAATAGACAACATTAAAACATTTCTGCCCTTGAAACTCACGTTCATTGAAACAGCATTGAAACCCACATTCAAAGAAAATGCATCTGGCCAGTGGCGGATAAAAATTACCTTTGGGCTGTTTTCAAATTATAGGCCCCTTGCACATGAAACATACATGTGTTCTTTGATACACCTTCCTGATTGTATTAAATTATATTCCTTGTATAATACAGCACACGTATTAGACCGCATTTTAAATTTATTGTTTTGAACATTATTTCAGTAAGCAATGAAACAAAATGCATTAACCAATAATGACAAAACTGCCCAATTCAGAACATTTCCATCATAAAAGTCTACTCAAATGTCTACAATCCACCAGTATCAGTAAATATGTGCAATCTCTGCAGAAGTAAAAGTCATCTAAATAATTCCACATTAAAGAGATTTGTAACTAATGAAGTTTGCTGTTAGCAAACAACTTTATATTTCATTGTTTCATCTACAAATAAAGTGCCTGTTGCCCTTGAAGAATAAATTGCCTATGCTACATTAAAAAAATGATAAGCTACTAATATTGCAATAGGGAATGGATGGCAAACTGATAACAGGTTCATAGTAATATTGCAATAGGGAATGGATGGCAAACTGATAACAAGTTCATAGTTACTAGGCATCTCCGCCAAAGAGGACATTCTCAAGACTGTAGCATCCACCCACTTTAAAAGTACAACACAATACAATATCAGCAATCCATCTACATACTGTGGGAGTAGAACCCACAGCCTTCTGCATCAAAATCAAGCATTCTACCTCTTGTACTACTAATAACATAAACAGTCTTGGCATAAGCAGCACTAAACTTCTCTCCCCCTGAAGAACTATGCAGCACAAGAAATCTGGAAAAAGACAAAATTTATTGGGGGGGGGGACAAAGGCCCCAAACCAGGGACACATTTTAAGCATTGCTTGCATAATCTTAGAAATGTTACTAGAAAAAATGTTTTGTGTTACCATATGTTTCCTGAAAGATAGAAAGATTGAAACTTAAATGGCTATTATTTAGTGAATTCAGTTCTCACTGATTTGCCAGAAAACCACAAATTTTAAGAGGAACAGACCAAAGGTATGAGCCAAACTTTCCAGACATTCTGTAAATCTTTCGACAGTTGAGAACTATAGACTTAACACCTTGAAGTGCAAGTGGTGGTGGTATGGGTAGAGAACTTAGGCTCTTGTACCTAAGGTACAGGGTTTGAGTCTGAGTAACTCTAACCAGCTGTTATACCTAACTAGGGCATTACACACACACACACACACACACACACACACACACACACACACACACACACACACACACACACACACTCACATTTCCCTAGCCAACTACAGCCAACTACAGTGGCAATGCACACCACCCCATTAACTGCCGTTTCTCTAGCTTCAGAATCGAGCACAATACAGATTTAAGAAGCCAATGCACACCAGTTTCTCTAGCTTCAGAATTGAGGAATAGGAATAGGAAAAAGAAATACAGATTTAAGAAATCAATGACAGAAAATGTAACTGCTTCACACCTACCTAACAGAATGTAAGAGATATGACTGCCATTTAAAGCAGAGCCCAGGCAGCGAGAATGTAAGTGTAGAGCACTGTCTTTGGAAAGTAAAGCCCATGCAGCATGCACATAAACAGCTTAACAGATTTCAGCTCACATCAAAACAGCTTAAGAATGCAGTGAGTAAACAGTGCTGCCTGCAGAGTCTTTCACACATAAAGTACAAGCAACAAAAAGACCTGGTAAACAGAATTATAAGCCCCACAGCCTTTTTTTGCCTTACCTGAAGGAACCAGGGAAGAAGATGTACTGCCTGTATAACACGCAGACTGGTTTGCAGCAAGTTAAATTAAATAATGGTGCAGGCATTCTGACAGGCTGTCTGCATGTCATCGCACACACCCTGCATGTGATGATGTCATTCATTAAAAAAAAAAAACTTCAAAAAAATAAAAACTGGGGAAATTCAGAAATTAAAGGGGACACTCGGGAATTTGTGGCACCCCAATATTTTTGCCCTCAAAACTGGTATTTACTAAGGAATTTGGTACGGTTGAGAGGTACGCTGCAGTATGATGGAACCAGCCTCCCTTCACGTCTGTCCTTTGGACGGGTTGACAAGTCTCAAGCGCACAGAGTCTTTCTTCTCTGGAAAAGGAGAATCAACATTGTGAGGGATAACAATGGACTAACTCCTCTACTAAGCACAGGCCTCAAGTTAACACGGAGCATGGAGGACCAGGCAGGAACAATCAGCCAGAGCTGAGCTGACAGAAAAAAAATGTGCAGGCCCATTCCAAGCTGGCTACAACCAACTAACAATCACAAATAAACAAGTAGGCATTACTTCAAGATGACTTAATAACATTATATTTATTCGTAGAGCTCTGCTTCTCAATGTCTCAAAATAACTACAGTGAACTTGATACAAGAATGTTTACTTGAAACAATGCCTGGTATCAAACCATTTGCAGGCATGAGATTCAAACCTACATCCTACAGACCATGACTATATAATATACAAGCTCAGTGGTGCTACTCCAGGTTGTCCCTGCTGTGATTCTATAACATGGTTATTCAGCCTGAATCCATATTGTGTCATCACCTGCATCATGAAGTAACTGTTTATTTATACCCATTAATATACATTTTTGCAAGTCAGTTAAAGCCCACAGATGCACCTGTGTTTTCATTTACTTATCTGTTATTAAGGTTAGCAGATGATTGTAAACCACTCTATTCAAGGACTAGCCAACAAGACAAATATGCGACAGTATATTGCATTAGCAAACAAACATAACAGTACATGTTTGTAGAAAGTGAAGTACAAGTAAAATAAAGCAATTACAATGAAATGTATAAGATCCTTCAACTGCAAAACAAATACAACACTAATTGACAATAAAGTGCAATACTCAGCACATGTATGTAGCTTACGTATTTTAATTACCAAAATTCTCTATTGCTATTTTTATTGAAATGTATCTGTATTGCTATTTTTATTGCATTGTATATCTTTGGAGCTTTTCTCCCCGAGCCTCCGCTGACAAAGGGCAATAGCTCAGCCGGACACTCCTGGTCAACAAATGTAAAATAAAATAAATAAATAAACAATAATTAAAATTTATAAAACAGGAATACTGTGTAACCAGGGCAAAGATTTACTTGTAAGAATTGTAAGAGTTCATTCATACTGGCACTTAAACTGGTGTGACACAAAAATGTTGGCACTGAAAGAACATTCACTCACTAATTTTGTGCACATTTTTTGATGGCATATTGATGATTTTTTAATGTCACATCTCCAGTCTAATGATTTTTTAAATTCCACTGCACTTTATATACTAAACAGATAAAACTTATGAGTGTTGTGGCCCATACAAGGAATCATTATCACTATTTCAGAAATGCATATAAAAGTTAACACAGCAACTAATACTGAAGAACTAAATTTCTGCAGGGGAACTGTATCCGCTGTGTCACTTCCAAACTCTGAGGTCACAGAACTTTAAAGAAACAGTGTATCTTTTTTCAAAATACTCAAGAGTATTCCTATTGGTCTGATTTTTTAAAACAAGAGTAGTTGATTATCCATGCACTCAGAATATACATGTTGCTCTAGGGTTTAAAAACAGGAGTACTCGATTTTCTAATTACTCAGAGTATTTATGTTACCCTGCAGTTTGCACCACTGGAGTTACAGTGATGCAGGTCCCTTTCAATGAACAGATATTCAAAAAATACTGATTTCAAAAATAGGAAAATATCAGTTCCAAAGAGTTCTTAAAATAAATATAAATGGGATATGTGAAAAAGAGAGTGAGAATTGGTTAAAAGTAACTTATGAGCTTAAGGGAGACTAACTACTCATTAATAAATTGTACCATATGCAGAGAATGTATTTGCTTTCATAAACAAATTATCCCTGGGCTACATTGTTAACAATCCCACTACAGACTAGAATATTCTTAACCTGGTCTTTATTGGTATAGCTTTTTTCATGTAATATTGCCTTGATATCTTCTTCCTTACTTAAATGATATTAGAAACAAGTGGTCTTCGCCTTAAAAACCTGTAAAGCTACACATACCAATATCTCACAATTCAAGGATTTCAAACATACAAATCTCATCAAATTTTATGATAAATTTTCAAAATTTACTTATACCAAACATAATCCCAGACATTGCCATAAGAGGTAGCGTCACAAAGGATCTCTATGCCCACTTAGACAAATATATAGAACTGGCAGCATCTATCAGATCAAAATATAACGGGAAGTTTAAAAACAAACCACCCAGGTGGTTCACTAGTAAAAATAAACTCTACAATAAAAGAAAAGAAAAAAAAAACTACAGAATATACAGTAGATCAAAAGATCAAATTAAGGAGAACATTAGAAATTTGACTAAAACTTGAAAAATACTATTAGCAATAATAAGGCAGCCTGTGAATTTAGGTTAGCATCTGAAGCTAAGGACAACTACAAATCCTTCTGTAGTTACTCTGAAATTAATAAAAATAGCCCGATCTGTTTTGACCTGGTATACACTGCCAACATGCTATCAAACCAATTTAGTTCCAACCTCACCCATGACACGACTATCCACAGCCCACTTATCTCTGAAACTCTTATACACCCCCAACCATGACTAAAGATCATGTACTAATACTAAAGGTACTTTCTGAGACTAAAATAATAATAAACAGTACTAAACAAGTCCTGGTAGAGCTCCTTCTTAAACCATTTAACCTCATCTTGGCCACTGGCTTATTCCTTGAGATTTGGCATGCAGCTGCAGTGATGCCACTCCACAAGGGTAGCACCACAACTGACCGTGTGAACTACAGGTCCAGCAGCCTGATGAGTCTCATGTAAAGCCATAGGGCACGTTATAACTGATCTGATGAACTATGACATTACAAATCCCATCTGACTAGACCAGCAACAGTTTGGCTTTGTGAAGGATAGATCATGTCTAGTGAATCTGGTTAACTTCCTTGAAAGAGTTATACAAGCTGCTGACAGAGGTCATGCTGTTCACATGGCATACCTTGACCTGGCCAAGGCCTCTGGCATCATACCCCATGCTAGCATAATTTGCAAGCTGAATGCACTACAAATAGATTCCAAAGTGGAACCCTTAATACATCCCTAGTCCATGCTGTTGCTTGTCCATATTCAACTCTCTTCAGTAAGTGGCAATAATGCAGCGTCAAACCCACTTTCCCATTCAACTCCAGCTGGCTCCACCAGTGACCAAGTCTCTAGTAGATTATAGTTCTCCTAGGTCAAAGTAGGCTTCATCCCTCTCTGCCATGGAGCCAGGCCAAGCTAATTGTTATTTTAACATTAAGAAAACTGGAAACTCATTATACATTTAAGGCAGATTCTGACATTAAGTATAAATCTTGTATTCACCATTCCTTTTTGCACTATCACTGCCCCCTCCACGCACACACACACACACACACACACACACACACACACACACACACACACACACACACACACACATGAGGTGTTGCAATCAAAAGTGTTTAAAGCTTTTTAAAGATGTTTTAGTTTCTTGCTACTGTTCTGTAGTAGCTACTGTTTATGCTTAGCATGAAACTGGAGCTTAACAGCGATGAATGTTTCCTACAAAGTTGTCTCACTCCAGAATTCAGAGCATAATTGGGACAGTCCATGCATGTCAGCAAGTTTAATCCCCTCATATTATACTCCAGTAACAGCTGCTTGCAAAGATATATGTCATTGTATCAGTTTGTGTTTTCAGCACCATTTCTCCAGGAAAAAAATCAATGAGTTTGTCAGCCCTAAACTTGGATATCCAAACTGAGAAAATGAAAGAATTTGTGAGCATCTGTTAGACATACGAGGGAGAACTAAAACAAATGCATTGTTTAACTATACAAAAGAAACAGAGGATATACATACATTTAAATTTGCAGTTTTATAAATATTACATGAGAATAAGAGAGGCAGAGATTTAAAGATAAAAATAGGACATCAAGAGTATGTCTGGATATCCAGATTTTGGGCTGACAATTTCCAGGACTAAATGGCTGTATCACTATTAAACCAGTGCTGAAAATAAGGCAAGACAGGAGACAGCTACTGGTGGCTTTGTACCATGTGATTTTATGTGAAGAGTGTTTACATTTTTTGTTAATTCCCTTAATATGCCTAATAAATTACTTTGTGTATGAAAGTTATAACTAGCATCTTACTGAATAAATATTTTATTTGTAGAACATTTTATAGGTGAGTTATATATGTTCCTTGAGCCAGAATTCTTTGATTTTTGTCCTTTAGAGTATGGGATGGTGTCAAATACTGTTGCAAGGTCCAGATCGACAGTGTGCATTAATTTGCCCTCATCCATTGCCTCAGTGATGTTTTCAAATAATTCATAGGTTCATAGGTTCATACTAGGCTATCTGCCCTAGGGCATTTATAAGCCTAGCCAGAGTGTGTTTGGCTTTCGTCACCCATTTTAAATTAATTTTGCTATGCCCTTTTTCGAGGTTAGTATACTGTCCCTCTGTCTAACAGTGACACAGAAGTGATACCCGGGGTAAACCTACGATCCCCCATCCACTCATCAAGATTCCTCTTGAAGAGAGTCAATGAGGGGCTCTGCCTAACCTGGACTGGGATTTTATTCCAGAGTGAAGGGAGCCTCTGGATTATGAATCTGTCCCTCCAGCATATCCTATTTATTTCAGTGCTGAGGTTCAAGTCTCTCGAGCGCGTAGCTCAATGGGATTTGGATTTTCTGAGGTGCAGCATGTCCATTAATTCCGGGTTGGACATGGCTTTATACGTCAGGCACAGATCGCCTCTGAGCAGGCGGTATGCCACTGAGTAGAGCTGGAGTTTCTTTAACCAGGCAGCATATGGCATCTGTTTGAGCCCTTTGATCCTCTTGGTGAGGTACTTCTGGGGTCTTTCCAGTTGCTGCAGGTGTCTGGTAAGGTACATCCCAAAAGGGGCATTATACTCAATTATGGGCCTGATGAGGGATGAGTAAAGAGGCATGATGACCTCCCCTGATCTAGATGTGAATCCCTTCATGATTAGGTGGGCTATATAAAATGTTTTTCTAACCACTTTGGCCACGTGGTTGTCAAATGAGAGATTGCTATCAACTTGGGTCCCCAGGTCCCTAATTACTTCTTCCGTACTTAATGGATTACCACTTATGTGGTAATTTGTGGGCACTTTGTTTTTGCCAAAGGGGATGACTATACACTTTTTGGCGTTTAGCTTGAGGCCATGGCTCTGGCACCAGTTGTCTGTTTCTATGAGGCCCTTTTGGAGGATGCTTGTGTCAGCTGGAGAATCGATTATGGCTCCCAGTTTGCAGTCATCTGTGAACTTGGTCAGCCACAGTCCTTCCGTGTTGGCCTGTACCTCTGAGAAATATATACCGAACAAGAGAGGTCCCAGGACTGAGCCTTGTGGGATGCCACTTGTAACTGGTTTGGAGTCTAACATGGCTCCAGCAATTCTAACCATGTGGGTTCTGTCCTTGAGCCAGTTTGCAACCCATCTAGTGACATAGGGGTTTATATTTAAGCTGGTGAGCTTATCTATAATACCCGAGTGGGATATTGTATCGAAGGCTTTTGCGAGGTCCAGGTAGGCTGTGTGGACCACCTTCCCCTCGTCAATGGCCTTGGTGACTGTTTCAAAGAAATCGACCAGGTTTAAGAGGCAGGATCTGCCCTTAACAAAGCCGAACTGGGTAGGATCCAGTGTCTGTAGGTCCCCAATATCTTTATTTATAAGGTCCATGATGATCCTTTCCATAGCTTTGCAGACCAAGCTAGTCAGGCTTATGGGGCGATAGTTTCCAGGATCCGTTGAGGCACCACCTTTGTGGAGAGGGACCACCGTTGCTGTACGCCACTCTTTGGGTACATATCCTGTAGTAAGGCTGAGATTGAACAGTAGTTTTATGTTTGGGTTTAGCTCTTCTTGGAGTTCATGTAGGGCGCAGCCGGGACACCGTCTGGTCCCATTGATGCTGTGTTTTTGCTTGGAGAGGGCGGCTCTTACCTGAGCATCTGAGATGTCAGGGGGGCAGCACTCTGCTGGGATAGATATTTGCCCTTTTGGTGGGGAGGGGGTTTGCGCTGAGCCTGTCAGCTAGGATGTTGGCAATGTCTGTGGGTTCGTGTATTTTTGTCATTTTGGACTAATTCTGAGCATATCTGGGAATTCCCACCCAGGTTCCTAACATAACTAAAGAAAGCCTTGTGATTATCCTTAGTGTCCTGTGCAATTTTTCTCTCAAAGCTGGCCTTAGACGATTTTATGAGTGCCCGTAGTTTTTTGCTAATACTGATCAGAGATGCCTTCCCTTTTTGGGATTTTGCTCTATCATGTAGTAGCTTCCTCCTTCTATTGTATAGTTTGTTTATGGCTGGGGTCCACCAGACAGGATGTCTGCCTTTGGAGGATTGGGTCTTGGTTTTATTTGGGATTGCATGATCCATGCATTCCTGAAGGTGTTCATAGAATGCATTTATAAAGGATTCTGCAGTCTGGGCCGTATTTTCCACAGGCCTGGGGGCTTTGAAGGATTCCACCTCAGTTTTGAGGAGTGTGAAATTTGATTTAGAGAAGTTTTTCACTGTGGTTTTCTGGGCAGGGGGTGGGGTCGGGATGTGAATATCCAGTGAGATTAGTTTATGGTCTGATCTTACCAGTGAGGTATACACTTCTGGTCTGGAGCATAGAGTCCCCATGTTGGTGATGATCAGGTCCAGTATGTTTTCCCCTCTTGTGGGAGTGGTAACAAGTTGTTCCATAGTATTTGAGTTTATAAATTGTAGGAACCTTTGGGCTAGGGTGTTGGAGCTAGAGTAATGCTCCCAGTCTATGTTTGGGTAGTTGAAGTCGCCCAATATAATGGGGTTTGGAGAGACCTTCATATTTTCCAGTGTTCTCAGGAAGGCCGAGTGGAGTTCCTGGGTTTGGGCGGGTATTCTGTAGCAGGCTATAAACTGGAAGGCAGTTTTACCCACTGTTAGTTGCACATGGATAGTCTCTGATGCTTTGTGCTGTGCCACCAACCTGGAGGTGTGGGTATCTTTGACGAATATTGATACTCCCCCTCCTTTTGTGGTTCGGTCCAAGTTTTGGGGCCGAAAAGCATGGTATGAGGTATAACCTGGTAGTGCTGGGGTGCTCTTGGGAGCCTTGAACCAGGTTTCTGTTACTGCACAGATATCGATGTTCTCCATGCTAAGGAGAGTTTCGAGTGCATGTATCTTGAGGTTTAGACTTCTGGAGTTGAGTAGCACTACTCTTAGTTTCTTATCCCTTGTGATACCTATGGAGGTGGGTTTGTCTTTTGAGCCTTGCCTAAAAAAGGCACTATGGGGGTAGCAAGAGCCTTTGCCAATATCCGAAAGCCCAGGGGTGATAGGTGCAAGCCATCCCTAGCGAAGCATCTTGTCTTCATATTGTGGCATCATTCTTGGTGAGGGTAAGATGCTACTCAAGGTCAGGGTCATACCAGCCTGGGCTACATGCTCAGAGAGCTCCTCTATGTCTCTTTTCATGTAGTCCAGGGAGGTACGTCTCAGGTCATTCACACCAGCATGGGCAATGACTGAGTCATATTTGTACTTGCCTTGGATTGACCTGAGTGCTTGTGTTATGTGGCGGATCCTAGCGCCTGACAGCCAGCTCACTGTGACCTTCTCCTTGTTCAGCCTGGTGAGCGGGACGTCAGTGTGCCTGATGATAGAGTCACCTATTACAAGTGTATCAGGTGTGTTGTTTAGCCTTAAGGGCTGTGACTGTTCGGCACACTGGCTTTGTCAGCTATGTGTTGCACATGTTTTGTTTTGGGGTAGCGGTTGCTTGGGTGTCTGCTTTGGAGGTCTCTGCTGCTTAGGCAGATTTTTATTTAGAGCCTCGAGTACGTTTTTGTGTGTTTATGTGCTTGGTTTGCTGTCGTGGTAGGTCTATGTGAGACTGGAATTGTAGTGAGTGTGGTTTCCTTTTCCTCCTGACTGGTTACGCCAGTACTGAGTTGAGAGAGCTTAGCCTCCAGTTTGGCTATATGGTTGCATCTCTCACATGTGTTGAAATTTGTTGGGAGGAGGAGAGGGTTGTCTGTGTACATGAGGCAGTTGTAACATTGCCTCAAGATTCCCAGATTCACCAGCTGGACTGGAGTGGAGATTGACAACTGACCTTTGGACATGCTAGAATAGTATTGGGAATTCCTTTATAATTGAAAAAAAAAGGGTCAATGGGGAACAAGGTACTCAAGGGGAGTTTGTGAGGGTGTAGTGCTTTTAATTTTTTAGTGCTGACTTATATAATTGCTTTAGTGAGCAAGTGCCAGGTAACTTAAATGCAATGTGCTACAGGTAACTTAAATGCAAAAACGACAAACAGTAACTTTCATTCAAGTGAAACAAGGAAATAAGTACAATAAGCAATGCAGATATCACTAGGGATCCACAGAAGCACTGAAAAGCCGCGTTTTAGGTGGAATTAGCGTTTCAGGGAAATAACAAGCAAACAAACAAGCATACAAACAAAGCTAGATTCAGCAGGCCTGGATCTAGTCTATGCTACAGCAAACAAGGTGTACCAATTTCAGTAAGAAACAGTTCAAATATGCAGGCACTATAAGCCTTTAACCAGAAATTCCCAGCTCAGAAGGGCAGAGTCCAGTCTCTCCTCCCACAAGAGTGCAGACCATGAACCTTCTTAATGTAAAATAACTGGCCTGAAGCCCAAGTGCTTAAACCAGAACTAATACACTTTTAGAATAACAGACACTGAGCCCTCAATCAGCAGTTCCCAACTTAGAAGAATGTAAGCTACCTGTCCTGCCACCACAGTGCAGGCCACAAACCTTCCTAATCTAAAACAACTGGTCTGAAGCCCAAGTGCTTAATCCAAAAGACTTAGAATGATAGCTACACTTTAATCAAGTTACTACCAAGCAGTAATAAATACAATTGAATACTTTAAAGAATGCCTGGATTAGTGCTCAAGTTATACAAACAAAGCTAGATTCAGCAGGCCTGGATCTAGTCTATGCTACAGCAAACAAGGTGTACCAGTTTCAGTAAGAAGCAGTTCAAATATGCAGGCACTATAAGCCTTTAACCAGAAATTCCCAGCTCAGAAGGGTAGAGTCCAACCTCTCCTCCCACAAGAGTGCAGACCATGAACCCTCTTAATGTAAAATAACTGGCCTGAAGCCCAAGTGCTTAAACCAGAATTAATACACTTTTAGAATAACAGACACTGAGCCCTCAATCAGCAGTTCCCAACTTAGAAGGATGTAAGTTACCTGTCCTGCCACTACAGTGCAGACCACAAACCTTCTTAATGTAAAACAACTGGTCTGAAGCCCAAGTGCTTAAACTAAAAGGCTTAGAATGAGTTACACCAAGCAGTAATAAATACAACTGAGTACTTTTAAGATGACGCAAAAGCAAAATAAAGTAGGAAGAAACACAAATACAGTAAAAGCAGATAATTTTTTTTTTTTTTTTTTTGAGTGAGCAAATGAGATGGGCCCAGGAGGAGTATCCAAGTGCAAATTTACAGAGTAAGTAGGCAAGACCTACCCTCAGGGAATCTGAAATGGGTTTGGTCAATAGTCTATAGGTCACTTACATCCCTATTTATTAGTTCCATAATTATCTTTTCCGTAGCACAGCAAATGAGGTTGGTCAGGCTTATGGGTCTGTAATTATCTGGGTCTGTTGTAGTCCATCCATTGTGTAAGGAATTCCTTTTGTGTTCTTCATTTATCTGTCCCAAATCCTGTTTTAAGACTAACGTTTAATATCCTCTGTAGGGGGTCTGGCAATTCATGTTTCAGGCTAGCCAGTAGAGCAGTTGTTAGGTTAGCTGGCCCCACAGATGTAGTGTTTTTGGCCCTAGATGGTGTCTTGAGAACTTATCCTTGGGAGATTTGAGGAGGGGGCTAAATGTTGGTATTAAATCTAAGAATATTGGAGGGGAAAGGGGGTGAAGTCAGAGCTTCATTTTGTCCAGTAGTAGATTGGCTATATCCTCTGGTTCTGAGTTCTGGTTCTGAGTATCTGGTATCATTTACTATTATCTATACACAGTGCCAAGATTTCTGGCATAGTTCAAGAAGGTTTTGTGGTTATCTTTCACAAGCGTGGCTTTTTTTACCTCATATCTGGCTTTGGTTGATTTGATCAAGATTCAGAGTTCCTTGTTTTGTTTAGCAAGACTGTTTTTTGCTTCTTGAGAGTTAAAAATTAATTTTGCATGCAAGGAATGTTTCTCATTTACTACAGAGCCTGTTTATATTAAGGTTCCACCATAGAGGTTTATTTTTTGAATTTTGCATTGTATTTATTTCTGAGGGGGACAGATGCATCTATGCAACTATTTACATCCACATAGAACTTGGTAATAAAGGATTCCACATAAACAGTGGGATCACAGAGGTGGAAGGGGCTTCTGTATTTAGTCAGGTCATTGCATAGAACTTGGTAATAAAGAATTCCACATAAGCAGTGGGATCATAGAGGGGGGAAGGGGCTTCTGTATTTAGTCAGGTCATTGCTCAGTTTTAGTAGACTGGCTTTTGCATAGTATCTAAATACTGATGTACTGGAGGTTTCAGTCTTAAGGTGAATGTGACCATACCTCTTAACCTCTTAGAGCAAAAAATCTGGACAAATCCAGAAATAATGGAGGGACAAAGGCCAAAAAAGATGGACAATTTTTAAATATTGCTCTTACAAACTTAGCAAGTTGATAGAATAACAGATTTTGTACTGACATTCATTTTCTCAAAGGTATGAAGTCTGAAACTCAAATGTTTGTTATTATTTTCCGACTTCATTCCTCAATGATTTGCTGATGATTTGTCAGAAAACCACAATTTTATGAGACAAAACATATGAGGCAAAAATCTGGACATTCTGCAAAAATCTGTACAGTTGAGAGTTATGTGATTAACTTGTTGTCTGATTCAACCAGGGAGAAGGTTACAATGGTGGGAAGCAGAGCTGTACCATAGTCAGAAAGACCAAGTCCAGAATTTTATCTTCATAGCTTGGGGTCTGTACTAACTGGTCCAAGGAGTTTTTATTTATGAAGTCTACCACACATCCATTTTCAGAAAGGTGGTCTTTCCATAAATATGTTATCTCGAAAGGCATACTAAATGCCTTCCATGTCTGCTTCTTTTTCCAGTTCCTCTATTACCCATTCACTCCTAGCTACCTCTCCATTGTCTAAACAACCCCAAATATTTTAGCAGTGTCAGTGATGCAAGAGGTAACACACTTCCCTTTGGTGTAGAAGGCTGAAAGTTCTATTCCCACACCAGGCAGATTGACTACTGACACTGCAGTTCAGCATAAGGGGGATGCTGCATTCCTGAGTGTGTTGTCCTTTGGATTAGACATTAAACCGAGGCTTCATCTACTTGAATTGGTGGTAGCTCGGGTAGATTTAAGAAATCCCACAGCACGTATCGAAAAAGTATGGTAAGTTCCATGATGCCCTAGACAAATTTCACCTAATAGTACTTAAAAGAGGCTACTAGCTTAGTGAGACTAACCCAGTCAACAAAGGATAAATAAAAAAAATAGATTTCAAATTCTTCTTCCAACATCCTGATTCTCTCTATTTTGACCTCTTTCCCAACATTTTTAAACTTTTCTTTATTTATACTTAATCCTACTTTTCCTAAACTCTCCTCTATACCTGCCCACATTATTCATGCAGGTAAACATTGCTGAAAAATGTAACATTCTTCCATCTTCAAGTATTTCCAAAATACTATACTGTTTTATTTGCTTCATCACCCAGACCATTACTTGCCCAAACAATAAAAGCCTTAACCCACATTATTATTTTAATACCTTTTTCTATCTGCACCAGTCTCAGAAAAAATATACCTTCTCCACCCAGCCATCTATTAAATGCACTTCCCACATCATAAAGTTTCAGGATATCTATCCGATCTCTATTATTACTACAAGCTACAATCAAACATTATAACAACATCCAAGGCAATTAAATACCCAGTTTGATTCACCCTTGTAATTATGTGATACCTGACATATTACCCATCATAAAGTCTCTCAGTTATCCATCCATGGATTGCCAAGCTCCATTGCATAAATGGATAAGGCCCAGACTATGACCCACACTAGCCAGGTTCAGATAGCAGATTGGCACTGTGGAAGTCAGGCAGGGGAGGATGAGAGAAGGCAGCGGATGCCAGCTGACCCATGCAGGGAAGGAGAGATGGTTTCAAACATGGCAATCACCAGCAGGCAAGATGAGGCCTTCAAGTTCCAAAAGCACCCAGGATTGGGGACATAGGTTTGGCTGTACTAAGCTGGTGATGGTAGATCTCATTAGCATGCAGGTGGAAGCATGTGCATTCATAGGGAAGGTATTGTGAACCCCTGCAGTGATGTGCCACTGTGAGTCACCAGTGTCTGGGATTAGTTTTCAAAGGAAATGCACTTACTGGATGTATCAGAAGATGCAGACAAGGGTACAAACCACCTCAATGTCTGCTACAATGCTGGCCTCCTCCAGCTGGCTCTGTGCCCAGTGTTGGGTCTCCTACAATGACAAAGGAACTGAGGGACTCAAGACAAATAGAGCAAAGGTTGATGGCAGTAACAGAGGGACAAAACACCCAGAAAATAATAACCTTCCATGGATTAACCTCAACACTTTGCTTCTTCAGTCAGATCACCCACACTCTTCTTTATTTCAGCAGTCAGATTTAAGCTAAGATATTATAATTAGCATTTAACTAAGAGATCACCTTCTAGTTTGAAAGCAATTTTCTCTAACCAGTCTTCCAAATAAAATCAGTAACACTATCATGTAACTATTTTTGCCTCTGCATACCTAATTCAGACTATTCATTCAATATATTTACAGCTAGACCCAGTTTCCATTCCTTTATCTCTGTAAAATTATAGCTTAAATGGTCCTCATCAGGTGTACATGTATTCACCTTTTTAAAGTTTATCTTTCTTCCTGATACGTTTATTTTTTTATTTCTCTATTACCTTAACAGCTACATTCTCTGTACCTTCCAGCTCACTTTTTTGCCCTTTTGGAACCTTCTAAAATATCCGCGTGGGCAACTTCTAACAAATCTGGTTAATATTTGCAATTTTATACCCATTTTGAAGCTTAACACACAATATTTTTTTTTTTTTTTTGCAAACTGTAAAAACTTTATTTCAGCCTTAGCCCTTCCTCCATAAAACTGTATGTTTGCTTCTCTAATCATTGTTTTATTACTTTCTCATTCATAAAAATATTTTCCCTTTCATACTCTATCTTCTTTTGTAACCTCCATGGAAGGTCTCTGATATACTTGGTATGCCTTCTCATATCCTTCATTGCCATTTCCCAACACTTTCATATGCATTCTTTTCTGAAGTCCCTACTACTCTACTCACATTGTATAAAACTCTCAAAATACCTTGCTCCTTCCAAACCTTATCAACAGCTTAAATCATGTATTTCTCTTTTCACAGTTTTATAAAATTGACTCCCTACTTTAAATGCACCTCTTCTTTTTCGGACCTTTACATGTAGACTAACATGATAAAAAAATCAGTTTCTACTAAACACCTTTGACATCCTTAAAGTATTGATAACCAAGTCTTAAATGTGTTTTAGTCTCTATCTGTCCTCTCCTATATGTAACATCACCTTCACATAAAGGTCTAAACAGAAGCAGGTTTAGCATTTCCTTACCCAACCTTGCATCACCTTCTTCGTATTTGTATCCCTTCCCCATTCCATCCCACATAGGTTGCTGTTAAAATCTCCCACCCAAATACTGTTGTGTTTTCATCAAGGATTCTCATCATCACTTCTTTATTCACTCTTGGCATTTGGACTATAATATGCAACTCTCCTCCACTTTTCCTCGTCTTTGAAAATTCCAACATCAAAATCTTCCCTGCTGTACTTCATAGATATTATTATGCATCTTCAGCTCTTTCATTTTACAAAAAATAATTATAACACTGCTTTTTTTCTTACTTAATGGCCAAACACCCTGCATATGTAAAAGGCATTCTATATTGTTCTGCCTTATAAACTATATATTTGTATAAAACATTCTTATCTATATGCCTTTGAATTAACAATTCCAAAACTCCCACCTCTGACCAGTGTTTTAACTATTTGTATTGAGAGACAGTAATCTCATTTGCTATCATTTTTCTAATGTTTTGGTTTCTTCCCCTTTTTTGTTAACACATTATTTTCCTATAGATACTAATGTGCCATTCTCTACTGAACCTCACTGTTTCATCTTCAGGTTCATGTGTCAGCACTAGAGATCTGTTTTCCACATGTACCTCCTCATCTTTGCTCATTTTGCTCTCCATACCTCCAATTTCTCCAACACTTCTTTCTTACTTCTCTTCTGTTTTCACCTTTCCTTGTGTTTGTACAGCTGTTTCAGTACTCACCTCAGTTTTAGTATTCTGTTCCACTTGTAATGTATTCTCATACCCTCTTTCCACACAATAATAATATATCTGTGTGTTGCTTAATTGAAAATGTCCCCCCTTTCCAATACAACAAACATTGTTTATCTTGTGGGTATGTAATTCAAAATTAGTTTCCACCTCCAAAATAATTTTGCTTAGTAAATGAATAATTATTCCATCTGTAACATATAGTAACAGACTAAATAACCATTCCCCACTCCATACGCTTAAAATGTTTATGGCTGTCTTCAAATCAGAAATAAAGCAAAAACCTTTCAAATAAACTTCATTCAATGATTTGTCCATAAATATGCTCCTTCTCATAATGAGTACCACTTTCCTCCTGTACATATATAACTGCCTGACACTGAATTTGTCCCAAGTAATGTACATTTCCTTCTACTCATCAGTTTGTAAAAGTCTCAAAATCTAAATTATATGAGGTTTCACAATAAAAAATACCCTTGAGCGTTCAGTAGCTGCAGAACGCCTGTAAAAAAACAATTCCCATAACAGTGACACTATTCAGACAAATTTGAGCTGAATGTGTCCTGGGATTTTGGTGTACTGACTGCAAGTTTCCTTTAATGATTGCTTTTATTCTTGTTTTTTGATATGTTGAATTTCCAAATGCTGGCATTGATGATTTCAGTTTTGATGCCTATGCATTCTGAAAATTCAACATATTCACACACACACACACACACACACACACACACACATACACGCACACACACGCACACACACACACACACACACACACACACACACACACACACACACACACACACACACAGGTTTTTACTAGGGTAATGACCATAAGGGCTTTTTAAGCCTAGCCATGCATTTGTTTTCTTTACACTGTATTTTACTTGCTTTTAACTGCATATTAAAACTTGAAAGGAGACCACAGCTTTGTCTCTTGTGAGTCGGACAGAAATTAGAACAGGTCAATTAAGGGGTCACACAGAAGTTAGAAAAGGTCAGTTAAGATTAATTATCTGTGAACTGAAGGGGTGGAGCTAGGACTTAAACCTTCTGTTTAAGGGGTAAAATAAAACATTTCAAAGCTTTACTGGAAAAGCTCACCCAGACTCTGCCACAGCTTGCTGTGAGGGGAAAGCCTGGTTTGCTTTTGATTTCTTGTACTTTGTATTACTTTATTATTTTTTCTGTTTTGTGTACTATGATTTGTTTTCTTTACACTGTATTTTATTTGTATTCTGCTTTTAATTGCATATTAAAACTTGAAAAGAGACCACAGCTCTGTCTCTCTTAAGTCAGACAGAATTTTTTCCCACCCTCCCACCTTGTTACTGTTGTGTTCTTAAACACCACTGTCATTCTAGTTGCCTGCCCCTTATGCTAATTTGACCATATGTCTCCTTCCCTCTCTCCTTTCACTGGCTTGTGTGAGTAAGCACTAAATGATCATTTTGTGAAATCACTCCCCTTCAACTATTTAAATTTATTGGCCATCCCACTGTGCTCCATAGTACCCTCACCCCCTTTCAATCTATTTTGCTCTTGTAAAAATAGTGGATTTCCACTTATACAGCTAAAACTTAAGTTATCCACTTCCATATCTAACTGCTTAGTACCTACAGCAGTGTTTAGGATAAAAAAATTTTTTTCATCTTACCTTTAAACATCTATTGCAAGACCACCAGTTATTGTAGTGCCCACATTCTGCCTCTCAGTAGTCATCTTGGGATTAGTGCTTCTATTTTCTCCTGGTGAGAGAAGGAGTGCAAGGACATTATTTCCTGGAGACTGCTGAACACCACAAAGCCTAATAACTGTGTTATAGGTAAAAGCTTGGAATCTGTGCTTATATTTTTTCCCTGGTGAGAGAAGGAGGAGAGTGCATTGATTCCTGACTGTTTCTGGTTGGAGAGTGATTGTCTGTGCTTAATGTTCCTCATTGGTCTGGTTGCTATTCAAGGCATCTACCAAGAAAAAGGCTGCAAGCCTATAGACGCTTGCATCATCTGGGACAAAACTGTGGATCACCAAACAGGCTGTGGCCTGCTTCTCTTCTTGGGACCAGTGCTAACATTTTGCTTCTGGCAAGAGAAGAAGCAAAGGAGCATTGAATCCCAACAGAGTGAAGCTGTGGTGAGACCAGCATTAGTAGTAGCCAGGCAGTAGCCATTCATGCGACTCCCCTCTTTTCATCATTTTTGACAAGCTAATTCTTGGTTTCCAGTAAGTAGTGCTTGATTTGTTCCTAACTTCAGAATATCTGCTAAAATACTTCATCCTTAATTTTGCAGGGTCTACGTAGTGTTTGGCAGTGCTCTGTACAGACTCAGACACCTTAAGTGACATTTTTCCTGTAAAAGCAACATTGAAATGTCTCCAATACCTAGTTGTACACAGGACAACTAGTTTGCAGTAACAGGCACTGTCCACGTAGTTACAAACCAGATACCACTGAGAGCAATTGATATTCTCACTCCAAATGTCTAATCAAAAGGGTCTGTTGCCCTGGATATGAACTTTCCTACTGTCTCTGTTACCGGCTTGGTGGATATGGGCATCCTGAGGCAATGTAGAAATTGCCTCATGTTTACAGACAACCAGTTAATTCTCAAACAAACTGATATGGTATGTGAGAGATGCATTTACACAATGTCACTGGAGGCAAAGCACTCACATAAAAGTACTCCTAATGTCAATAAGGTTGTAGTAGTACACACTCTGCATCCATCACTCACAATTCAAAGCAGACATATCAACCCACATATGCTGAGGCACTTACATGTAACCTTCCTAAACCACACAAACTTCCTAGATGAAGTACACATAGCAAATACCCTCAGCAGCCCCAACTGCACTCTTTCAAAACAACACCCACATCAACACATAGAACTAAATATCATGGGGCCTCTAACTCTAAGCCCATTAGGCAAGCCACCACACAATCCAACATTCTAGTCATTGGAGACTCCATCATGAGACACACTGATGTCCCTCTCACCAGGCTGAGTAAGGAGAAAGTTACGGTCAGTTGCTTATCAGGGGCTAGGATCAGGCCACATTACACATGCATTCAGGTCACTGGACCAGAATTACCAATATGACTCAGTCATAGTCCATGTGGGAGTAAATGACCTGAGGCGTACCTCCCTAGACTATATGAAGAGAGACATCATGGAGCTCTCGGAATATGTGTCTCAGGCTGGTATGAGCATAGCATTGAGCAGCATTTTACCTTCTCCAAGGATGATGCCACAATATGAACAAAAGATGATTGACTTTAATAATTGGCTTAGTTTCTGGTGTCATTCTAAGGGGGTGCAATATTTGTCAGCATGGAAGGAGATGCTCAACAGATCACGCTGCTTTGTCAGGGATGGTCTGCACCTCTCCCCTCTAGGCTTTCAAATGTTAGTTAAAACCTTGTCTTCTCCCATAGTGCCTTTTTTAGGCAATGCCAAACTGAAGGTACTTCCAACATAGCAAATCAAAACCAATAAAATCTAAAGGTATTACTGCTCAATCCTAGCAGTCTAAACAAAAAACTCCACTCCATAGAAGTTCTCTTTACCCTAGAGTATGGTGACATCTGTGTGCTCACTGAGACATGGTTTAAAGCCATGGAGAGATCACCAACAGTGGAAGGTTATAATGCCTTCCAAACATTTAGGCCAGCTACTTCACAGGCAGGGACTAAAGATGGAGGTGTCTCTATTTACATCAAAAATAAATATACTTCAAGGCTGGTCAAACAGGACAATGCACTTGAGCTGCTCCATGTTCAAATCACCATAGATAAAATCCAATAGCACTTCCTTGAAAGCTATTGGTCCCCCTCTATGACCCAGGAAATCCATATCATGTATTTAAACTTATTAGAAACACTAACCATCCAACCCAATACGATATTCGTGGGTGACTTTAATTACCCAGTTTTTAAGTGGGAATCCTATGACACTGAACGTACATACACAGAGAGTCCTGGATTTTGTAAACACAAACTCAATGGACCAGATAGTCAGTACATCAACCAGGGGTGCAAACATGCTGGATCTGCTCCTCACTAATATGGAAGACTGCTACACACCCCCTACTGTAATGCTTTCCCTGGTAATGTCAGACCACAAAATGGTCTCCTTTCAAGTAAAAATAAAACCTGGACCCCCAGATAAACCTGGAATATTCAGGAACTATTCGAAGGCTAACCTCCTGCTATTAAGTGAGAACCTGACAAAATTTCAAGCCCCCATAAACCCTGAGAACACTGCTGCCTATGCAGAACTGTTCACAGAAACCCTGTACAAGCATGTTAATAGCTGCATAGAGGCAGCTGTGCCCACCAGAAAGTAGTATGGAACTAACTTAAAAAACAAGATACCCTGGTAGAATCAAAAAATCAATAAGCTGTATAACAGGAGGAAGTAAATCATGGCAAAAATTAGGAGGTGCAGCACCCAGCAGGATAAAAGCACTCATCAAACTAAACAAAACTCAGAGGACAAATAAAGTCTACCAAAGCCAAATTTGAGGTAAGTTTGGCCTCCCAGGCCAAGGACAACCACAAAGCATTCTTTAGCTATGTCTGCAACCTGAAAGGCAATACACAATTGTGTGCAGAGCTCATGATAAATGGAGCCACCTTTACCGAGCCAGAAGATATAGCAAACCTCCTGGCTGATAAATTAAGCTCCAATTTTACCCCTTTCTCCCCTTCAACCTTCCCTCAGGAAATATCATCAAATATAAAGCCCCCTACTATCACTACGGAACAGGTCCTTAATGCTCTCTCTAAGACCAAGAACCAGGCATCAATGCGCCCAGACAATATCCCAGTAATGCCTTCTAAATACCATGACACATGACTTGTCAGGGCCTCTGGCATTACTATTTAACTGTAGCCTCCAAACAGGCTTTGTGCCTCATGAATGGAGAAAGGCAACAGTCATCCCTCTGCACAAAGGTTTGCCATTTACAGACCCTGGAAACTACAAACCCATAAGTCTCACTAGTCTTATATGTAAAGCCATGGAAAGAATTATCATGGAGATGATCAATAGAGATATAGTAAACCTCCAGATACTGGACCCAACCCTGTTTGGTTTTGTCAAGGGCAGATCATGCCTACTGAACCAGGCGGACTTCTTTGAGAAAGTCACCAAAGCAATGGATGAGGGAAAAATCGTTCACACTGCCTACCTTGACCTGGCCTAGGCATTTGACACAATACCCCACTCAGGCATTGTTGACAAACTCAAAAGGTTAGGTACAAACCCGTATGTCACCCTGTGGATAGCCAACTGGCTCACAGACAGAATCCAGGATGTTAGAACTGGGGAGTCCACCTCTACAAAGAGGCCAGTCACAAGTGGAGTGCCTCAGGGATCTGTCCTTGGACTGCTCCTTTTTGGCATTTACTTCTCAGAAGTCAAGGCCAATGTCAGTGGTCTCTGGCTGAGTAAATTTGCAGACGATTTCAAATTAGGAGCTGTCACTGAATCTCACACTGACACAAATGTTCTTCAGGAGGGGTTGACCCAGACAAACAATTGGTGTCAGAGCCATGGACTTAACCTAAATGCCAAGAAATGCATAATAATACCCTTTGGGAAGTCATCCATCCTTGACAACACACCCCTTAGAGTTGACCCCAGTAGTCAGGGACTTAGGGACACACGTAGTAATCTATACTTTGACCATCACATGTCTACAGTGGTGAGGGACTCATTCTAAACATATACAGGTGCAGTGTGTTAGATCTCACATTTGTTTTGTCAACAGTTTTGTTAGGTGTATTACTACATTGAAATGCAATTTTATCAAAAAGGGTTTTGCCTTTTCCCTACTATTGTGTGATGTCAGAGCTGGTATTTATAAGTTGTGGGGGGGGGGGGGCAGCAGAGTAGCTTGCCCTCTCTATAAAACTTTGTTTTCCTTTTTCATTTTCTTTTCTTTTCCTTTTTTTTTGATTTTGTGAATTTTGACCATTTGCAGTTGATTTAATAAATGTTGATGTAGTGGATCGCCGATATAGTGAACTTGAACCATATATATATATATATATATATATATATATATATATATATATATATATATATATATATATATATAGAAAGAGAGAGAGAGAGAGAGAGAGAATGAGTGAGAGAGGGTGAGAGAGAAAGAGATAGATACGGGAGCAGATGTAATGACCAAAACTCCC